>NC_071390.1:176404881-176718263 GCF_022682495.2 Desmodus rotundus
CTTGAGTGGACACTTGTTAATAATGCAGAATCCTAGGCATTTTTTTGAATAACTGATACACGCCTATTGGTTTATGTGCGTTATCTCTAGTCTTCTTCTAGAACCATCCACCTTAAATGCTGTCATGTCTCTTTTGCAGGCTAGGAGACTGAGGCATTACAAAGTAAACCATCTAGTTGGCATGGTGCCATGTTAGGTAACTACATGGTGGATATGGGATTAAAAAGTAGATCTGACAAACTCTAAGGCTTGGGGTTTTCCAATATTGCCTGTCGTGGATGAGAGAATGTTTACTAATAACTACTATGCTTTATGTTTGAGGAACATGAATTACATATGACACGGATTTTAGAGCAGTTCTTGAAGTTTGACATGCATACAAGTCACCTGGAGACCTTGTTGAGTGCACACTCTGATACAGCAGGTCTGGGTTGGGGCCTGGGATTCTGCATTTCTAGCAAGCATCCTAAAGACACAGATGCTGCTAATCAGGGTACCACAGTGATAGTATCAACATTTAGATGATACACTCTAAATAAATAAGACCTCGAGCCCTGTTAGACACACTACTTGTGATTATTTGCATAAAATAGCCTTCACTAGGTGGGGGTTCTTTTCAGGATCAGTATTTTTTCAGTCCTCACTAATGATTGTACCTAAATATATTTCACACCAGGCACATTTAATTTCCCTTTATTCAACCCATCAAAAGAGATTTGTGGGCTGCCTACAAAAATTGGCATAACGAATATTCGTCAGGTGCTTTACAGCTTAAAAAAGTCTTTTATGTTTGATATCATTGAATTTGCCAAAAAGTAAGGAAAACAAAGTAGGCACTATTACTACCATCATTTTAAGGTGATAATATTAAGGTTCAGAGAGATGACGGGACATGAGGCTGACTCGTGTCATGAATTTTATTAGGACTTTCCATTTGTCTGAATCCCAATGTCATACCAAGGCATAATTTGCAAGACCTTGATGGAAGGTGCATTAGTTTGCTAGGGCTGCAGTCACAAAGTACCGCAAACTGCGGAGCTTAAATAATGTAAATGTAACATCTTTCAGTTCTGGGACTAGAAATCTGAGATCAGGATAGGTTGATTCTTTTTGTAGACTGTGAGGGAGAAATTGCTCCGTCCCCCTCCCCGCCCCCTCAGTTTCTGATGGGCTCCTGGGAATCTCTGATGCTTTTTAGCTCGTAGACTCACAGACCCAATCTCTGCCTTCCTGTTCAAATGGCATTCTTCCTGTGTGCATGTCAGTTTCCAAATTTCCTCTTTTTATAAGAATACCAATCCATCTGGTTAATTAAGGAATCATCCTAACTTAGCCAATGACATTAACAACCCCACTTCCAAATAAGGTTGTACTCTGAGATACCGGAGGTTAAGACTTCAACACAAGAATCTGGAGGAGGGTAGGGGATGCAATTCAACCCTTAGCATTAGGCACTGCTTGGTCCCCACTTAGGTAGACAACTGTGCACATATACAAGTCATTACGCATAAAAGATAAGAAAGGACAGGTTTCCAGTACATCTTGAAGAGTCCAGAGGTGAAGGACTTCATGGGTGGACCAAGGCAACTTCTGTAAGTTGGCAACACAGGTTATCCTTGGCATATGTATGAGATTCAGAAAGACAGACAGGTGAAGAGTATTTCACGCATAGAAAACAGTGTTTGCTAAAGAGAGAATGAAAGTCAATCCCCAAATGGGTTCTGAGAACAGGAAGTAGAAGCATTTGTTCCAAACTGTAAAACAAATAATAAGATTAGAATTCATTAACATTGATTTTATTTTTATTTCTGAAGATACAAATGAAACAACTCCAAAGGTTCAGTCTTAGTCTGAAAAATGGGAGTGTTAGCTCCAAATCACCGTGATTGGCTTTTTAAATTTTTTTTAAATATAAAAAATTGTTTGTCAAAGCATGAATGTTAGGGCCTCAATAGAAGTCTGTGGTGTGCCACTAAAGGGAGAACAAGCTACTCTCTGAAGCATGGAAAACAACTTATAGTTGAGTTCTAGAATCTACGGGACTTTTACATGGGGGGAGGGGGAGGAGCAGCTGATGTTTGTTTGAATGAGAACAAACCCGGGCCTTGTTTACAGGCTCCTAGATTTAAGGGAACAGGTAATCATTTTAATTGACAGAGGCTGCTGATACTCTGTCAAGCAGATTTATTTAAACTCTTCTGGACAGTCTCTGAACTTACAGACCCGAGTGTGACAACAACTCTTTCTCAGTTCAGAGAATGACATCTTTGGAGAGTTGTCTTTGAAAGGATGTGGTCACCAGCATTTACAAAGACAGAAATGTGTGTGCCCTGAACACAGATTGTCTCACAAGATAAACAGCCCCGGTCTGGTCCAGACAGAAATGCATTTTGACAAAGTCAGAGAGCCTTCTCATTCCTCAGGCCTCAGGTCCCTGAGACACATGAGGGGCCTTGTCTGAACCCAGGAGCTAAGGGACTGGTGGATGGAAAACTCATTAATTCTGTCAATGCCCATTTCTCCCTCTTAGCTTTTATGTATTGTCTAAAGGAAAAGAGGAGCTTTTCTCCATCTTCTTATTTCATTCACAAAGTGATTTAAAAATGGACCTTTCTATTTTCAGCTAATATCCTACTCTTTATCTAATATTCACAGGCCCCATAAATCTACCCTTGCCCACTCCTCCCAGTGTATAAACAACCTCCCCCCCGCCCCCCCCCCCCCCCCCCCCGCACACAGCCTCTCATTACTTTGGTGGTAGATCTCTCATGACTTTGAATACAATATGCTTTCTTGACTTTTCACAATTGTTTTTAATTTCTACTCAACTGAAAGCTCTTTACATGACCTCTCTCCTCATTTCCCTTTATATCGGTGTCACCCTAGTGTACGAGGGCCAAAGTCTTGCACAAGCTCACTGGGGCCTAGGCCAGTATCACCAAAAGATCTTAATATTCTACCCTGCTAAGCTAGGATAGGGGCCAACAGGGCTTTTCTCATTAACAACACTGTCTAGCTCCACCTTCCCCCCTTAGAAGGTTTTTAGGTTGACAGAAAAGTATAAGTGGAAGGAGAGTGAGGGGGGAGTCAGGTTAGGATGATTGACGGGAATATGATTTTGTAGAACATTGAGGGACAAGACATTTCTGGTAAAGCCAGCACACGGATCAGATTCGTGAGAAACACCATGAGGGTTTAACTGGAGAACAGGGATTGGACAAGCAAATCCAGAAGCAGCACTCACTAGCATTTTTAACTATTCGTTAAGTACCAGGCAGTGTGCCTCACCTATCACACCCAGTGACTGGATCGGCTATCATTGTCCCACTTTCCAGAGGAGTGGCCTGTGTCCCACACCACTTAATTACATCGCCCAATTAATAAATAAATACAATGCAATGTTCTTCCTATTGTGCCACTGTAGGAAAGTGGAGATGATCAATAATTAAGTATACTGTCTCCTATTTTCTTGTAACAGATTGCTAACCTTCTTGCTACAATTTGAAATTTTAATTTTGTCATATTTTCCTAAATTATTTACAGAAATATTTTGTCAAGCTAAATAAAATGCACTGTGTACTTGAAAGAAAGGAGAAAAAAACTTGATAATTTATGATAGGATTATACTATTGTGAACCTGGTGTTGCCTAAACCAGACAAACTATTTTACTGCTGGTCAAATCTCAGGGTGGAAAAGATACCATTTGTACAGAATACGATGTTCTCGCTCATTTACAGGTGAGTCCACTCAAGTCATGTCTGATTAATCATCCACTATTGAATTTAAGCTCCTTCCAATAGGTTTTGAGAATTGCAGGCATTCGTTATTTTATTCAACAGAGCAGAGAAGTCTGACATGAACCTTATTACATGCCTTTCAGTCATGTTGTTGAGTATCGGTTTCTTTGAGGAGACCCACAAATTTCAAAGAAGAAGTAGGAGCCATCATTTAACTCAGTAACAAGGTCATGGTCCTGAGCTCTAGATGCGTCATTCGGTCATCGAAAAAATATTTATTGTCAGCCTGTTCTGTATCAGGCATTATTATACATTCTTGGAATACAGAGCAAACCTTCCCCTCATGACATCACATTCCAGCAGGGAAGTATAAATGATAAAAAATGAAGTAATAAGTATGTAAAATTATATCACATATTAGAGGGCAAAAAATACTATGGGAGAAAGACAATTTAGATCAAGATAAAGATTACCAGGAGTGCTAGAATGGGGAAATATTTGCCATTTTAAATAAGGTAGGCTGGGTAGGCCCGTCAAGAAGATGCTACTGGAGTGGTGTCTTAAAGCTCATTGAAGTTGACCGTGGTTGCAGGAAACACGTCAAGGTTCCTCGTACAGGCTGGGGTGCACTGGGTTGAGTCTATAGGAAGACATCTGCATTTGGGAATGGATTACGAGAGGAATTCAATTAAGGCACAGTGAATAGACTGCCCTGGCTGGGCAGAGTGAGCTGGTCTTCTGCAGTAACTCATAAGGGAATAAACAAGCTTAATAAAGTGGTAAAAAATGAACTGTGGCCATGAAGAAAGTCAAAGGTCCGAGCTGGAGAAGGAGTGCCAAATATCAGGTCTAAAAGGCCACCTCGTTTTCAACAGTGACAAGTGACCTGAGAACAGAAGCCAAGAGAATTGAAATTTATAATGAATCAGAATGCTCAAAGAGCCTGGTTTTAACCTGAAATTGCTGGGCTGGCAAAGGTGAGTCGATGAGATTAATCAATGGGAAAAGGAACCCAAGATGCCCTGGAGAGCACACTTTCATTCGTCCTCAGCAGCAGAATGCGTGGGGCGAGCATGCTGATGAGTGGAAGTTGGCATCTCCAAAAGATTCAGGGTGAGGAGTGGTATGTGGACAGAGGAATGTGCTTGGCAAGTGGCACAGATTAGGTATGAGTCTAAATCTATGATTAGATGTCTCTGGAGCATTTTACAACTCCATTCACACTTGTGAAGGTGCTATACAATGGTGCTGTGCACCAAAGGAAAAAAGAAAGAAACATGGAGGAGAGAGAGAGATTTCAGGACAGGCGGCCAGGCTGCACAAAGGCAAAGGGTTGAGGTAAGGGGTTAGAAGGATGGCTGATAGATAGAAACAAAGAGATGGACAGGGCAGGATCCTCTGCCCAGTGAAGCCCAGCACTATGAAAAGAGAAGATAAGATCACAGAGCAGGCAAGAAGTAGATAATTTTGACATGTTTATAGGCAGCTCTTCTCACTGTGAATCTCACCACCTTCTTAATGGTAGATTTTTTTTTTTTACTTAAATGCTGCATTTCCTCATCTCCCCCTCCTTCTCTCCAATAAGAGTGCTGGTACCATTCTATAGTTAGTTATTGTAGCAGCAACTTCCCAATTCAGCAGCTCATGATTCAGCAAGTGCAGACCTATCCTTGGCAGTCCTACAGAATGGCTCTGGGAAGCTCTTTTGGAAGCGCAGTCTAGGGTCTCCTTCTTCAGCTTCGTTAATAATTGAGTGAGCTATCCATATCCCTGTACAGACAATCCTGCTGTTGAAACAAACTGGAGAGAATTCTGTTTGCTGCAACCCTGATCCCTAACTGATACAATGGTCATAGAGTCTCAGACAGAATCGGGCAAAGAAGCGTTGACTCAATTTTCTTTCACCTGCACGTGGTCCCTGTGCAGCAGTCCTAGTCTGATAGTGACGTCATTTCATTTATGACCAAGTCAGGACATAGGTCTCTCCCAGGGGAAAAAATGCCTGCCTGGGTGCCTTAATATTGTAAAACTGGTGATCAGGTGATACACAGGCTCCAGAAGGGACAACTACAGAGAGAAATGTGTGTGCTATTAAAATGTTTCCTCTTTTGCCAGATTGGAGAGGGGTTAGGGGGCTGATTAAAAAAGGTGAAGAGATGAAGAAGTACAAGTTGATAGTCACAAAATAGTTACACAAATGTGAAGTACAACATAGGGAATATAGTCAGTAATATTGTGATAACTACGTATGTGCCAGGTGGCTATTAGATTAATTGGGGGATTACTTCCTAAGTTATATATATGTCTAACCACTATATTGTACACCTGAACCTAATATAAAATAATGTTGAATTTCAAGTGCAATTTAGAAAATAAAATAAAGTAGTATTTAGTAAGTATCAAATGTTACTTCTTAATCACATAATTTCAAATCACAAATATTCATATAAGCACTTTATAGATTTCCAAATCACTGTCATATTACTCAAATGAAATTATTCATTGATTAACTCAACCATTAAAGAATAAAAATTAAGAGAAGGAGAAGAAAAGAAAGAGGAGGAGAAAGAGAAAAAGCAGCAGCCATATGTAGTCAACTTCAAGAACTGGAAAATGGGCCTGACCATTTTTCTCAGCAAAGGTACTTCAGTTTGTATTTTTACATACAAGGCAACCAAAGCTTAAAGCACACAGTTAAGTAGTGGTAGAAGATAGTATATTTTTTAGGGGAGGAAACAGTTCCTGTTCAGCTCAGAAACTCTTTATTGAGCCTCTAGTAAATCCCTGTCACTCTGTGGGGCACCCACAAAACATGATCTCTGAAGAACTTGCAGGTGCTGGGGAATGTGGGTTCATGAATAGTGGGCCATTTGGGGGTGTAACTGGAGGAAGCACAGGGTCTTGAGATGGTGACAGACATCTGATTAAGGTGACAGCATCTTGGTTAGCTCAAAACAATTCTTTTTTTTTGCCCATTGTTCTACCTTTATTAACAACAGTGTTGTGTTTTATTCTCAACGTGTTTCAATTTGAAGAATACATGATGCGTCACTTCCTATCAGACATGGCACATAGGGAGGAAAGAATCATGACCATTCATGATTCAGGAGATAGTGGAAAGAGTAATCTTGGTTCTTGTATCCTCTACTTCCATTCTAGCTACTTGCATTGTAGGGGCAGGTGCAACTCTTGATGTTCTCCAAGTTGCACCTGAGGAGTGAGGAGGGTCATCGCATTGTCTGTGATATGTCAGGAGGCTTGTTCATTTCCATGTCTGAAGGCAAAACCAAGGAAGACCCTGTCTTTTCCTGGGCAGCATGGCATCCTCTCATTCTCTTTACTCACTTTCTATGCCTGTGCAGCAGGGATTTCCCTCATGCTGGGCCGAGTCTGTAGTGTGCCCTCCAGGTGAAGATCTGACCACTGGTGAGGCAGCATGGAAAGAAGTTAGGAAAACCCCCCAGTAAATGGAATGAGGAAGTAGGAGTGGATATCATAGGTCAATAAACTGCTCAGTCCTTTCACCAGAGCCCCCACCTCCACGCCTAATCAAAGGGAAATAGTGTATGGCAGAAAACACCTGTGGTGGATGCAGACGTCGACTGCAAGGACTGGCTAAAACTAGATCAATCAAAGATGGAGGAAAAGTTGACCTCTTTGGGGGTCAGAGAACTGACCCAAAGCTCGTTAACCATTATCATAATAAACGCTGACACACCACAAGTAGAAGTGGGTCAAGGGGCACAAACACCATAACACATCAGGAATAAACCATATTAGGAACGGGACCCCCTTCCAACCAAAGGGAGGCGTCAGAATTTGGTGCTGCAAAGTTTAGAAACAACCTGCCCTTGGAAACATATAAAATCCCAAGAAATAACTGACTACAGCACGCAACTCACTGGCGAGGCGACCCACGTCCTCTCTAACGTGTATTTGCTTCTTTCACAGCAGTGCCCTGTGAGATTGCAACCGGGGCTTAGGGGCAGTGGCCGACCCTCCTACGCTAAAACCCTGATCCTGTCTCAGGATCCTACATCCTACCCTCTTTCTTTCCCACTACCAGAATAAATCCTGCTTTCCTTCTCACTCCTACTTGTCCTTGAACTCTTTCCTGCATAATTCAAGCCCCTAGAGATTCTGGACCATGCCAGGGACCCTCAGATCCCAAGCACAAAGCCTGTCTGGTGACACTGGGACAATCTCTTAGTTTCAGATTTTCTCTGAGTTTTAGAGGCAATTCACAACATCATTGCAGCTCTTTGCTGCACAGACCTGGGAAAGTCTTTCTTTGCAAATCATCTGTGTGTGCAGGTCCAAAGGTTTATATCGGGGCTGACAATAGAGAGTGACATTTTTACCTCAGTCAGGAGCCATGTCATCTACTCTACTTTTTACCAAAATTTGTCTAAAGGGGTGCAAATTTCTAGTGGTTGCACTTCCTAGAATTACCTCTTTGTTTCCATGGATTATTAAAATAAGCAAATATTATGAATTGTATTGAATTAATGTTACTTGTAAAATACAAGTTCTCTCCATTTTATTCATTGGGTTTCCACTTCTCATTCAAAAAAAGGGAGTTTTGCTGCTGTGCTTTGAATATCATTAGTACAACCTCCTAATTTTACTGTTAAAAATTTAAAACTAAAACCTGCAGAGCTGAAATGACTTCCACAATGTCACACAAGATTTGTTCTAAGTTGGTTCCCAAAGAAAGTTGTTTTTGTCCCCCCCTTTTTAAGTTTCTTTAAATTTCTGTGCTTATTTTCACTTCATGGGAAGAGTATAATTAGCATTTTTGCATTTTTGTGGGCTTTTCTTCTTTCCTGAGGATTATTCTACCTCTGAAAGGGCATTATTCATCAATGAATAATGAGAGAGTTTTCAGGAAACCTTTCCACTGTAGCCCTGTTCCCACCCCTTCCTCTTCCCCCAGCCAAAGCCAAGTAACTATGGGCTTTGTAGTCTATTTTTTACCAGCCTCAGAGTTACATACACCCCAATAATGACAGCCCTTCCTGCCTGCGATGGCTGCAAGAGATGATTGTTGGCGAGGAATGCAAAAACCAACATGGCAACTTGCATTAAAGAGTGCCCTTAGAATAGATGTAATTAAACATGTAAATTGCATTTACACACTCAGATTTTGGGAACAGTGACTCTAAACACATCGTAAGACTCACATTCACTGAATTCTACTGGACTGTACATACAAATCAGCTTGCATTGAATCTTTGACAATGAGATCACATTTCTTCCAGATTTACCATACGCTCCATCCTGATAACTGGAGCAAACTTGCTGCCAAGCTCGGCTGAGAAAATACAACATACCCACAATGCTTATTTCCTCTCCTTCCTCATGAGAGGCTTTGCAGGTAATGTAGCGACAAAATGTGTAACACACGCTACAAACAAGGTCCCTGAAGTTTCCTCCCATTGGTGGGGTAGTCTGGATAAACCACACTCTTTGCCATTTGCATTGATACAAGAAGCAGCACAAATAACTTCATTTCCATAAAATGGCCTTTTAAAATTAGAAAATGTATAATTCATTTGGGGTAGCGATCACCACTTTTGAACAGGAGGGATTTAGACTTGTATTTAAATGTAAATAACTATTTTCTTTCCAGGTACTCATAGTAAGCCACAAAACTTACCAATTCTGAGGCATGTCTTTATCCTTAATGATAAATTCAGGATAATAAATTCAGGATAAAGTGTCTTTTTCAGGCAAAGGACACTTGCGTAACCCGTTAGTTTGCAATAAGCCCCTGCATCAAATGTGGTCTTCCACACTCCGTGAGAGAGACCTCCCATTTTACACCTGAGGAAACTGAGGCCCAGAAAATTAAGCAACTTCTCAGAATCACACAGCAAGTGGCAGGTCCGCTGCTTCAAACCTGCTAGGAAGACAGGATGGACAAAGGGACACCCAGAGGTATTCCAGGACAGAAACAGGCAGCCAGGGAAAGAGTGGGGGTAAGAGAGCAGAGGAAGAGAAACAATTTTAGAAGAACAGAAAATGCGAGATAAAAGGAGTCCGGCAAACGACGGAAAGAGAATGCCCGGCTTTGACTGGTATGGTTGCCAGCTTTCTCTGCCCTGCTTCCTGGCTCCCAGATGTTCAAAGAGTGAAGGAAAGAGGAACACTGGCGATTCACAGCCAAGCTGTCTGACCCTGGAGCCCTGGTTCCTTCTAGTCCATCCACCACACCTCAGTGTTGGATGTTCCAGAAGGCTGTTGTTGATTCTGCAGTCACCTGGACGGGGCAAAGTACTGTAGGGCAAAGCCCCCTCCAGAAACACGTGGCTCACGCTTTCTGCATTAAAGCTGAGGCTCCACAGAAGAGCCTGGTTTCTGGTTGCTGGGTCTTTGCCCATCCTAAGAAGTTCCCACTTCTTCCCTGCACTGTGCCTTCACTGCCCAATTTCCTTTTTCCTCTAATAAACGTCCACGTATCCTTCAAGTCTGAGCTGGTGTAGGAGTCCTCTAAGAAAATTTCCCTGAAAACTCCTTCCACCGCGAACCAGTTTAGATGACACCTCTCATTTCTTAGTCCCCACGGTTTAGTGAGAGCCCTCCATCTACGCTCCAAACATCTGCTGTACAGCGCCCTTCCCCATGGGTATGAGGTCCTCGAAAGCACGGGTCACTCTTATTTGTCTGTATATTCCCAATGGGTGTCACAGAAAACGACATATAAAAAGAACTCTGTGCACATTTGTTGAATCTCAGCTCTGCTGACACCACTTGTGGGACTTCAGACAATTACTGAACTTCCCTGCACCTCCGTTTACTCATTTTAAAAATGGATCTGTAAGACGGACAGAGGGAGAACCCACCAGGTGGAGCAGATTGGTGCCTGGTACACAGTGAGGTATCAACGAAGGACAGCTACCATAATTACTATTGCTAATATCGGGTCAATGAATGTATGTTTGATTACCAGATACCCTGCCTTCAACATCACCATCTTGGGGTTTGGACATCAATTTGGTATCAACTCTACTTTCTCTGCAAAATGTCCCCCATGCCAACCGCATCCCCAGCCCTGTCCTCCAGAATAAAGGCATGAATTCACTCAGGAGCTCTGTGTTTCAAATGCCAACGTCAATCCCAAAATTAACCTTCTATAACAAACCTCCTTCACCAAGGTATGCATTCATAGGTACTGGCATGAGTTGTCACCATTCACCCTGAGCCTGCATTTAATCCACCAAGTTATTCTTTTCTCCTTGCTTTATGTTTTCATTGGCCAAATGAGGAGGTTGAATCAGGTGGATTTCGAGTTTCTTTCTACCAAGTTTCTAACTTCTGGTAATCTAAGAGAAATTGGGTTTGATCAAAGGACTTAATAATAAGCAATGTAGCAGTGAAATTGAAAAGCTTCTTGTTTGAAGAATTAAAAGCAAGAGAAAATACCTTCTGGAACTTGAATAAGACACTTTCTTGTTCTGAATCTTTTCTTATCTGAAAAATATGGGTCAGAGAGAGTACAGTCCTCATATGGGTGTGCTACTGAGCCCAAGGGCACATGGAGGAAGTGGGGAGGCATTTTCATTGTTACCATGGTACTTAGGGATGAAGATAAGAATGCAAAGCACCCCACAATGTGAGGAATATTTGGGGATAATGAAGAATTATTTCACCCAAATTGTCAGGAGTATCCTGATTGAGGCTACCTTAGCAATGTTCTGATGTTCTTTATAGGATATTCCAGTTTGGTCATGTGAAAGGCTGGTTGAAATAATACGTACTCAATAAATTTGCGTTTAGAGAGTTTAAGGTTTTCGGTGCCCTGACTTTCACGATATAGCTCTAATTAACCTGGAATTTCCACACTTAATCTGTATCAGAGAGCACCAGTGTCTTCTCCTTTGAGGCAAGTGATTTCGGGAAAGCATTATACAGCTTTGTTTCCTGTAACTTTCCCTCACTTGCCACCATCAAAGCTTCATCGCATCTCAACTATTAAGATCAGGAGAAGTGTAGCAGCATCTCTCTAGGACTCATTCGGGGGTTTCATTCTATTATTAGGCTCCTTGTAGCCTCCATTTCGGAAGAAAAACTGAAAATGGAGCATTCCACCTCTCAAATTACTGATTCTCATATTCGTACAATTGGCTTTTTAAAATGTAAGTGTGTTTTCTGACTGGCTGCTCTGTGCCAGCCCTGCACTAGCAGTTTTGCAAAGATGATTTTAATATAATGACACTTTAGTTATAGGTTATTTCTCCATTTTCAGAATGAGGAAAATAAGTTTTAGTGTGGTTTGGGAATGTGCCAGAGCTCACACAGACACCAGTGTTGGGACTAAGTTTGAATGCATCTGTCCAACGCAAAAGCTATGGTTTCCAACAACATGGCACTCTTCTCAGTAACCAGGACAGATGCTACAAGGGTTCTCTGCTGGAAGGGCCATGGTGGCTACCTGAGATTAAGTACATGAGATATTGATGGCCAAGGAGAGCTGGCTAAAGCGATGCAGAGGGGCATGGGTCACCTTGTGCTTGGTGTATGCTGCCTCCTCACTGGTATCACTGGCTCATTCTTCACCTTCAGGAATTCTTCACTCTTAAGTAGAGAATAAAGTCTCTCATTCTGAAAAAACGTCTCTTGTCTGGGGAGAAGAAAAAGAAAAGAAAAAAAAAACTGTCTAGACATGAGAGATATTCAGCTTTCAGAACAATATAAGAAACAGCATTCTGGTAGTCCGAGTTGATGGGTGTTCTGGAATTGAAACAACTTGGTAAATGCAAATACAAAGACTGTAGCTGTTGTTTTGGGTGGGGATGGGGGTGGTAAATGCCCGGTCTACTGCTTATTAGTTCTATGACCCTGAGAAAGTCCCATTTCAGAAGCAATATTTTCTCACCTACAAATTGGTTCCTGGCTCTCCAAACCACACTGTAACCAGACAGAGTCTGGAGAAGGCTCGAATGCCTTGATCGCTCCCATAGGGGCTTCTACCCTCCCTGCTCTTGAAGGGCTCGTAGTTCTCAGAGTTTTATTTCCTCACCTTTCTTCTTTTCTTTTCACCTGCTTCCTCTGACAAACCCCATGGCTTTCTGGTATTCCTCACAGCCAGCCTTGAACTTGAGAATTGTGTATCCAATTGCCAGCTAAACCTTGCATGTGGTTTCCCCAAAGTACCTCATATCTGAAATGTCTTTATGTGAAACATCATCTTCACCCTTCTCTTGTCTACCCCTCACACCTCAATCTCAAGAACAGAAAAACCATCAGCCCAATCCTAATTCTCACACCACAAGGTCATTTTCTATTCCCAATTTTTATTCCTTGTGAACACAGACCTCTACACAAAGCCCCAGTCCAGGTAAGCCTGAATACACCTAACGACAGAGAACACAGACATTCCCAAGGCGGCGCTGGTGACAGGGACAGAACTGTGTGTAAATAGTTCATGGAGTTCAGAAAAACACTAACTTCATGGTCGAAACTGAGTTAACCTCAATAAATAATAATCTTCTCTCTTCAAAAATAATGCTTTCTTCAATACCAGAAGTATTCGGCATTAGGCTACACAACCATGATTATCTTCTGTAGAAAACCAATGCCCTGTAATAGTCATACTTGAATTTTGATTTTCTGATAAAAATTTAAAATAGTATGTAAATTATAATATTTTGCCACAGAAGAATCCTAGATGTTTAAAAAGATTCTAGAATTCAGCCAAAATTTTAAATCTGCATCCTTAGAATTTGATAAATAGCACTCAATAAATATGTGTTAAATTAATCATTTAAGGAATGGTGTGATTTTGAGAAAAGGTAGTAATAATCTAAGTTCATGGCTAAAGTCTTCATCTTGTACTTTCTCATCAATATCACAATCCCAAATCTGCTCATTCCCTTTTATGCCTCTGAACCTATTTCCTTTCTTATTCTCTTGAGAAACACACACAACCCCAAAATTATCTCACTGGTAAAATCAGAACTCTCCATGCCTTCCCACTGCCCTCAGCAGGACTTGAGGATTTGGAGAGAAAGTTGTAGTTTACATTTATGTTACTGGAGAGAGATTTGAACCAGGGTGCCACCTCCCCCGGAACTTGTTCCTCAGTTCTTGTCTTGCTCACGAGAGATGAATTCAAGCAAGACGAAACACGTGTAGTGAAAGTGAGATAGCAAGTTTATTTATGAAACACATGAGCACAAAACTACAGGTAGGCACCCAGCTAGTCTAAATGCCCCCTTATAGAGGAAATAAAGTTGTTACTAAGTTGGTTCTGTGTACTTGAGCCAAGGCTGCAAGTGGACATTCAGCTAACCTGAGTGTGCCAGCTATTAGGGTTTAGGGGTTATATACTTCAGTCAGTTTCTAGTTTCCTCTCCTTCTCCCCGTTCTAAACCTTGGGGACAAAGTCTTTCTTTGTCAGCTAGGAAAGAGTCTTTGTCTTAGTAAAATTGTCACAGAGGCTCCCTTTCCCAGCCAAGTTCAGGACCCCCCTCCTCCTGCACTATCCCTGCTTGTGGTGTTCTGAATGCCCAGCAATCTTATCAGACCAGGCCTAGGACTGCTGAGACGATGGGTGAGATATGTATCCCTCCTCCTCCCTGCCTTAGTTCACTACCTATCCTACCTAACATTTAGGCACCTGACTTCCTGTTTAACATCCCCCTTAATAGCTCATGAGCATTTCTCTCATAACATGCTTCAAACAGATCTCTGGGACTTTTTCTCCAAAACTTTATTATTCTCCCATATTCTCTAGCTCAGTAAATGGTGGTATCATTTTTAACAAAGCTACTCAGGCCAAAGCTCAGAGTCAGCTTTGACTTATACCTCCTTCAGACTATACCCCATCCATCAGCAAAGCCTCTCCATTCTAACCTCAAAATATCTCCTAAATTTGTTCATTGCTCACCACCTCCACTATAAACCACACACTACCATCTTGTCACGAACTTCAGCAATAATTTCCTCACTGAACTGTCTCCTAAAAGAATGTCACCTGACCAGCAGAACTGGAGGCCAGGAATCCTCAGTGCAGCCTGGGCCAGAGTATCGCTGTCTTAGCTGGGGTCACTCTAGACTGGGTAGCTTAAACAACAGGAATTCTCATTTCAAGAACAAGGTGCCATGATGTGTGGGTTGTTGGTGTGAATCCTCATTCTAGCTTGCAGGTAGTTGTCTTTTCGCTGTGTTCTCACATGGAGGAGAGAGAGAGGAGAGGAGAAAAAGAGAATTCTGGTCTTTCTTCCTCTACTAATAAAGACACTAACCCCATCACGGTACACGGACCCTCATGAACTCTTCCAAATATAATTACCTCCCAAAGATCCCATCTTCAACTGCTGTTACATTGTGGATTTGGCTTTCAATATATGCATTAGGAGGAGGTGGGGAACACGAGCATCCAATTCATAAAGATCACTTTTTCACAGGCTATGTAAAACAGCAAGCCACCAAGAAGTTTCCTGAATGAGAATCGATGTTGAAGGCTGATTACCCAGTGAAACCATAGATCCTAAAGAGCTTGCAGATAGTTGGAGTCTAAGTAGACATAGCAGTCAGAGAGGGCCAGAGAAGGAGAAGCTGCTGGGGCCTGGGGGATTTTGGGAAAAGAGGATGATGCCTACTACAGAGTTCAGAAAAACCCTGTAGCATTGGAAGGGGATGAGATGAGAACTCTTGGGTGTATTTTCCATCTCAGAGAAATGCTGATAAGTGTGCAACAACAAAGGAAACTAAAACACTGATTACTTATAGTGTTAATTACATATATGCTAATTCCCTGGTGTATGTTTTCACCACGGCTATCAGTCTCCAGCCTCCACTCTTGAGGACATTGGTTTCCTGAGATCTTCAATAGAGAGTATGAACCACGATGGTAAAAACATAGGTTCAGAATGATGGGGTGAAAAGCAATCTCCGTATTCCTACCTTGTAAAATAATAACAATTGCATTAACTACAGTACTAAGAATAATACTTCATTATTAAAATTATTATCATAATTTGCATTTGTTTGGCATTTAGAGTGTACCCAGTGCTTCAAAAATACTTGCTATGCATTGTATCATTTAACTTTATAATGGTTCTATTAATAAGCAAGTATTAACGTTAATTCATTTTACAAAAGAGAAAAAATGTCTTAGAAAGGCTGTAGAAGTGATACGGCTTCTTAGTTGATGGCAGAACTAGGGTAGGAATTCATTTTTCTCTTAGTCTTAAGCCCCCACTCTCCCTATCACACTTGATGCTTCCCTCAAAGTCCAGGTTGGAAACTGCCCCCCAACTCAGCTGCTGGCTTCCCAGTCTGTCCACTGTGCTGGTAAGACTGCTGTCTCCCTGTCTCTTGCTTTTCTGGAAGAATATTGACTTGGTGCTGATGCTGCTTTGTTACTGATGCTCTAGAAAAAAATTCTAGCTTTTTCTGTTTTCACAACAGTCTGCGTCATGGACTAAATTGTGTTCCCCCCATAATGTACATTGTGCAGTCCTCTGCTCTAGTACCTCAGAATGTGACTGTATTTGCAGATCAAGTCATGAAACAGGTTACGTTCAAATGAGGTTAGACGAGTGGCACCTGACCCGATATGACTGGTGTCCATATAAGAAGAGGACAGACACACACTCACAAAGTGAAGAGAAACCATCTACAAGACAAGAACAGAGGCCTCAGAGAAAACCAACTCAACTGATGCCTTGATTCTGGACTTCTAGTCTCCAAGATTGTGAGAAAATAAATTTCTGTTGGCTTAGCCACCCAATGTGTGGGTATTTTGCTATAGCAGCCTTAACAAACTGAATTAGCCATAATCATATCAAATTCCTCCTAACAACAGAGTTAGTCCATTCCAGATGTGACATTTTTAGTGGCATGTTGCACTCAATTTAGCTAAAATATACATAACCCTCTCAGACAGCTATGATGATAGCCTCCAAGGGACACGTAAATGCATAGTGAGGTGCTCTGACCTGCAGATGGACTGAAGTGCCCAAGGAAGGCAGGGATAAAATGAGGGCAAAAAGACACATTTTGTGCAAACCCCACCTGCTCTCTTCTTGCCAAACACTATCCTAAGCCCTCCACATGCATTGCCTCATTGCCTTCTTACTTTAAAGACAAGGAAAGTGAGGCACAGTAAGGGCAAACTGTTACTTGTAGAGTTAGTGGAGGAAGTGGCACACACCAGGTCTTCCCCAAAACCCAGTTATTGCCATGACTCCAGGCTTCCCCAAAACCACATGATGGAGGCAAAACTTTGAGCCCAAGACTGCAGTGCAGTTGATGGTGAGGCAGGAGGAACTCACAGGCATTTGTGGGACAGATGGGACCCAGGAGAGATCTATATGAAGGGACCCAGAAGAAATGAATGTAGCTTGGGAGCTCCAAGTGAAAGTTCACTTGGCTACAGGATGGGAAAGGGCACTTCTGTGAGTCCTAACACGGGACAGCACTGTGCAGCTTCTGTCCAGGGAACGCTCAGCAGCCAGTGGAGCAGGTTGGAACAGCAGGGTGTGAAAGAGTTGATGGAGTGAGATGGCTAAAAAGGTGAAGATTTTTCTTGCCTCGCCTTCTCCTTCCCCTGAGTACCTACCATCACCTTTCCCCTGTTGCATAACAAAGCTGAGCAGAATTTAAAGCCATTATTACCTTCTCCCTGCCAAGTGACTTTGCTTGTAGCTTCTGCACCTCTGGTCTTTGTCTGGGGACCTGTGCCTGGTGACTTACATTCGGGCTTCCCCAGTGAGTGCCTTAACTTCTGTTGGTGTCTCCACCCACCTCTGACTACTCTGGCCACAAGTCTGTACTGCACTGGAATCCCCTTCCACAGCAGAATGTGTACTGTGGTCATTTGGACAAGGCTGTTGTGATGCAAGGGATAGCTTGGTGTGGTCTTTACACTGCTGTCCTGAGGTTCCCTGCTGTCCTGGTGAAGCTCGCAGGTGGGATAGAGGATGGGAGAGGTGAAGAAAGCTGGTGGAGATGGTTCTGGGGTCAATGATGGCTTGGAGATGGAGTGGCTCCAAAATGTCTATTTGGTATAGTAGTACTTACTATTTTTGAAACTCCAAATGTTTAATGGTGTGTTTTTAGGGGGTTAAATTATTATTTTTTTTATTATGATGGCTTTAGTAAAATCTTGTTCTGTCCTCATCACCTCTGGGCATTCAGTGACTACTTGTTTGGGTAACCCTATTTTTTTCACTCACACTCTGTCTACAGTACTGCCAATCAAGTTCACCTACCAATATAGGAAACCCACCCTCAAAACATCATCTGTTCTTTATTTTTTTATTGTTTATGCTATCACAGTTGTCCCCACTTTTTCTCCCTTTGCCCACCTCCACCCAGCCTCCACTCCCCTTAAGCCACCACCACATCATTGTTCATGTCCATGAGTCATGCATACATGTTCTTTAGCTACTCCCTTCACCTTCTTTCTTCCAGTCTCCCCTTCCCCACTCTCCTCCGACCGCTGTCAGCCTGTTCCATGTATCTATGCCTGTTTCTACCTTGTTCATTAGTCTAATTTATTTGTATAAGTGAGATCATATGATATTTGTCTTTCATTTACTGGCTTATTTCACTTAGCATAATACTCTCCAGGTCCATCCATGCTGTAGCAAAAGGTAAGAGTTCCTTCTTTCCTACTGCCATGTAGTATTCCATTGTGTAAATGTACCACAGCTTTTTTAATCTACTCATCTACTGATGGGCTGTTCCAGATCTTGGCTATTGTAAATAATGCTGCTATGAAGATAGGAGTTTTAAAGTCATACTTTCTGAGGCCGAAACTGTTCCCATGAGTAATGGCTTATAGCTCTTGAGTTCCTTTCTCACACACACCCTTGGGCAGAAAGAAGGTTCATTGGAAGCAGGATATTGTCTTTGGGCTATACAAGGAAAGCAGTGACTAACTAACCAGATACTTTCCTCCAATGAAGCCACTCCCTTGCTCACTGCAGCTCTCATACCCCTGTAGAAAATTCTACATGTACCAATGAAAACTGATGGGCTCCTTGCCTTAAGGATTTCTGGAATAAGCTAATCATGTTAAGCAAAATTAGCTTGTCTTCTCTGTTCCACAACTACATTTCATATCTCTTCTTGCCTCACCTATATCTGCCTAGAACAACATCAAAGCCAGGTTTCTGGACAGAACTGGGAGGTGACCAAGTTGAGGTTGATTACTAGCTTTAGGATTTGGCACATCCCAGAGGCTTTCTAAGTATCAGTTTCCTCTTCTGTAAAAGGATATTGACTTTACATACTCCACAGGGTGATTGAAGTGTTAGATGAGATAATGCAGGTCAAGGCCTGAGGAAATGTTCTCTGAACATAAGACTATGGCTCCAAGATGAATAATATGAGCTATCAACCTAAAATGACTACCAAGAGACCAAATGCAACATTAGGCCACATTGAGAGAAATGAGGTAGCCAGGAAAATGGCAATGAGAGTTATATTTAGTGCAAGATGCTCAGGTTAGGCCTGGATCTTTGTGTCATCAAGAATCACACATAAAAAGTGATTTTAGCAGGCATACAAATGGTGAGATGGATAGCCAAATCTGTGGAGTCTAGAAAGGAAAATAAATGAAGGGTGCGAACATACACGTGGCATGTCTGAAGCAGACAATACTTGAGAGAAAGCACACAAAAGTTGTCATAAATCATGGAAAGTGCCACCATGAGGCTTATGAAGGAAGACCTGAGCTCAATGGGTCATTAATACAAATAAACAGATTACAGTTCAAAATGTAAAAGAGTTTCCTAATTTCATGATCCTCGTCAACCCAGGACAAACCTTCTGAGTCCAAGAGTTTCTCTATGAGTCATGGATCTGCATATTTAATTTGTATCCTCTTAGGCGAATAAGCGCATACATCTTTTTACTCAGCAAAAATATTCCTGAAGAGCTGTACATACATCATAAGTGGATATGAATCATCTTTTATAATTGACCTACATTAATCTGCTGAGAAGGCTCTAAATAATTCAATTCTGATTTTCCTGGGACCAGGTTCAATGAGCTAGGTACTCTACTGCCCAATGTTAATGCTTACTTTGTATACTCAAGTATGTAACTGGAAATTGTTCCCTTTCTTTTCTGCATTATTAATTTCCCCTTCATTCTAGGTCTGTCTGGTTAAGATTATATATGATATCTTTCTCTATTCAACAAATTAAGCCCCCACTTGATTCTACATCTTAACCTCCAATTAGAACTCCATTCCTTTGTCTCACTTACAGTTAAATTTCCAATGAGTGGTAGACATCCCCCCCAGATTATTTTCTCCTATTCCCACTTGAACTCAGCCCATTATTTTGATCACCCCACTGCTCCACAGATATTGTTTCTGTTTCATTCACCAAAGACCTCTATATTGCTAATTTAATGCTTAATCCTAGGTCCATCTGGCTTGAGCTATCAGCAATTAATATACAAGATCCCTCACTCTTCTCAGTCATACTTTCTGCACTTGGCTTTCTGGACATCACATTCTCTTGGTTTTCTTCTGGACAACCTCTTCATAGTTGACTTGGCTTGTTCCTCTTCATTCTCAAGACATCTAAACAAGTCTCAGACCATGTGCTTTCATTATCTGGACTTGCTTTCTAGGAGATAACACCCAGATGTGTGGCTTCACACACCATACGTGCTCTGGAAAGTCTTAAATGTACCTCTCTAGCCAGGATCACTCCATAGAACCCTGGCTTGGAGATCCAAACTGTCTACTTGATGTCTCCACAAGGAGGCTGAAGAGACATTTTTAATCTGACATATCTAAAACTTGCTTTCTGCTATTTCCCACCCCCACCTCATCTGTTCCTAAAACCTCTTCCTTTCAATTAATAGTGACTTTATTTCTCCAATTGGCCAGGTCAAAAATTTAAGAGCCATTCTTAACTCTTTTTGTTTCACTCTTCAGGTACTTTCTGCCTGACTGAAGCTAGGACATCAGTCTTATCTTACCCTTAGACAGGAACCAGCATCATCTCTTCTGGTTCTCAGGACTCTGGACTTGGCCTAGAGCTTTGACCATCGGTTCTCCTGAGTCTCAGGCTTCCAGATTCAGACTGGAACTGTACCATGTACTCTCCTGGGCTCCAACTTGTAGATAGCATGTCATGGGACTTCTTAGGCTCCATAATCCCATGATCCAATTCTTCATAATCTCTTGAAGATAAATATATAGGAAGAGAGAGAGAGGAGAAAGAACCTATTATTTCTGCTTCTCTGAAGAACTGTGACTAATATAGAAAATTCTGCCGGTCCTTCCTTCTTTATAAGTACAGGTCCTAACCATTTTTCACCACTCCACTCCTTGACCCAAACCATTGTGGTCTCTCTCTGGATTATTCCTAACTCATCTTCCTTTACACATGAACCAAGAATATTCTGTAGATAAAAGTGAGTGTGACTATTTAAAAAAGTAAATCAGGTCACAAAACTGTTCAGCACAGACTCTCCAATAAGTTTCTATCATTCAAATTAAAAGTGAATTTTTTTAGAATGATCTGTTTCCCATAAACTGCCCTCAATAACTTTCTCATCTCTACTGTCCCCTCCTCCACTCTTCTCCAGCCACACTGACCTCTTAATGTTTTATGGATGCCCCAAGAATGCTCTTGTCTTTGGGGGGGGGGGTTGTATATTCTTCTTTCTACCAGGACAGCCGTTGGTCTCCCATAGTCTTATGGCTGCTTCGCCACCTCCTTCAAGCCTCAACTAAAATGTCACTCATGCCCTCCCTGAATATCTTTTGAAAAATACTTACTTTCACTGCCCAGAACTCACTATCTTTGTTTTGTCTTATTGTATAACATCAGTTACCATCTAGATTATTTTATTTTTAATGTGCTTATCTTTTGTCTCTTTTCATTAGATTATAAACTTAGTAAAGAAGTAATTTTCCACTCTTTTGTTCTCTGTTCCATCTGAATAAACCTCAGTAAAAGCAGGTGCTTCAGGCCCCACCTAGTGGGAAGGGAAAAAGGACAGTTATGGAAACCCAGGGAAAGGTGAAGCCATAGGAGTGGGCCCCCACAGGAGCTAAGGTACTGCAAAGAGGAACATGGTCACTGTCAAGTTGCTGTTGGGCAGAGAGGTAGCCAGAGGACTCTTCTCCACCTCTCTTTCCTTTCATATCCATTTTCTTGCTCGTATACCTCATTGGCCAAATCCAATGAGTAACCAAAAGATCAGAAGCCCATCTGACTCATTTTACACAAGACAGTTTCCAAGGATGGGGACCAGAGTAGACAAGGATGGAGAGTGAATCCAGTGGGGCAAATGGGATGTGCCCCAAATGGTCAGGCATTAACCAATAAAGCAGAAAGAAAAGTCACCTTAATTTTAACTATAGAACTCATTGATCTTTGGGTTTTCTTTACCTCAGTGAATTCCAGGTGCCTCTATGATAATAAAGAAGACTTGATATTGAGATATTGATCTAGGTTTCCTGGTTTTGTTTGCTTTTTATTGGTACCTTTCCAACAAAAATGATGTTGGAGAGTAAGCATTTGACTTGGAACACCTGTCCTGAAAGGGATTTTTGATGGCTTACCTAAATGCACACAGTGCAATAAGTAGAAACATAAATAGGCATTAGAGATGTAAATTGCAATTATGTGGAGAAGTGCTGGGAACAGGAGTCCTTTATTGAACTTCTGTGTGTTTCTGAAGAACAAAAATTAGGTTAATATTGAATTTGGGTTTTACTGTCTTTCCAAACATCAATCTCCACAGCCCCGAACAGAAATCTCACTACCTCTAAGCATTGCCATTGAGCTCACAATCACTTGGGACCTCAAAGCCCACACCCTGGTCCTTACCTATCTGAGGACATGGCTGAGCCTTCCATAGTCCTGCCTTACTTGTAGCTCAGACTCACTGAGCCCCACCTAATGATAGTCTGATAACCTAAATCAAAACCCAAACCATTAAATGGTTAATTACTTTGTCTGAAATAACACTCATGTCTGTTAAAATGGCTATTATCAACCAGACAAGCAACAACAAGTGTTGGAGAGGTAGTGGAGAAAAAGGAACCCTCATTACCTACCTGCTGGTGGGAATGCAGACTGGTACAGTCACTGTGGAAACAGTCACTATGGAGGCACCCCAAAGAAGTAAGAATAGGACTACTATGTGACCCTGAAACACCTCTTCTGAGTATCTACCTGGAAAATTCATTCCAGGCAAAACCATTTATTCACAAAGATATATGCACTCCTATGTTCATCGCAGCATTCATTATTCATGGTGGCCAAGATATGGAGACAACTGAATTGTCCTTCAACAGATGATTGGACAAAGAAGATGTGGTCCATACATACAATGGAATACTATTCAGCTGTAAGAAAACATGGAATACTGCCATTTGCAATAACATGGATTGGTCTTGAGACTGTCACACTAAGCAAAATAAGTCAGACAGAAAAAGTCAAGAACCACGTAATTTCACTCAAATGTGGTATATAAAACTGAAATCAACAAATGAACAAACAAACAAAAAATCATGGACACGGACAACAGTATGGTAGTCAGGATAGTGAATGGCAGAGGGGGTCGAGTGTATGGTGAGCACACAAAGCAATACACAGACCATGTATCTGTGTATACATGGTGTGTAAAGTGCTTCCCAGATAAGGTCAAGTTAAAGGAGTTCATCATCACCAAGCCCTTATTATATGAAATGTTAAAGGGACTTATCTAAGGAAAAGAAGAAGATAAAAAACTATGAACAGTAAAATGACAACAGACTCACAACTATCTACAACCAAACCTAAAAAAACAAAAATGAACTAAGCAAACAACTAGAACACAAACAGAATCACGGAAACGGAGATCACATGGAGGGTTATCAGTGGGGAGGAGGAGTGGGTTAATGGGGGAAAAGGTACAAGGAATAAGCATAAATGGTAGGTAGAAAATAGACAGGGGGAGGTTAAGAATAGTATAGGAAATAGAGAAACCAAAGAACTTATATGTACGACCCATGGACATGAATTAAAAGGTGGGAGGAATGTGGGTGGGAGGAGGTACGCAGGGTGGAAGGGAATAAAGGGGGGGAATGGGACAACTGTAGTAGCATAATCAATAAAATATCTTTAAAAATAAACATATAACTTTATTAACCAATGTCACCCCAGAACATGTAATAAAAAATTTAAAAATAATGTAAAAAATGTTTAATTAAACTAAGATCAACATTTCTTCACCTTCACATTCTCCTTACAAAACAATTTCTCAGAAATGCTATTATTCATACTCAAGTTCATACTTTTTCAAACGAGAGGTTGTAGACATTTCTAAATGTTGTTCTGTAGCTGGGCGTTCATCGAGTCCAGTTTGCCGCTGGATACAATGAGCATAACCTGAGCTGCAGAGGTGGAAGAATGTCTGAAATGTTTTGGGGCTCAGCCCCACCACTTTCTAATCGATAAACCTGGGTAACTTATAAACTTCTCTGAACCTCATTTCTCATCTGTAAAATGGGAAAGGCAATACCATCACTTAATGTATTGGGCTTTTACATGAGAATTAAATGAGTTAACATTTTTGAAGTACTTAGAACAGCACCTGGTGCAAGATAAGTGCTATATAAATGTGTGTTGACCAGACTAAATCACCATTGTTTCAACTTGCACTTTAAACCTTTTTCCCACTGATTCTGCTAAAATCATTAAGAGGTTTAGTGACAAGTTTTGGACATAATACAGTATGTTATATAGTAATATTTATTTGTGTTACATTATATAAGATTGCATTTCCTTTCAGAGAATCCATGTTTTAAAAATCTAATTCATAGAATAAATAAACTAGGAGGTGTGGTAAGCAGAATAACACCTCCCCCCACACACACAAAGATATATTTTGGCTCCAATGTCCAGAACCTGTGAATAAGATTCTTTACATGTCAAAAAGGGTTTTGAAAATGTGAAAAAAATAGCATCTTAAGATAAGGAGCGTATTCTGATTATCCAGGCAAATCAATTCTAATTCTTCAAAGAGGAGAGCCTTTCTTAGCTGAGGTCAGAGGGAGATGTGACTACAAAAGAATGGTCAGAGAGACGAAATATTGCTGCTTCGAAGGTGGGAGAAGAGGGTCGTGAGCCTAAGATTGTGGGTGGCCTCTAAAAGCTGGAGAGGTCAAGGCAACAACAGGTTTGCCCCGGGGACGCCCACACACCGTGATTTGGTCTCCATGAGATCTGTGTCGGACTTCTCACCCAGAACTGTAAAGTAATAAGTGTGTCTTGTTTTAAGCTACAAAGTTCGTGATCATTTCTTAGAGCCACAAATAGAAAATAAATACAGGAGGCAAGGCTTCACTTATCAAGGGATTCTCACTTTATATCATGTTTCCAGCAGTATTTGTAAATCTATATCAATTTACTTTTGCTGGGAGGTGCCTGTGGATGTTTTTAGCAATAAGTTGCCCTGTCCCAGTTTTGCTGATCCTTCAGAACTGAGGAAGGGAAACACCACAGTATAAAAAGGCCCTGAGCTTTGGCTTTAGACATACCAACTCTGGACTTAAGAGTTGCCAGATTTGCAAAATAACTTTCTGACGGTCAGTATGTTCAATGCAATAAGTACAACAGACAGTTAAAAAATTATTCCTTTTTTTTATAACCTGAAATTCTAATTTAAGTGAATGTATGCATTTTATCTGTGAACCTTACCTGCACTGGAATGATAACCATCACAAATATAAGTGGGCCCAAGCTGTGGGTTTCAAACTGGGTTGAATACTAGAATGTCCTGCCGGGGCTTTACAGATCTCGATGCTTGCCCCAGTGATTTGATGATCATTTAATCATTCTCTCTGGGGTAGGATACAAACGTGAGTATGTTTCAAGGACCTCAGGTGATTCCTAATATGCTGGTAATAGCTCAAGGAGTGGTTCTCTAACCACTGTGTGTGTAAGAATCACCCGGAAAACTTATAAAGATGCCAGTTCCTGGTGTTCTCCTGAGAGATAATGATTAAGTAGGACTAATGGGAGATTTAAGATCACCTAGCTGTTAATAAGCAGCCTAAGTGATTTTAATGAAAGACCTGTGACTCACACTGTACGAAACCTAGATTTTACCTCTCTGGACCTGTGGAAACAACGTGAAGTATAGTAAAACTTACTGTACACGTTTTATGAGGATTATATGACTTATATATACATACTGTAGAAATTTAACACGAGTTGTTGAAAATGCACTCATCTGAGTCTTCTTTTTCTCCCTGTAGTTCCACCATTGCCCTGAAGTTTTTCTTGATTTCTTTAGCTGCTCTGAGTCCCACCTTTCTCCTCTCTTTCCCTATAGGACCAGGAGTTTAAGCCACTAAACTTAGTCCAAATTAAATATCTTAAGTAGTTCTTTCTGATTTCTGTGCTGTTGATTTTATCTTTCCAGTGTTTTCTTGAGTTTTCTATTCATGGGTAGCGGTAACAAGAATCACTTAACTCTGTTTTTCAGCTTAATCATCCAGTGAGCCTTGAGATATTGGTATTTTTATCTTCTTTGTCCAAGACAATGCCATGTCTCCATATTATTCCCACAGGGAGTTTATAGCTCAGACAGAGTTTTGTGGTAGAGGCAAACACACAAAACTCTGTGCCTTTCTGATTCCAGGCCGGACAAACTTTCCACCCCACAGCCCCTGAAAGCAAACCTGGGGCGGATCCTGTTCCTCCAAGCCTCCGGTGCCCCACTCTCTCGTACACACGCCAGACCAGCGCATTCCCATGCCCTGAACGGCTAACGAGTCACGGCACACACGCCAAGCACGGAAGAAAGACTGTTTCCTCCTCTTCCTTAATCCTCTTGCCAGCGCTTTCACAGTTCCTGCTGGGAAGGACGAGGATCCAAGTGCAGGCATCTGTCTTTCCATCCCGTGGCCCCTGGGGTTCAAGAGTCGGGAAATTACTGCCTGCAGGGTCAATCAGGTCCTTAGAAAAATAGCTACATTGTTCTGGGCACAGGGAATAATACCTGCACACTTCCCGAGGCTGCTCTGGGGGGAACAAAGCGGCACTTCTCGCCCCTTCCCCCAAGCCTACCAAAGATGTGAGGCTTCACACGGTGTAGGCAACTAAATGAAGATTTTTAGTTGATGTAGACAATATTTAATAAGTGAAGCATCCCGGATTCTCTGCGTGGTTTTCATATCCCAAAAAGTCTTAGGTTACTGTGTATGGGCAAATGCAGAGATTTTAGAGGTAGAAAGATTTGGGTTCCACCACCAGCCCTGCCCTTAATAAATATAGAACTATGGGTAAGCGTCTTCAACTTGCTTGAGTTTCTACATCAGGGAGCTCTCTCCAGGATGCAGTGCCTGGTCTTTGGTCCCTACCCAGAAACTGGCATTCTGAGGAGTGTATTTCTATTGCTCTGAAGAGGTCACCTGCAGTATCACCCTAGGCCAAGTGAGACTTGCTGGCACAGGCACCGCCCTCTGACACACCTGACCAACATGCTTCACGGTTTATTCTTTTTTTTTAAGTTAATCTTTATTGTACTTTTTTCCGTTAACATTTAGTTTCCTTACACCCTCCTCCCCCAGCAATCCCCACAATGTAGTCTGAGCCACCAAGTCATCTCCAGATACCTGGAGAATGTCACAGTCGTGCTCCATCTACATCAGATGGCACCTCAGTGTCACCAGGACACACAATTTTGAAACAAGAAGACTATAAAACAGGCCGAATGTAGTGATGGGAACCTGGGTTGCTGCCTATTGAAGGGGGTGGGTCTGGACTCTGACAAGACCTGCCCGGAGCCAGAGAACCACAAGCGGAGCAGCTTGGCAGGTTGGGATTCCAAGGCAAGGCTGAGATCTGGCCGATCCCTAAGGCAGCTCTCTTATCTGCTCTGTCTCTCAATTTTATTAAGTAATTAACAATATTTGTCTCAGTGGATGTTTGTTGTAAAAGGGGGCAGGGCATTTTCTTACAATCATTAAAGTCTCATCTCAGTCTCTCTGCTGTAGGAATAACATGGGCTGATTGTGAATACAGACAGAATTGCCACCAAGGCGTGGACTGGTTTGGTAACAGGGCGGCCTCCCCTCGCTTTTCTGATCTATACACTGGTAGTAAAACTACAACATTCACAGTAAATGTTAGATGCGACTGGCTGTAGAAAATTGCTTTGTAAGCTATAAAGGACATAAAAATGTTAGGGCTTTTTTTTTTTCTTTCTTCTGACCAGAGACTAGGACAGACACACACCAGGTCAAGGATGGCAATGACTGTGGCTATAAGAAGCCATGTGAGGAAGCCTGGCTGGGCAGGCAGGTGGAGTCCATTAGAATCTGTGTTATGCAATGGAGGCAAGTCTCAACAAGCAGGTCTAAGATCAGGCATCAGGGAACTTCCCAAGCAAACAGGAAATTCAGGGCTGGCTTGGCAGCTCAATCACAAGAGGCAGAGACCCAGTCTGTGTTATAACAGCATGAGACAAGGGTTTTGTAATTTAAAAAAAAAAAATCAATGTGGTCCATTGTCATAACTGATTTCATTTACTCATTTTGAAATATTAAGTTTCCAATGTATGCCAGGCAGTGTGCTAGACATCTGCCATGGAGGGGGAAGCAAGACCACTAGTCCTTTCCTTCACAGAACTAACAGAGACACATAAAACAAAAAGAGCAGCAAAAACTGGGATAACTGTATTCTGGGCATGTCTTCTAGCTCGACGTTTCTTTCCTGCCACCTGTGCTGTTGCATGGAGTTTGATGGGTCTGACCCAGCCCTGCTCCCAGTGCTCATGTGCACACATGAGCAGCAGGAACCAGAATATCTTTGTTTCATACACAGATGTAGTGCTTTTTCTCCTGGATCTATTAAGATTCCTCTAGGACTCTAAGTTGTGAAGTCAAGGAAAACTGAGGTTCTCTCTCCTTCCACAGGGAGAGAGCCTGTGGGACCATGGAGCTTATACACTGAGGGGAGCATTGTTTCAGGGGAGAGAGTGGGGGACCTTGCACTGTCATTTGAGCTTCTGGATCCAGCAATGCCTGAAGCCAGAAGAACCCTAGGACCTTTCCCCTCAACTAGTTGGGATTGGGTTACTCTTATTTACAATATAAAGACATTTGGCTGATAGAGTTATAGTGGTGGAAATGCAAGATTCTGTGGGAACAGAAAGATTCTGTAGTCAGAGAAGGTGCCAAAGAAATCAAGCTTTAAGAGAAGGGGTGGGGTCTCAGGAAAGAAAGTGAGGGAACAAGAGCAGGGGCAGTTAAAAATGGCCATTAGGACTAGAACAGTGTTTGCACGCAGTGTGTGTGTGTGTGTGTGCGCATGTGGGACTTGGGGAGAGAGCATTCAGGCGGGGGGGCAACACATGAGGATGACTCCCACTACTGTCATTTCTGGCCTTGAGCGTGTCACAGTTCTTTTCATCTGTGAATTGAAAATCCTGGTACCTAATTCTTAGGACTGATGTGAGGTTCAAATAGGATCGATAAGGCAATGGGTGTGAAAACACCTGTCCACAGAGGACACAGGTTAACAGAGTCTGAAACCACTTCTATGATGCCATCTGCACTTGCTAGCAAATTATCTATAAATGGGGCACGGACCCCTAAATGTGAGTCTCAGCTTGCCAAGCTGCCTCGGCAGACTGGTGATACCTTGGGAAGGACCACCGCTGTCCCATCAGTGCAGAAAGAGGGCTGACCACCTGGCTCAGGCTGGGTAAAGGCAGCCTGGCTTGCCCACCAAAGGCCGGGCATCAGCAGAGTAAATGCACCATCACTCAGGCACCATCACTCAGGTCCTCGAGGTAGACAGACAGAGCCCATAATGTCAAGCCAGTCCTGGAAGGCTCCAAATAGTTGTCCTATCAACCCTTTGTCAACAATGCCAGGGGGAAAAAGTAATGTGTCTCACTATTCCCACTTTCTCTCTCCCGGGTGAATGTCACTTGCCTCTGGAGTAAAACCCCACATATCAGATAATGCTGATTAATGTCCTGAGCACAATGCCCAGCATACAATAAACAAATAATAAAGGTTAACAATTACCATCACACAACAATCATGTGACAGAGCAACTTAGCAACTTTAGAAGCAATAGGCAAAAACAAGAACTCAGAGCAAAAAATTTCATTAATGCAATTAATATTTACTGAGTGTCTAATGTAGGTCAGATCCATTTCTAGGTCATGGCCAAACAGCCATGCACAATTATATAAAGTATGTAGAATTGTGAAAAGATAAATAAGCCAATGAAAATGGTATTCCTGTTCTTGGAAACCTTACCTTCTACTGGAAGAGACACCCAACAGAAAACAAACAAACAAACACACAAAGTAAGTAACTAACCAGATAATATCAGACAGAAGTAAATGCTACAAAGACAAATAAAGTAGAGTAAAATGACTGAGACTGATAGAGAGCCACACTGAGGGGTGTCTGATTTTGAAATGACTGTCAAAAAAGGGCTTTAAGGATGTGCACTCTCTGAATGAGACAAAGATGTAAGGTCCATGGAGGGTGGTGTGATGAGAATTTACAGAAACAAGAGAAAATGCAAAGATCCAAGTAGAGAATAATCATCCCACATTAGAGGGGTTTGAGTGGTAGCAAAAGAGGCGGTGAAGGGTGCCCAGATTTGTGCTATAGTTTGAACAAACAAAACTTGCAAATAGACTGACTGATAGTATAATGTGAGGAAAAGAGAAGAGAAAGTGAGTGAATGATGTTGGTATTTACCAAGATGAGGAAGTAATTAGAGAAAGAGGAAACCTAAAATGTTAAGAGTCAAGAGCTTTATTTTAAACATGTCACAGTAGCTCAGTCGATAGCAATCAGGGGAAGATGTTGCACCTAGACCCCAATAAAAAGATCAGAGTTCAAGTCCTTGACACAGAGCAGGGCTATAAGGCTACAGTCTGGATAAGATCTACAAGAAAGCCTATGTAGGAAGGAGAGCTGGCCATAGAGCCCCGTGGACTTTCATGTCTCAAGGGAGAAAAGATGAAGAGAACCAACTAAGGACCAGAGAAGTGGCCACTGAAGGAGGAGGAAGAAAGAGAGTGATGGGTCCTGAAGGCCAAGTGAAGAATTGCTTAAAGAACAACTGGTCAAGTGTGTCATATGCTGCTGAGAGGCTGGCTGCAAAGAGGGCTGGAGAATTGACCTTTAGACTCGGCAAGATGGAGATTATTAATGACCTTTACGAGAGCAGCTGCAGACAACAGTGGTGGTGAAATAAAGAGGCACCAGGAAGGGAGACAATGACTTTGCAAATAAATTTGTTGAAGACCTTTGCTATAAAACAAAGTAGAAAAGTAAGTGGTAGATGGAGGAAATTACGAGAAGCAGAGATTAGTGTTTTGCCATTTTAAGAGGAAAGATACACAGCATATTAACAGTTGAATGCACAAGCATAAATCAAGGGTGTGAAAGTGTGGATGACTTCACGTGAGTGGAACCTTCCTCCAGCGCCTAGATCTGAGCGTGCACCAGCAAGCGTCCGTTTCCTCCATTGTTGACATGTACAACCTCCCGAGTTCTCTAGCTTTGTCCACACAATGCACAAGAAAAGGCTAGAATTAGAAACTTGTCCTGCAACTGACAGTACTTAGGAAGTCATTGACCTTGCTTTGCTCTACAAAAGAGTTTCCCATGAGTCCTTTGTCTGTGATGAGTACGCTTTATTTTAGTTAGTAAGTTTTCTGGCTCATCTGCTCTTGCTGAAAAAAAATAATGGACGTTTGTCAACCCTGCATCCCATTTGGGGCCTGCCTATCAAAGGTGTAATCAAAATCACGTAAAGACGACCAGCTGGAGCTAAGTGAGGACTTCTAAAAGTCCCCTGAGTGAAGACAGGAACAAGGAGGGAGCATAAAACACACCTTTTATGACTACTCTTCCTTGAGACCCTGGTCTTGGAAGTTGGCTTGGTAATTGTTAAGTATATTCCTCTGCAAGGAGCTCATGCTTCAGTGAGAGAGGCGAATATCTGCATCTCAGTTCCACTCCCACGACCTGTGTATATCGGTGCATCAACCTCTCTGAGACTCTACGTCTCTGTTGGTAAAATGCCACTAAGAAGCATCCCTCAGGAGGAAGCGGTAATAGGTTTACAATGCCCAAAAGTGGAAGTCTGGGCCTTCAGCAGGTGCTCAATTAAGGTCTATTACCTCTTAATTCATCCTTTCATTTTTAGGTTAATTAAGTATATTGACCCATTGTTGAATGGGTCAGTAAACTGTTTCAACGGGCACTTTTTGAATTTCAGACAGTTTCAAGATTGTATTTGCAACACAGAACTGGTGCTGCCCTCCAAGGCATCTGTGTATGCATACATTACATGTTATGTCACACTATGCCACATTAACATAATTAATGTACTAGTACAGTTATCAATAGCATTTACCTGGATGGCAGATTGTTGAGATTTTGACAATTGTGGCATAGAAGACCAAAGAAGACTGTATTCATTCTGCAATCAGCTCATTGGCATGAGATATTTTTGTGAAAGCCTTTATTAAGGTGCTGTGGTGACGTGTGTGAGATGTAGTCCCTCTCCCCTTGCAGGAATAGTATGCAATTAAGAATCTCAGTCACACATAATTATTATGCCATTCAACACTCTTCTAAGCTTTAGGGATACAGCAGTGTGTAAGAGAAACATGACAATTCCCTACAAATCTTACTTGCTAGAGGGAAAGCTGGATAATGTAAACAACTCAATATATGAAATTCATATGCTTAAATGTACATCATAAAACAGAGCAAGAATAACAGAGATGAGCTTCAGGCGTATTTTGTGTAAATTCAAAATCCACGGGCTTCCCGTTGTACCAGGGTTGGGGAACTATGGTCTTCAGGCCATATCCAGCCCAGGTCTTGGTTTTGTAAATAAAGTTTTTTAGAACATAGTCATGGCTACCATTTGCATATTATCTATAGTTGTTTTCCACCTTCAATACCAGACTTGAGTAGATATGAGAGAGCCCATCAGATCCACAAATCCAAAATCGTTCACTATGTGTCCCTTCATGGAAAAACATTCCTGACCCCTGTTATACTCTACTGTGCCCAGCGCAAACATAGCTCTAGAACCCACTACGATGGTGGGGTCGGTTTTAGCTGTAAGCAACAGAAAGCCAACTAAAAAGTGGAGAAAAGTACATATCTGCCAAAACAAGCCATTGGTAGTATGGCAGACCTGGGGTGAATACATTTAGCAGCCCAATATCTTTATCAAGAGCAGAGATTCTTTCTTTCCTTCCCTTCTGATATCTTCAGTGAGACTCATCCTCATTGTCCCGGGATGGCTGTACCAGGCTCAGATGTCACATGGAATGACAACCTGATGGGAAAAAACAAGCATCCATATCTTATGTCCAATTTTAAGAATAAAACATGTCTTCTCAGAGCTCCTGGAAGACCTCTCTTTATTGTGTCATTGGCCAGAATTGTGCAACATGCCCATTTCCAAATCCATCACTCACAAGGGAGATAAGACCAACAACAACAAGCTGAGCCCGATCCTCATTCACTCCCTGGGGCTGAAGAAGAACTCACTTTCTCTTGAAACAGAAGACTGCCCCCTACCTGATGAAAACTGGGACATTGTATTGTTGAAATGAAAACAGGAGCAGTAAAGAACACCAATGATATCTGCTACATTGACTGAAATAATAAATTATAAACACTTTTACAAAAAATTACAAGTTTAACTAAGTGCTAAAACATAAAGTTCCGTGAAAGTAAGGAGTCTTATTCACTGCCGTAGTACCTGTGTTAGAATAGTGCGTAGCACATAGTAGGCACTCAATAAATATTTGCTGAATTCACTATTGATTAAACATATGAGTGTGTTTTGCAAAGTTGAATAAGAAACCAAGAGAAGTGTAAATGAGAGGTCATTAAAAAATAAAGACAACAGTAGCAATGCCACATTGCCACATACTTTGACCCGAGTGATCTCAGCTTTCTTCCCAAGAAATAGTGAGAAAACTGAGCACAGAACAAAGAAAAGTTCTAGACAATGAGAAATTATAACCCAGCTGTGGAGTCATGGTGCTCACATCCAGGTTAAGCCCACTGAAGTCAGGAAAACGTCTCCCTTCCTTCATCACTGTGCCCAGAATAACACAGCTGGCCTGGAGGGAGCATTAACATATTGTGATTGCTTATTTCTCTTCTCACTTTCTACAGTTGCAGCATCATAGGAAAAGCACAAGAGACCCCTGGGTAGAGAAGGAGTTGCAAAAGAGACCACTTTCAGCAAGTATTTATCACAGACAGCTCTATTTTGTGCCTGTGTAGATTGTACAGAATTAAATAATGCAACAACTTGACATTTTACTGCCCATATTCAGTGTGTTGGACATTGGGATTTAGGGATGAACAAAGCAGGCAAGAAGCCCTTCCCTGCACTTGGAAACACATGAGCCAGACTGAAGAAAAGATGCATGTGGGAGGGGCTCCTGGAAAAGGTTATGTCTCCGCTGAGACTTGCAGAATGACTAGGAAGTCATCCAAGTTATGAAGGGTGGACGAGTGACTCATGCAGAAAGAGCTGTGCACTCGGGCTCAGAGACAAGCATGTGGCATGTTGAGTCCTCACGAGTGCCTCCCAGGCACCCAGAACCTGGATTAGGAGTCAGGTGGGAACCTCGGCTCTGTGTGTGAGACCAAGTCACTTCACTCACCCATTCATTTGTAGAGTCTCTCTGAGCTGAGCCATACACAAACCATCTATTTTTGGATGCTTCTAATGTATTAAAAAATGAAACAAATCCTCCAAAATGTTTTATGTAATATCAACTCATTTTACAAAAATAAAATGTTCCTATAATAATTATCTCAGGGTCACGGTCATAAAAACGATTCATTAGGTCCCTACAGAAGGGTGTGTAATTTTATCTGGAGGCCATGACCAAGGCCCAAACTGGAGGACAGTGTGATTGTAAAACTCAAGTCTAATAGTTCTCATTAGGATATCGAACCTGTTTGCTAAGATAATAAATATTTACCAGGGGCCAAGAATGTTCTGGAGGTCAATCACAGAGACATTGGTGACAAAACAAGTAAGGCACCGCCTTTGTGGTCCTGGAGGCCCAATGGGGAAGACAAATATTAAAGAAATAAAATTAATCCTATCATAACATACTACGTTAAGTGCTTTGAAGGAAGAACAGACTCTCTCTAGGTCTCATTCTACATCTGTAAAATGCGAGGGTGAGGAAGTTAGTTACACTTCTTAGCTGACCTTTCCACCCAGAGTTCCACAAGCTACTTAGTCTGCAGGGCCAAACCTGCTGGGAACAAGTTCAGTAAAGGCCGGAAGATGATGGTCATCAGAGGGACCGGCTTCCCACCTTATTCTTCCCAAACCTTCCTCATCAGATACGGATCAAAACACACGCACCCACCTTGACTCTTATTGTCTATTTCTTGTGTCCTGTGTTTGCACTATTCTGACTTATACCGACAATAAGTCTAGATAAATTTTGTACTTCCTAACATTTTCCAAACTCCTTTTTTGATAAAAGGCATGATTCTATCATGACAGTTTTCTCCCACAAGTCATAGGGTGTGGTCAGTAGATTGCCCTGAAATATACCTATGCTCCTTTGAAATAAACATATGACATGACTATTAAAAAGCAACATAGTTTTTAGCATTGACCTTTGCTTTCAGATCTATGAGTTCACATTTTTCACTCAACGGCTTTGGAATCTAGCAAGTGGTGTACCGTTCACTTAGGAGGAAATGGAGGCTCCAAATTTCTAAATGACTTTGGAAACTGAGGTCCAAAGTATCTCAACTATTTGATCAAGGCCATGTATCTTGTAAGTGTCAAGACAGACAGCTGTGTCACTCAGGATGGTGAGGACCATGCTGTATATTACATGCTGTCTTGTTAGGAAGAAAGAAAGAAATCAGTAAGTAAGAAATGGGTAAATAAAAACAAATTCAAGAACTACTATTTGAATAGCTTCTCTGATTCCAAAGAATAATCACACTCCTCATTTCAACCTGACAAAATTCCAAGGAACTGATGAAAAAAGAGAAAAAAGCACTTACTTTCAAAAGGACAGAATTCAGAATCCAAACTTAGTATAAGCTGAACATGTAATACTATAGTTAATATTATTTGTGTCTTTCTCCTCATTTAGTCCATGAGTTTCCTGATATAAAAGATTGTTATTATAAAGTGAATAGAGGATTAATTTAGAATGAGGAAAGAGTTTAGTATTTTAAGAGTATGGGAAATACTGGCTAAGACCTCATTCTTTCTTAATTACTAGGACAATGAGCCATGGGTTTTATGGAACTGGTTCTGACATCATGTCAGAGAGAAAAGAAGGAACTTTGAGTCCAGAAAAATCCAAAATTAAATCCCAACTAAGCAACTTGCTGAATGATTGTACACATTTCTTAACATCAACTAGTACTCAGCCTCAATTTCTCCATTTTTTAAATGAGGATAATAATAGCTCCTCATAAAAATGTTATAATTAGAGATAATATATTTAGTGCAACTAGCTAACTGACAAGTATATACTACACCCCATCCCTACCGCAGCATTACAGGTTCAATGCCAGTGCAACAGTCATTCCAAAGTCCTTTCCAGAATGGAAATCCACTGGATCCTGACTCATTCTGGAGAAAGCATTGACCTGATTCCCTCCCCACCCACTATTATGAGATCCTAGACCACCTATCAAGATTGTTTGGGACTCAGGTTCCCTTGCTAAGTAACAAGAAAAAAGTAGAAGGGAGGAACTTTATGACCTCAACTACCTCTTCCAGCTCCCAACACTCATTATTATATAATTTTAGTGAATATCTCTTTTCACATGTGACATTTATTGGGTAGTGAAAATTTTCCTGTTATTTACACAGTGCTTTATGAAAGTCTGCACTTCCTTTCACATCATTACATGTGTTTTCTGACCAGAACCAGACTGGTTGTCTGTTCTCTGGAAGATGAGAACGATGGTGTTGATAGTCTGCCCAGAGAAGATACTAAGATATGAAAGCATAACATAGGGGAAGACGGAATCATGGTAATTATGTGCTTTCTTAACATGACCACTTTATCTATTAGCAATGTACCAGATTACAGTGGCCTAGTTCTTTGAGGTTTGATAATTCAGATGTTTTATAAAACATTATTTTTTTCTAAATTTTTGGAAGTCATTTTGTTCAAGTACTCAAATAGTCTGGCTCAAGTACTTTGTTTACAATTTAAATGGATATTATAGCATTTAGTAGAAGAAATGTCTATGGTTTATCTGAAAAGAATGTCAGCATCCTTTGGTGTAGACTTAAAAGAATACATATTGTATTTCATAATGTTGAATGATCATTGAAATATCAAGGACTCTAGTACTTATATTTCCTGACTAAATGTATGTTTGTGAAAAAAAATACAGAATCAGGAGACAGGAACAGACCTGGGTAAAATCAAACACTTTAGCTAAGAAAGTCAATAAGGAAAATGGGTGAAAAAGTCTGCTTAAGAAATGTGAATACCATTAACAAGAGGGTAAGTGAATAAAAGTCGATGTCATTGGAAGCCCTTTAATAATCCAACTTGGCCTACCAGGAAGCAGACTTTTTTTCAGGTTATCTTTCCCACTAGCACTTAATTATGTCAACCATCAGCGGGACCTTCCCAGCAGAAGTTCTACAGTGCTAAGGAAACAAGGGTCATGGAGCAGGAAGGTACACATGGAATTCTGACTGTTCCTGCATGTGCTCTTCTTAATCTTGAGTGATCAACTGAGATTCTCATTGACTGTCCACTTCATGAAGGACTTATCATTTGATAGCCACCACAGGAGGGACACTAGCTAAGGTTACATAAACACCTAAAATGCAAAGCCTCTAATCAGAATACAATTAGTCAAGGGCAGTTCTAGGTCATAGACAGGTGTGGGGGAAGAGGAGTTTGGGTATAATTTTTGCATCAGAAACCTAAGATAATGACATATCTGCCTCCCTCCATATGGAGGCTGCTTCAAGGGCCATGGGTGGGAGGCCCCCTGGACCAGACCTGAACCCAACCCACATCACTTCCTCCACCTCCCATCAGAGTAAAATCTGTCTTGTGGCCCCACTGCAATGTGAAGAAAGTGGGATGATATGGCCTGGCTCTGTGACCAGGGTGAGGATAAGCATAGATATCAGTTAGCAGGATGTGCCAAGGGCAGAGAAAGACTTAAAGGAAGGTTCAGTATAGTTGTGAACACAGGCATGTGATTATGTTGTACTTGGTCCACTGCCCCCCAATCCTACCTTAGCAGGGAGGCCTATAAACACCATACACTGAGAACAGAATGTAAAGTTAGAGGTAATTTCCAACAAAGTACAATCAAGGAAATGCTTCATAGAGTAAATAGGGATGAGATGGACCTAACGGGATGACTTTGAGGCAGGAGATTTCACAGAGGTGTCGGAAGAGCCTGCTTACCGTCTCCAACACCTGGAACGGTGCACGGCACAGTGCTCAGGGAACGGTTGTAGCACTCACTGTAGAGGCTGAAGGTCTACCTGACGGGTAAGGGCATCCTGTGTGGAGCTAAAAAACAAAGATGAATAGAATATTAAAGCCAAGCACATTAAGGATGTCTGAATGCAAACCCTCTATATTGAAGAAATGGAGGCTCAGGGGAGGGAACCGATTTTTTCTAAAGTGAGAAAAAAATGTCAAAATGTATTCTCAAACACAATATAATGACTCTACTGCCAAACTACAATCATTTAACTGTAAGCAGAATTTTGGAATTTTGCTGTTTTCACACTTACTGTTATTTAATTGTTATTTAATATTGTTATTTCCTCTAATTGGCGAAATCCATGTGCCATGATTGGCCAGCCAGCGTTCTACGACCAGGTGTTCTATGGCAATGTTTTGGGTCTAACATAAGGAACAAACTTGAAAGCTATGTGATGAAAAAATAATCTTAAAATTTGAAAATGAAATATAAAGAGCTATCAAAACTAACTAAATGGATAAACACCTCCCTCACTCCCATGTAGACAAATGGGAAAAGGACATGAACACAAGAGAACAAATGTAATGGCCTGAGACTCAAAAGAATACAAAACTGAGCTTTTGTTTTCCTTAGTAAATGATATTGATTTAGGAAAGAGAATGATCCAATCCCATGTTTGTCAAGGTTCAGGAAAGCAGGTATTCTAATAACTGTGGAGATATGTAGCAAACACTCATTTTGTTTTTATTTTTCTTTGACTTAAACTAATTCTAGAAATTAATCTTAAGAAAATACTCATGGCTGAATAACATGTAACTTCAAAACTGTTGCTATATATAAAATTGCATATATTTATATTATATGTAGCATATATAAATATATTTAAGTGAAACATAATATATGAACATAATTATATACTATGTATTACATATAATAAAACTACTAGAACTATACCATATAGAAACACATGCAATAATATCTATGGCATATTTTGAATGGTCTACGAGAAACATTTCAAAAAGATGTTTCAAAAGAGTCCGGCTCAAATGACAAAGACAGTGGGAATCTTACGCTTTAGTAAAAATAGTACCTTGGTTGTAATCCTATTTCAGACATAACTACATGGCAGAGCCTGAAGGACTCAGACAATTCTAAGCTCTATGAGATAAAGCCACTTTGCCTACTCCCAGCCCGGTGTGACTAACGATAAGGTGAGAGAGAGAAGGCTTTAAAACAAGAATTTAACAATACAATGTGCGAGGAATAAAATGCTGTGAAATTACAGAGAAGGGAGTTGTACTGGTTGAGAGAATGAACTATATATTCTCTGGGCCTTAGTTGAATATGGCTATGTAATCTTAGGAATCTTTCAAAATTACACTTTATTCAAGGAGTACAGAAAAGCATTCATACAAAACAATGCACACTTTTGATTTAAATTCTCTTGTAGCAACAGTTCCAAAGGGAAACATTTTTTCAGTATTAACACTGAATCCATAATCAGCATTGGATAATATTACAAGTGTAAAGTGAGACTATAAGGTAATATGTATAATTTTGACCTGAAATCCTTGGATAGATTGAACGTGCTGTGCTTGATGGAAGAACGAACATTGATGCTACGTGCTCATGTATCAGGAGTCCTCATGTGACCTTTTGGATTTCCTAGGTATGGCCCAAATTTTGTTCAGGACCGATTGTAGCATATAATAAGAGTTACTCTCAATGCATTTAATGCATTCTTACATTTATGAAAGATATATTTTTAAGAAACCTTTATTTGATTCTTCTATTAGGCTCTAGAGCCTTTTTAAAGAAAAAAAGTACTACCACTGATGATTTTTTTTCCCTAAGATCTATTAACATCCCTTGGAATTGCAGTGATTGACCTCGATCAGAAACAACATGAACAACTCTCTTTAAATTTATATCACATACAGGGTGATATCTGTCTTGAGTCTAAAAAACATAAGGTCTGGCATCCGAGTGCTCAGTGAAGTTTGGTTGAATGAATTCATGCGCTGAGCTCCCTCATTTCACAAATGCAAATGGTGAGTGAAACATGCAAACTTGAAGTCCACTCTAGAAAATACTCGTCACCCATTTGACCTCTTCCACTTCAGGGAGCACTTGAATAAACGTGGCTCCTACTCACATCTTTTCCAATGGAATCCTGTCATCCCTGCCACCCCCTCAGGTTTGCTTCCTTCCTCTGCAGCTGAGCTCTGGACGCCCAGCATCCAGGACACGCCCGAGACAAGACATTAAGCCTCCATGGACAGATGAAGGCTCCGGGGGTGGGGGGGCGGGGGGCGCGGCAAGAATGGGCTGCGACTTTCAAACTGGGTCCTGGGGCCTTGGGATGCTGTAGGTGTTATGGCTCTGCAGACACACACCTCGGGCCTGAGGGCGTGGGCAAACTGGTTTCAGTTTCTGTTTCCAAAACGCGCCATGTTCTGAATGCCACTCAAAAGTAACAGTGCACTGAACTTACGTTTTAAACTGGAAAACGATTTGGAACCTATAAAATAAGCACACGCTAAAGTTACACGGTAGTCATATTTAGCATGTTATGCAAATTTAAGATCTGTGTATGCATGTTTCTCAAATATATCTTATTTGTCACTGACACTCAAGACTTATTCCATTACCTGACACATAGTTTTATATTTAAAATATTAAAAATATTTGGAGAAGTAACAAATGAATGAATGTATAACTACTAGTGAGAAAAATAGCAGTAACCCAGATGGAGGAACTTGGAAGAACAAATTGAGAGCTTCATTCAGTCGCTTGGTAGTAGACAGAATGTTTTTGCTCAAACATTCGAGAAACATTTCCATTAGGACTGTCTGTGAAAAGCCAGTATTGCTTAAGTCTGTAAAGGCAAAACTAATGCCCCATGAACAGACTTTAACTTTTCTCGCATGAATGGCTGAAAGAGATGGTGAAAAGATGTGTGTCTGCAAAATGTTCATTTAGTCATTGTCCTGATTACTAGGCAAATATTGCTAAATACTGTTAACCACCTGGAGTTAGGAAGAGATGAAAGTTATGTGCCCCTCTCCTAACAAGAACTGTGCAACATGTAAAAACAGAAACAAACTTTAGACCAAATTCTATGGATGTTCACTCCAAGGTTAATGCATCAATAATCAGAAAGAGGGTTAAACCATCTCACCCCCTCTCTGGTCAGATGAAGCAACAGAGGCCTCCAGTATGTGGAATGGCCAAAGTAGCTCTAGATGTAGATGTTCTGAAGGGGACTGGCCAAATCATGTGGCTGGCTTGCTAGATTTCATCCATCACTTGTGCAAAGGCCCTGTGGCTCATGAAGCCTTTCCAGTCAGCCTTCAATGTTGAAGCCATGAGAAATTATTTGTAACTCTCTTATGCTAAAGAAAGGGTCTTCCTATAGAAGTTGATCGTGATATCTGAAGCACATGTAAATTGCTACTTTGTGCTGTTGGTTTGGGAGCCAGTGCATTTAAAGCAATTTAACTGCCACTAGGTATTGATTAAAGTTAATTTGTATGGACATGTACATATATTACATTGTTTATACTGAAGTGTTTTAAATTAAACTGCCACACGAATGATATAATATGTAAAATTTTAGGTTAGCTGTAAAGAGTTCAAACTGAATCAAAACCTGAATTATATTCAGTTGTAATCTAGTTACCATTCATTTGTTCATTCGTCCAATAGACATCAATTATGTGCCAATACAAAGCCTACTGAATTCATTATAGTGACTCATTAGTTTTTTAACATACGTGTTAAGTGTAGTGTCTTTTCAATCCACAATTCAGTGTCCTGATACACACATTTTCATGGAAAAAAATTTAAAAGAATATAGATTTTTAATTCAAATACTGAGATCTCAGGGGCCCAAGAAAACTTTTCTGGTGTCTAAGCAAAATCAAGTTGTCACTGCCTACTGGCTGCCTTCTACAGACTCGGAGAACACAAGCCTGCCATTGACTTCCTAGACTTCTAAACTTAAGCCTATTGTATGTACGACAGAAAAATCACAGCGGGGGGCGATCTTACCTGCCAGGTCACAATCGTCCGTGGGTTTCCCACATTCCTGAACATCATCTGAGCAAAGACATAAACAGCAATTTTGTACCAGACCTCCATTTCCAGGATATTTGTATAAAAAACAGTCTTGGAAGAGAGGTAGTGTCTCCATCTGGAGTGGATTTGTTTACTGGCCAGGGTAATAAACAGAATGTCTTTTTCTATGGCAAAGATTGAGCCAGCTTTCTAGCAGCCGTCTTCTACAACACTGGGATTTCCTAAGGCTTTCTTTTTGGGAACACTTCCCACTGCATAACCATTCTACTGCAAGACCCATGATCTCATTGCCTTTTGCAAACTGAAAGTCAGGAAGCCAGTGAAAAAATATTACTCTGGCTACTGATATTATTGCAAGTAACATACAGGGTCCGGCAGAAGTAATGCCTACTTGAGTGTTGTTGGTAGAATAATAATATGAGTGTAATAACTTATAGCTTTAATTAGAACATTTCATCTAAAATGTCATAGGGTGTGCTTGAGTGTGATGTTATTGTGTTACAGAATTACATGCTTGTGATTTTGTAATTAAACAGGGGCATTATTTGTGCCAAACCATATTTATCTTTTGTCTCTCCCCTAGGAGTTTTGTGTCTTCTGTAAGTTTCAATGAAACTGTAGCAGGGTAACTTATTAGCTTGCAAGTAGAGAAAAATTTCAGACTGTTCATAGTTCCTGACAGATGCCCCAGTGCAATTATCCCAAACATGGGAAAGAATAGAGACCCTATACACTGCTCTTTCCTAGGGAAGGACATATGTTCCATGGCAGAGGAAAACATTATTGTTTGAATTATGCACCCCCCCCAAAAAACATGTTGAATTCCTAACCCCAGTACCTCAGAATGGGGCCTCCTTTGGAAGTAGCATGTAATTAGTTACAATGAGGTCACACTGGAGTAGAGTCACCCCCCCCTCAATATGACCAGTGCCCTCACAGGAAGACACCTGTGCAGAGGTAGACACCACAGGGAGACCAGCATGTGACAAGGAAGGCAGGCACTGGAGCAATGTGACTGCAAGCCAAAGGACACCGAAGATTGCTGGCAAATCACTAGAAAAAGGAAGAGTAAAGGATTTTTCTACAGATTTGAGGGAGCATCACCTGCTGACACCTTGATTCCAAACTTCCAGCCTCCAAAACTGCGAGACAACACATTTCTGTTTTTTAAAGGCCGTCTAGCTTGAGGTACTTTGTTATGGCAGCTTGAAGAAACATGCAGAGTTTTCCTAGAGAATAAAACTCGCAGCTATCTTGTAACCATGAAGAGCGAAAACCTGAGAGCCAGGAAGACATAAGAGGAAAAAGAAAACAGAGAATTTTGGTGGGATCCTGACCTTCCAAGCCCAGCATCTTCTCAACTTCTAAGTTTGTTGTGTGAAATGACACACTTCCTTATTGGACAAGCCAGCAAGAAGGAATTTTTTCTGATACTTTCATTAAGAAAACACTCATACAGATATTTATGTAGTACAATATGTAAGTATATTGGTTACACACACAAGTCCTGGCCCTGTATTTATTCACTATGTATCATTGCATATTATTTGTGTCTTTTTCTGTTTTATACAAAAAAATAAAGGTAAGTTGTGTTCCAACTAACTTTAATTCCTTTGAAGATCAGTGTCAGGCTTTTATTATAAAAATGCAGAGCTGTGAGTATGGTGATACTCTATAAATACTGATTCATTCTTAGCACCTACCACTCTGCTTTGTAATTATTCATTAAATTCTGGTGTCCCTCTGTCTGCTCTTGGAGTCAGGGAATATGTATTCATGCTCTATTAATAGCATTAAGCTCCTAGCATTGAAGAAAGCAATGCACATTCAATGAATGAAAAATGGTTACAGTTCTTTTCAAAAATCTTGAGATATCTTGAAAGAACTCTCCTCCCATATTTTCAATCTGTAGTCTTCTTCCTTCAGGCTGTCACTCATGAATGACATGGAAACAACAATGGCAGGCTCCACTTAGCTCTTCAATCATATGACTCAAAATTGCCTTTATAGTTCAGACTCCCTGGGTTTATGGTATAAAGGCAATTTTGAGGGTGGAGGTGGGGGAGGGAGGGGGTTCGGTTGGGGTGGGGTAGAGGGATGGGGAGAAAAGGCATACAACTGTAACTGAATAAAAATAAAAATTAAAACTAAAAATAAGTATTTCAAAAATAAAAATAAAAACAAATTGCCAGGTAAACTCAGAATTGGAATACAGACCAGAAGTTCTCCCTCTTCTACTGTTAATAGCATTCACGGTGATACATTAGAATTTTACCATGGGGAAGAAACACTTTTCTTCTTTGAGTCTGATGATGGCTCAGTTATGATATACTAGTGATAACACTGCAAAGCCTTCTTATGCCCTTTAGGATACCATTGGTTTTGTGGTGTCTTATAATAAAGCACACCTTGTGGTCTAGACAGACCACTTAGAACTTCCTACTTTCCTCATTTCTCCTTGTTCCCATAATTGTCTGTTGTTCTAGTCTTCCTGGGACTTTTCTGGTTTCACCACAGGAAGTCTAGTGTCCCAGGAAAACCAGTGGACCCAGGCACACTGAGACTATTGACGAAATTCTTAGTTACTCCACTTTCTTCTGTTGGACTGCAGGATATACAAAACAATCGAGGGTGACATTTACTTTTGTCTGTATCATGGTTGGCATAAAGCTTGAATAAGTGGAGACATTTATGACTGAAAAAGCCATCACGACATGGAAGAGCTTTGGGATGAGAAAGACCAGGAGTAAAATCTCAGTTCAGACGTGCATTTTTGTGGACCCTGAATCTTCATGTTTCATGCCGTAAGCCTTAGGCCCATCATGAGCAAAAGGGTGGATGAGAGGGGTGGTAAGAGCCATATAGTTGTCTTGGGATAGAAATAAGACCAAATCATCAGTCCTCTGGGCTGGGGGGGGGGGGGCTTTACAATTCTTGTATGAGGAGGTTGTGCTGTGTCAAGTATGGAAAACTCGGTGTCTTTGTTGGCTCAGGCTGCTATAACAAAGATACTACAGACTGGAAGCTTAAACAACAATCACTTCTCACACTTCTGCAGACTAAGAATCCAAAATCGAGATGCCAGTCAATGTGTTTCCTGGTGAAGACCCTTTTTCTGGTTTGGAGACAGCTGCCTTCTTGCTGTAGCCTCACTTGGTGGGGAGATTAATAATCTCTCTACTATCTGTACTTAAAAGGGCACTAAACTCACTTGTGGTGTTACTGTAGGTAGTTAGCTAATTATTAATAAGAAAGAAAGCAAAGGGAATTAGACATTGAGCTTAATAAACTGGGGAGCATGAGCCTGTTTGCTTCACCAGGAAGCTACAGCTTCACACCCCAAGGGACCACAGTCTTGCTCTGCAAGGGGATTAACACTCCTCCCCTCCCCACTGTGGTGCTGGATTATTGTGGGGGAGGGACACAGGGGAAAGTGCTTGACCAAAGAGGCCTGTCAGTCTAACTAGGAGATGTACCCATTCAAAAGCCCACAAAAGCTTGGGGAAAATTTTGGTTATTCTGAAAAAGCATCTGGTCCATCTCAAACCCAATCTAATATAATCCCAGGAAAACAATGAGCTCTTTCTTTCTTTCTCTTTCTCTTTCTTTCGATTTCAGTGACCTTCAGTCTCCCCATTCATTAGCATACTCTCTCTCACCAGAAGCACTTGACAATGTGACCAAGCAGCTACTGGGGACCGCAGCAGATGGCACAGGCTCCAAAGGACTAAGCTTTAATACGGCACAGGATTTCTGGACATCAACTTTTATTTCTGGCCCTGATTTTCCATGATGGGACAGAGATGGGACATTGGAGGAGTGTCTTTTTAATTTTGCTTCTCGAATAAAGCTTACCACCAGACCTCATCCTCTTCTGTGGGTCCTTGATAATGTTTTTTCTCACAACACCACCAGAATCCCTCTTCCACAGACAACAGTGAGGGCTCTACCTACATGACCTAATCACCCACTGTCCAGAGGCCCCACTTGTAAATGTCATCCATCACCTTGAGGTTTAGTGCTTCAACATAGAAACTGGGGGACATGAACATTCAGTCTACTGCACTCAGTAGCTGAAACATAATAGGTACCTAATGAATGTTTGTATAATTAATATAATACATGTATATGAAAAATGCCTAAAGTATAGTAGATGTTTGCAAATGGCATTTACTGGTAATGTTGTTATTATCATCATTAAAATGAATGAAAAGAAATGCACAAGCTAATGTAATTAAGCTTGGGAGAGATGAACCTGAGGGAAATAAATTATATTCTGGTTATCAGGTGGAAGCTCTGAACTCCTAACTATAATACAAAGCACTCTATGTTCACTTCCAATTAGAGCAGGAAGTTCCATGTGTTCAATGGGACAAATTAGAGTTAATGGGGAAAGTACTAAGTGAGAATACATACAGTGGAATAAACACACTGGAAATGTGGAAGGGTCATAAGCCCTGAGTTCCCATTGATTACAGCTATGTTAGTACATGTTGAGTGGCTTCTCAATAGGTTTTTTGTTTGTTTGTTTTCGAACCCTCTCTGTACTCCCTTTGCTTACTTTTAAAACTTGAGTACTTATTCTCACTTTATGATTTTTGTCATTATTAATAGAAACCAAATTTTTCAGACATTGCCTTTCCCTGCAACAGAGGTCTTCCCTTGTCATTGAGGTTGCCCAACATTAGCTTTTCTAAGTGTGTGCTCCTTAGAAAAGCAGTGTTTGCAAGTCAGAATTGATCACTCCTGAAGTTTACATAGCAAGACAAAGCAAAAGAAAACTTCAGACCACAAATTAAACCAGTTTGGAAAAAAAATCAAATCCAAACAGAACACCTTCCTTGTTAATGAGCAAACTTCCTGTTGCTGATGCCTAGTCATTTTTCAGTTCTCCGGTGAGTCACAGGTTTGAATGAAAAGGGCCTGAGTTCCCTGGAATTTGCTCTCAATGGCTCAACTGTGTGTTTCTGTGGGGACACAGAAACAATGACAGAAGGTCTAGGTCAGTGGAAACCACCCAGCTCTGGGCGTGAGGTGAGAAGTGGCCACAGATGCAGTTCTTGGGAAATCCTGATTCTCCTGAAGTATTTCACAACTGTAGTCAGTGGTCGCTATGCCTGCTTCACTCTTGGCCAAACCTTCTCATGGATAAAAACAAAGACAGAAATCTACTGCCGTGAAAGCCTGGGTAACAGACAATATTCCAGTTTCCCCCCAAAGCAGTGATTTCTTCACTTTCCATTGACCATTCTCTTGTGCATTAGCCATACTTTACTTTTTAGATATTTTCCAGTTACAGCTCACATTCTATATTATTTTGCATCAGTTTCAGGTGAACAACATAGTGGTTAGACAATCATAGTTTACAAAGTGTTTCCCCTGATGTTTCCAGTCCTCACCTGGCACCACACATAGTTATGACAATATTATTGACTGTATTCCCTGTGCTGTACTTTACATACTGTGGCTGTTTTGTAACTAACAATCTGTGCTTCTAATCCCTTCACCTTTTCCACTCATCCCCCAACCTGGCCTCCCCTCTGACAGCTATTTTTTTTTGTTCTGTGTACCTATGAGCCTCTTTCTGTTTTGTTTGTTCATTTGTATTGTTCACATATATTCATTCAACATCATCATATTCAACATATGGGGCTCAGAGCTGAGACACAGTGGGCAGGAACATCAGCCATGAGTTTCGCTTCCTAAAGCTTATATAGTGAAGTAGGTCGTGATCAAATCCTCATCAAGCCAAGTGTAAAAGAACCAATGGGGCAAATGTTACAAAGAAAAGTACACTGTTCCTGAAGAGCTTTTAGAAGCTGGTTCTGACCTGGCTCAGAGTTTAAAAGATTCCCAGACCAGGAGCAGCTTGAGTTGAGCCCATAAACATGAATGAAAATGGAGTTAATACAAAGGAGACCTTGGAGAGTTCTGGCCCAAAGAAGTAGCATTTGGAAAGGACTGAGGAGTGGGAGAGAGCATGGAAAAAAAGAGAGTTAAAGGGAGCCCATGTGGACACAGTTAAGAATAAGGTATGAAAAGAGGCTGGCAAAGAAGGTGGATGTCAGAATAAGAACCGTGAGAACCGTTTCAAGGAGTTTGGCACTTGTCCTCCCAGACTGGGCAGACAATAAAAGATTTGCAACAGAAAGAGATGCATAACTAGATTTACAGTTTAGAAGCTTACTCAGGCTGTATTGAATTGCTTAGCAAAGGACTCAGGTGGTGACAGCAGACCAGTTAAGAGGTCATTGTCATGGCTGGTTGGACTAGTGAAGGGAAGGTAGAAACGGAGAGGGGTGGATGGAACTGAGCTACCCAGAAAGACATTGTCTTTGGGGTGAAATTTAACAAGTACATATCTGGGAAAACTACATAATGTTTGAGGGTTTACTAGCACCTCACCATGCACAATAAAATTCTATTAATTTCACAAACGTATCATATGATATCAGTGTATTTGTAGGTCAAAGAAAGGGTTGGATGTTGACCACGCCATTGGGCTCCCTTTCTTTTGACAGGCATGCTTTCCTCGACATCCACAGAGATGAAATCCAAGTGGAACATAAGGTGCAGAAGAAGGCATGGACACTCATTTCCTGTTTTAACTCTTGTAATGGGACTTGTCTTGCCATGGGTGGTTAGGTCTCTGCAGTCACAGGTCGCCAGGAAACCTAGTTCAACACTTTTCTTTTATGGATCAAAACATTAAGTTTTGGAATGGTTACAGACCTGAAAATTAAATAAAATTAAAGAATACGATGGAACATACTAAAATATAGAATAAAACAAAATTGGCGCCCTTTGCCCCTAGTTAATACCAAACCCAGGAATAGTGGAGGAAGCCCCCACAAAAACATTCACGTAGCATACACTGACCTCTGGGAAAGTGGGCTGTAAATCTTCGAATGGCAAGGCTAGAGTAGAATGTCCTTCCCAATCCCCTGAGCGCAACACTTAGAAGGATCGAGGTCACTACAGAGCTGAAGCGGATGCTGCTGTACTTAGTGGCTCTTTTGAGGTTTTGTCAGTTCATTCTCGTTTTTGTGACAGAGAACCCTAGCATAGTACTTTTGTTTTCACAGCGCCGTGGCCGTACATCCATTCAAATAAATCAACAGCCCCATCTTCTCTGACCCATTTGTCAGAAATACCAAAATGTGGACTGACCCATGAGGCCTTTTCACTGAAAAGCATACACAAAGTGTCATTAGGCCTCACTCTGACAGGCCTGGAGCCACAGTTGTCTTTTCTTTTTCTTTCCTCCGTTTGTCATAACAGCACCGATTGAACCATTCCCACATTCTGAAACATAGACTTTGTTCTGAGAAGAAGGGGGATGCTCAGAGTGGGTGTTTCTGATTCTTCAAACAACAATCATTGTTAAGATCCTGTTAAAAAAAAAGAAATGAAATTTATTGAAAACTTACTTTGCCCTAAATTTGGAACATAGGTGATTTTGTTCAACATCCATATCCTTCTTTAAGCAAATGAACCTGAAAGCAATTAGCATGCCCTGTCTCACACAGTTGAGGATGCCAACCCAGGTCTGTCAAGTTCGGGGAATAGCCACTTTTCATTCTACTGTGTCACCAGGAGGAAGTTAGGTAGCTTCCTTCCTTCCATGGGATCAGTTGTTTGCCTCCAGGAATTCACACCCTTTAGAATCTTTTAGCCTTAGCAACAATGCAGCTACCTTGGTGGAGAGTTTGGTTAGGTTTCTCAGAGGGCACACACACACACACACACACACACAGACCCCAAAAGGAAGGCATCATCACTTAAATAATTAACCAAAAGTTAAAGATTCTGTTCAAACAAAGCATGACATTTGGATGTCAGGCCAACACAATTCAGAGGGGGCCGATGGCAAAGAACTTGTAAACACAACTGAGAAACAGAATAGCCACAAGTCCTCTGAGAAACTGTCCCATATTGACACTGGAACATCCAAGCTATGAAATATGCAGGATACGCAAGGTTGAATCAAAGTGCATGCCTTAATTTGCACCACACCAACTGAACAGTAAAATGTGATTTAATTTACTATATAATTTGCTTGTTCAACAAAGCTGAAAGATAACTCACTTAGTGCCACTTTGCTTATAAGTAAGCGGGTAACTGGCGGAGTTCTTTCCCCTGATGGCTTTGTTTCTGATGCCACAGAAAGCTGTTTGAGTGGAAAATGCACAAAATTAAGGGTCTGCTGCTGTCTTATTTGAAATGCACTCCTTTTGTCCTCATCAAGTTTATTTCTGCAGAGAGGCAATAATGGTCCTTTGTTTTCCTAACTCGATGAAGTCACGAAGTCTTGCTTGGTGGCACACGGCTTGGGAAAAACACATTCAGCCAAATTTAGAACCATTTGGAACTCACGAGTTGTGAATTTTGAACCAAACTTGAATCTTTGAAAAGCTCATCTGTTCCACAGAGCGAGCCAGCTCCGCTAACAGCTTTGCAGCAAGACTGTCCTCTGGGGGCTGAGCCCCGGGTCCTCAAGTCCCCCGTGCTTCTCCCAATTGTCCCACTGGGGCCTTACACCACATGAAAGCCTAGACGCAATGAGATGTGTGTATTACGAAGCTGTGAACCTGCACCACAGGAGGAGAGATTTCCCAAAGGTGAAATAAGGGGTTTCCTATGTTTCGCCAACCTTTAAAATATTTTCTTTATGTCCCTTGAATCCATCTGTCCTTTTTGTCCATCAATGCCATTCTAGGATCGACTAGTATGAACCCATATCCACCAGAACCTCAAACATCTCACCCCCCACCCCCGGCCCCTCCCACCTGCATTCATTAGGCGTATTATAATCAGCTTCATTTCTGGAATCTCTGCTTGCCCAGCCTCATGGTGGTGCTCACAGCCCCTCGAGCGTTGATGCGCTCTCTCATTCTCCCCTCCAGCAGCTTCGCCTCAGCACCTCCTGCACCCTAGGCCCCAGGGGCTCTGCTCCTGGGGCCAGCAGCCCTGAGTGGATGCAGGAACAAGAGCACCTTTGGCTTCATGCAGGTTAGTTGTGAATTTAAAAACTCAGTAATTATCCTGGCATGCTATGTGCCTAAACAGAAAGCTGCATTGGGGTGTTTAGGGTGCAGGAAGGTCTGGTGAAGGATGTCCAAGGCAGGAATATCACAGGAGTGGGTGATCTTAGGGAGACATAGGAATGCTATTTTGGCAGAAGCAAAGATGCTCAGGTAACTGCGTCTGAGTCACAAATTCGTCCACAGGGTGGGTGGGTGGCTGTGTGGGTGACAATGAGCAGGAAAGCGGTGTGGATGATTAAGAGCCATGAAGAGAGAGAAAGAAGGTGAAGCTGGAGAGAAAAGCAGATGCCATCTCAGGGAGGACTCAGCACAACCTGCTAATGAGTTTAGACCTTGTCCTGAAGACAAGTAGACATTTCACTTAATGATTCAAACTCTTCTGCAAAACACAGTGCAAATGCCTTTGCCCAGTGTTTAAGATGCTCCATAATTTGTTTCCAGCCTACCTTGAAAATCTAATCTCTCTATGTTTCCCTGAGCAGACATCTTTACTCATCTAACATGTATTGAATATGTCATAACGCCCTGCCTTCTGTCATCTGTATATTTGATCACCTGAAACCCCTGCCAGCCTCCTTTCATCAGAGATGTGTGGCCTTCCTTTGTTTCCTGTATTATTCATTAAATAAATATTGTGCATCCAGCTGGGCGTAGGACTAAGTGTTGCAAATTGATTTACTCATTTGCTGAATTACTACTGAGTTTGTACAGGACAGAAACTGTCCTTGGTGCTGAAGTGACAAGATAGACAAGGCCACTACCCCATGATGCATTTGGGGGAAGACAAATAAGTATATGAATGATTCAAACAGAGCTCGACAGATAGTAATATCATAGGAGAGGCATAGAAAGCTGTGCTCATGCCTGGAAGCCTGGAAGAGAAATCTAATTTGTACCTGAGCAGTCAGGGAAGACTTCCTGGAGAAAATAATAACTAAGCTGAAACCTACAGGATTAGTATGAGTTGTTCAAGAAAAGGAGAAGGAAGGAGCATCCCAAACTGAGTGAAAATTACATGCAAAAGTCAGGGACAAGAGAGATGACAGGACCTTTAGGTAACAGAACCAATTCAATATGGCAGGAATGTGGAATGCAGAGAGGAGATGGGAGGGGCTGCAAAAGGAGAGGAAAGAGCAAAGGGCTACATGATAAAACTGCCGTAGAGGCTGAGGCTGAAGACACGGGGTCAATCAGAGACAGAGATAACTGTCCAGAGAAGAGATAGCTAAGGCCTCGACTACAGTAGTGTGGTGATGATAGAAAGGAAACAACAGATTGAAGAGACCTTTGGGAGAACTTGGTTAACCCTTATCAGGACGGTGTGAAGCCCTCCCTCCCCCTTCACAAGAATGTGATTGACATGATGAGACACTGATAATGTAGTGGGAGTCATGGCAATGGCCTAATGAACCTGCTCGGAACGTGCCCAGGAGATCCATTTCTTTGGAGTAACTCATGCAAAGCAAAACATACAAAAGGGTTAGGCACTAAACATGCAATTATAGTTTTCTGAGTTTAAAATTGTGTTTGGTGCACAATCTCTAAAATATAATTACTGAGGAACATAGTTTAATTTGTATCAGTCACAATTTGCAGCTTGTCTATGTTTATAGAAATGATTATAATTTGAATCTTCATGTGCCTTCCTTGATGCATAAAAAAATGATTATCAAGCCTTGAGCAGCAGCCGCCTTCCCTGAGAATTTCCAACAAAGGGCCCTTTAATCAGGAACAAGATCCTATAGAGCCAACGTATGCAAATACGCCATCTCAGAACGACAGTTAACTTTTTGTAATGAGAGTGTTGGGAAGAACTGTAGCGAGCCCCAGCAGAAAGTGCTCGTGATCCATGGTTACTGAGCATGGAAAGCTGAACTCACTCCTGCTTTATTTTGCCATCACAGGCCAAGCCACTTTCTGCTACTGACTTACTATCTTAACACTGAAATAAACTATCATAAGATCTGTTGCTAGCCTTCTGTTCAAAGACCTGATGAGAGAGGACATTAAAGGTTTTCATGCTGAAAAGTCAGTTGGTGATTCACACCAATGCTGCCATTCCCTTATTGGAGGAACTTGGGCAAGTCATGTAACACTCTGGACTTCAGGTTTTGCATTTTAGTAATAAGGGGGTTGGACAGAATGGCTTCAAAGCCACCAACAGCTCCCAAAGATGATGAATCTATAAGAGGGAAAACATGGCAGTTCTTTGAAAAGCCATTCTGTGTGGAAACACACACAGACACTATTCTTTGGCTACGAAATTTTAAATGGCATGATTTCCTTCACGTAGCAGGGGAAAAAAGAAATGCAGACAATGATTTCACATTTAATATATCATTTTTACTAAAGTTTGGTTGTAGAAAATTGCCAAAAACTTTCCCAGGATGAAATCTGGTAACAAAGAACATGCATCTCAGATGTCCACATGTCACAGAGTGGGGCAGCTCCCCTCCCCCGGAATATAATCTGTCTGGTCAACCAGATGGGTGCGCGCCCTGTTCTTTGGTGGGCAGTTAATGTTTTGTTTTTTACAAAAGTCCAAAGAGACAGAAGAAGAGCATGACTGCTCTTGAAAGGACACCCAGCTCAGAACGTCCTCATTATGAGGCACTCAGATCGCACTTCACAGGTACAAAGTGCTCCCCAGGCATCTCATTACATTTATGTGATCTAAAAGCTGTTGATTTTGTCATCTTAGACCCTGAATGAGTTCGAAGACAGCCAACCCTGTCTTGCAGAAGGGAGGGACAGCCCTGTCATGTAAGGGAGCCACCTCCGTGTGAGCCCCTGAATAATAACAACACGCCGAGGGGTTATTATGCAGCAGAGCACAGGAATCCTGAGAGTAGAAGGTACTGGTTGGGCGGATAAGACTGGAACTGTACTTTTAATTACGTGGGTAAGAGGATATATATATAATTCTATCCATTCATTCATTCATTCATTCACAAGGAGTGCAGTTCCTGTTCAAAATCTTGTGATTTTAAAGGCCCTAGCTAAGCTCGCTGGGAAGAAACTCTGTAACTTGTGACAATATGGATATACCTGTGGGACATACTCTTAAATGAAATAAACCAGATGCCAACAGACAAATCATGCATGATCTCACTGACCTGTAGAACCAAAAAAAGTCCAATTCACAGACTCAGAGAGTACACGGTGGTTACCAGGGCCTTGCGGGAGGGGGGCATGGGGTGGTGTCAGTCACAGGGAGAACATTTCAGACATGCAGAATGAGTGATGCTGGAGACCTAATGTACAGCACAGTGACTAGCATTAATAATACCATGTGACACTTTAAAAATTATTGAAAAAATAGATCTTAATTGTTCTCACACAAAAAGGGGACTATGTGAGGTGATGGTTACCTGAATGAGCCGGACTGTGGGAATGTGGTATCATTTCACTGTATACAGGGTGGGGCCAAAGTAGGTTTACCATTGTGAGTGCATGAAACACAAAGTTTATTCCTGTATTAGTATTTATTATTATTGTGTTATTTTCCATACAAACTGTAAACCTACTTTGCCCTACCTTGAATATACATTTCAAAACATCACACTGCACACCTTACATACCTCCAAATTTTATTTGTCAATTACCCCTAAATAAAGCTGGAAAAAATAAAGGCCCTACATTTACAATAAATAAAGGCAATTATACAGGCTTTACTTGGCAGGCCTCACAGAGGAAAGCTGGCCACCCATCCCAGACGGGGAACACCATCAGCAAGACACGTCTCCACAGGGAATGAAGGCAAAGACCCGGGCCCTTCTGGCTGGTCCAGCTCTCTGCATGTTTGCACACCCAGCCCCAGGCACCTGTCTTCATAGGTCTCTGTGGCTGAGGCCTTGGGTCAGGGTCTCTCTCAAGCCCCTCTGACAAGGCCTCTTTGAGGACATGTTCCCCACTCTGACTCAGTATTCAGTACTCAGTACTCTTCCACACTTAGCCCTCGCTTCTCCCTCTCCCTGCCCCCTGGTCCCTAGGGCCACAGGAGCCTTTTGTTTGGTACAGTCTCAGCAGTGCAACAACCCTCCTCTGCACTGATCCACCTGACCCTCGACTGGTGTGATGATTCGTGGCAGGAGGGAAATGCAATGGGGGTCGGGGGGTTGGCACTTACTCTGATCTGGAGCCTTGTTTATAGCATCTCAGCAAGAGCTTAAAGTCTTCATTGTTACTTTCACTTTGGCTTATTTAATCAGCCACTATGAAAACTGACAGCTGAGTTCCTGAACATTCATTCAAAAAACACACTAAAGTCCTACTATGAGGTGTTAGAAATACAGAGGTATCTCTATAGTCAACACAGTCTGGCTTACACAAAGCCAATGGTCTAGGAGAGTGTCTCTCAAAATCAGTATCACTGGCATGTTTGACCAACTGATTTTTGTTGAGTGGGTGGGGAGGAGGCTCTCATGTGCACTGTGGGTTGTTTAATTTAGCTGCATCTCTTACCACTACCTACTAGAGGACAATATCAACCTTCTCTCCCCTTGTGAGAACAAAAATGTCTCCAGACACTTTCAAATGTCTGCTGAGGGAGAAAGTCATCCCCAGGAACCACGGGTCTAGAAGACCAGGCCAAGCTTGGATCTAAGTGACCTTTATGTATTAATCCATATTAATCTTAATGTCATAGCATCCTCATCCTCTTTTCGTAAAAGAAAAAAATGAATTTGTTAAACAAGTTTTTCAAGGTTACGGCAAGGAAGAGGTTAAGCCTAGATATTAATCCAGGCAATAAATCTCAGTGTCAAAACCCTCACTCTTAACTATTGTGCTACAAGGTGTGAGAGAATATTCTGGGAGCAAAGATCAAATGAGACTGACTCTGTTAGAAGGTCAGGGGGGCCTCACAGAAGAGCCACCATCTGAGATGAGGTTTGGTAAAGGTTATGTACACATTCAGGTCGGGAACCAACAAAAAATCGCACTATACTCCACCAAAGCAGCTGCCCACCCACTCTCGGCTTATATCCACCATGCTCACCTGTCTTGTTCTGCATGGGCTGGTGAGGTTCCAGTTTCTCTACAAAGTCATTCCTGAGACTCTCTAACAGGAAACTCATGACACAGCTTGCCCGAGTTACTCCGTTGGCAAGGACCAAGTTCAACCTTTTGATGTCCCCCTTCACTGTTTTGTATCTCTTGGCTTGTATCACTTGGTCTATCATCTGTCAGCAAACCCCTTTGGGTCAGGCCTTTTGTGTGGCCTGAAAGAAGGAGCATTACTGGGAAGATGAACGTCATAGGTTTGATTCTCAGCCCAGCCCTGGTTAACTACACGTGCCTCATTATGTTATCCAGTCTTCCTGAGCCCCCGTTTCCTCATCTATCAAATAAAAATAATAAAACTTACCTTATGAAATATGACTTATACTTAAGGTGCATTTTCCAGTGTACAGCACATAGTAGGTCTTTCGTAAGGCTCATTATTTTCCCTCCACATTGGCCTTCATATAATATCTTGCACAGGACTCAGAAACGTGCTACAAACGTCGTGTAGTGATGATAGATTTGCTTAGCATCATCGAAATGTTGCAGATGAGCTCAGTAGTGAAAGGAAATTACAGCAAAAGAAACTTCCCAATGAGGGAAAAGACAGGAAAAGAAATAAAACCTGTGTACAAATCTTTGCAGGCCCGCATTGGAAGCATCACCTGTGCATCGCCCACACTCCCACCTGCCGACTCTCCCTGCCTCTGCTAGCACGCCCACAGCACACTGGGAGATGTGGACTGAGAGGGAAAGGGAGGCACTGGAGGCTCAAAACTGCAAGACACCAAATTAATTTGGCAGGGAAATTGGTACTGCAGTGCTTTTAAAAGTTAGTGTGACCAAACAGAAGGAGCAATTGATAGGGGCCAACCTCACTGTCTGTTGACATGAATGTTATGGCACTGATTTCCTTTCTCATTGTTAGTTATAGGTTCTGTCGCAACACATCTAAGAGGGCTGTGAAGACAGAGCAATGCTGTATCTTACTAGCTACTTGACCTTCTGCAAATTTACTAACTGCCCAGGCGTAGTGTCCTCGCCTGTAAAAATGCCAGAAATACAGATGCCCATGCTCTCGGTCACTCCACTCAGCCTCTGCCTTTAACACAGACCCAAGGAGACCACCACTGCACCTCCTGCCTGGGTCTTGTCCCTGGGTGAGAGGTGCCTGCACTCAAGGGCAGAGCGAGCCCTGAGTGCAGCTGAGGGATTGCCCCTAGAAGCTTCCTTACTCAGCAATGGCTGCAAAGTTGGTGGATAAACATTGGTACACACACACCCTGTGGTTGAGATAACTCTGAAGCAGTTTACACAGAATCCCAGAATTCCCCATACTTGCCTACAGAGCTAACTGGCTTATGGTACACCACTACTCACTGCCTTCCTTTCCATGTCTTACTTCCTCCCCTTTCCCTTACATGTACTTTCTTTGGTCCATCCCAAAAGAGGAATTGTCCTCTGGAGATTGAGCCCCATGTAGGACAGACAGGCTTCCCCCACTTCATGAGTGTTCTAGGAACTCATCTATATCAGTGCAGTAGTCAGCATTGTTGTGAGAGGCTGTGTTCAACTTCAGTGAATTTTTTGAAGACTCTGAACATGTTTGCTGATTTTGTGATGGGTGATTTGAGAGCCTACCTGCCCACACCACGCTGAGTGCTCAGTGGTTTTTGACCAAAAACTGCATGACCCCAGTTTCCCACCTTCCCTGTTCACCTGATCCTGCCCTGAGTGACATTTTTGTTTCCCCAGATGAAAAAAGTCCTCAAAGGGAAGTGTTTTGGTGATGTGGAAGAGGTGAAACAGAAAATGCCAGAAGCACTAAAAGGCATCAAAATTGTTGAATTCAAAAACTGTTTTGAGCAGAGGAAAAAAGTGATGATGGGTGTATTACATCAAATGGAGAGCACTTTGAAGGCGACTGAAGTTTCAACATGTAAGAAGAAATAAATGCACAATTTTTTATAAATAAATTCCACGTGTTTTTTTGGTCCTCCTCATACTTCCTGGGATTGCCTTTTGAATACACTAGGTGTTTTGCCACAGGGTCAGTTTCTGGGAAAAGTCAAAACACACCAGAAAATAATGGTGTGTAACACTTGAGTGTGCATATCAAAGACTTGGTACAGTTCCTAGCCCATATCAGTCAGGGTCCAACCACAGAATCAGAAACAGTAGGAAAAAATATACATTAAGAGATTGATTGTGAGGGCTTGGCTTATGTAATTGTGGAGGTTCGCTAGGTAAGTCCGAAATCTGTAGGACAGATCACCAGGAAGGGCAGGCTGGAGCTCAGGCAGGAGGAGAAGATGCGTTCCACAGGCAGAATCTTTTCTTCCTCAGGGCAGCCTCAACTCTACTCTTAAGAACTTTCGGCTGATTAAGTAAGGCCCACCCAGAGTATCTAGGGAAAACCTCCCTTACTTCAAGTCAACTGATTATGGGCTTTAATCACGTGTACCAAATGTCTGCCTACCAACATCTAGATTAGTGTCTGAATGAATGTGGGGGACTGGAGTCTAGACGAGTCGACACATTAAAAAGACCTAGCACACCCACAAGAAATACTCAAAATGTCAGGCTACTAGTTATTAATTTATATCTGACAATAAAGCTAATAATGGTTCATGATATAACATTCCAAAAAGAAAGAAGGTATAAAAATAATGCCCAGTCATAAGCTCTCTGTGAAAAGATTACCATTGGCCGTGCATCTTAGACACACTGCCCCTGCTTTAACTCCATTAAACTACATGCGTCCTCCACCTGACATTATGTTAGGAGCACTTTCCTATCTCCTGTAATATGTGAAGACTTTCATTGTTGCAAAGTATTTTTATAATCTATAAGTATCATATTTTATTAATGACATAAGCTTTTATGGGTATGTGGGTTCTTTCCACTTTTTGATTCTTTCAAGGATCTCTTTGAATAAATATTTGCCTGCATGGTAGTCCTGCATATTATTATTTTATAAGTTCCTAACTCTTTAATAACTAATCTTGCTGGTTCTTGCCATTGCTTCTTGCAGAAGACACCCTAAGGCATCTGTCCCTCGTATGTTCTGAATTTCTCCCTCACACCCAGAATGGCACTTTCAGTGAAGTATCCTTAGGAGAAATTGGGAAAAGAGATATTCACTTGAGGCAAGCTGGTAGAAGACTTGCAAAATCGAACTAGCTCTTTTAAAAGTCTGTTCGTGATGGAGTTTCTAGCCTGTAACCTTTCTGTTAAGAATTTATACAAGTAATTTGTATTTTTAAATGATTTATGTATTTTTTCAAATTAATGATTTTTATTTTTCAATTTCAGCTGACTAATTTGTGTTATTTCTAAATCTAGAGATTAAGGTAAAAGGACATAGCAGCGCTCGTCAGAGATCAGGGACGGGGAGAGTGTGAATATAAAAGGGTTATATGAGGGAGTTTTATATATATATTATATATATACATATATATAATATCCAAAGAACTGTTCATCAAAATAAACCAAAAATTTTAAAGATGGAAGAAGTAGGCTGACAAACAAAACAAATGCGGTCATGGAGGGGATTTTGTGCAAGAAGATTGAACATGGGTTCTTCTGAGATTTTAATGCCATAGTTTGGCACAGTATGCATTTCTAATCTTCCATCTGATCACTTAGATTTGGTTTTTATAATTATTTACAGCCTAACAAAAATTATGTTTGCACTTTATGGAAGATTTCTCTAAACACACAACGCTGCCCTACTGAAAGGATCAATCTTTTCTACCTTGATTATTTTCAAGCGAGGACTTATTTACATATTCCATATTCCTTTGCTGAACTTTTCCTACAGTTATGCTTAGATGAAATCTTTTAGCTAAATATTAAATCATACAAAGATACATCATCAATAATTGAATAAGGAATTTCAGTGTCATGTTTAGAAAATGGAAACTCAGTACAAATTTTAATGTTACCTTAATGCAAATTATGAGGTCTCCGTTTTACTTTATTTTATGCTTCTGGTTGGCAAAGACAAAGTCAAAGGGGTCTTGGTTTAGACGCAGGACAGGTCATCCTTTCATTGGCCCTGACCGTCCTCTGGGGAGACTGCACACAAGGCTGCCAGAAAACGACTGAACCAATGCTGATGATCCCTAGTAACCGTCCGACAGGTGCCCCACTCGGTGTGAAGCAGTGCTCACCTGTCACCCAATGGAGCTGCTGGTTGAAGGTTCTGGGTTCCCATTCACATGTGCGCTTTTTTCCCCTCCATCGTGGACAAAGAATTTTCGCAATTGTTTCCAACTTCTGGAGGTTTTGGAATCTGTGAGATACTAAAACCAATGGTTATGGCTTTTAAGATTTACAATAAATAGATAGTGGATCCCCTTCAAACCACTCCATTAACCCTTTGGAAACATTGTCTATTTAGATTTCTTTTGGTGGGACAAGAAGAAAGATGAGCATAAGAATAAGACTTCAAGTTAACTTTAAGATGATCTTTGAAGAGCTGGAAGACGCTGACGTCACTCATTTCTGCCTGTATGTCTGCTGTGGTCCAAGCCCCCACCATCTTGCACCAATCACCCTTCAGGACTCCCCCCACCCCCACTCCAGCCATGTGGATGTGATTTCTCCAGGCCAGTTATGCTTCACGTGGGGAAAGGCAAGTCCAAGACAGAAAACTGGCTCTGGGAGGGCAGTGTCTAGTGGGTCTGATTACAGGGGCGGACTCCATGGAACCCTAAGTGTCTTCTAGCTAGTGGGAATTAAAACATCCTTGGCACAAAAGAAGCCAGCAGAAGGCCCCAGGCAGAAGCAAAGTAGATGTTTGTTAAAAGCTCAATGATCTGATCTAATGACAATGTGTTTACTCCTCTTTGTTACTACCTGACGCTGTAATCAAAGTTCAGTGGAGACTTAAGAACTCACAAATAAAACCTCTTTTTCCCACCTGAGTTTGGGAGTAAACATAAGAAAGATGCAAGAAATCAAATAAATCATCAGCTTTACTGCTGATTAAACCAAGTTTAGAGGACATGAACTCAGATCTGTGGCCAGTGAGCTTGCTCACACTTCCCCTTGAATTAGACAGACTCACATCCACAGATACTGGCACAGATGGACCACTCTGGGAGCAGACCAGAACACAAATGTCCAAAATGCAGAGGAGAGGGGGTCTGCAGGGATGCTCAGCAACTTCTCTCAAATTCCCCAGTCAGAAACCCGGTCCCTTCTTCCTTGGGGGGAAATGAGTGAGGGAAGGGAGAAAAGGCAAAGTGCTGCTTGAGCTGAAGTCCTCCTATGGCTACCACTGTAAGAAAGAATTTTCAGTGCATTCCCCTCCTGCTCAGCCAACCAGCTGAGCCAAGGTCTTTTTAGGCAAGAGATACACACAGGATGACATTTGGGCTAAAACAGAATATTACATCTGAGGTCAGCTTGGCACTGCCAAGCGAGAGGGCAAAGCCTTCAAGGAGAATGTGAGAATATTGAGAATTTAATTGCTAATCTTGAGGACTCAGGGTTTTATATCATGACATCTTGGTGGAAATGTTAGTGTCTTCACAGCAGAAAGGTAGAAATTAACTCTCTATCCACCATACTTCAAAGGAAGAAAGCTTTTGGCCACTGTTGTTTTGAAAGACCCTTGAAGTGTGTGGGGTGGCTTGGGCAGGAACCCAGGACCCCTGTGGGGTGCCTGCCACCAGTGTTCCATTTAGTGGGGATGGTGAAAACTCCCTTTGAGTAGCTCCAGACAAACTCTTCCACCAGAGTATAGATGGGGACCAGCTTGTGGCTGAGGAGTGATGGTGTGAGAGGCTGAGAACATAGCCCTGAAAAGTCTACAACAAGGATGGGACTCTTGAAGTTCTTTATGTGTTTTGTCCAAAAAATTCATGAGATCTTAACAGTCTCTCCCACAATCCTTTCATTTTTATTTTGATATAAAAATTGGGTATGAACTACCTACCATCAAGTAAAATTTATGCTTTCTGGGAAGATGTGGTACATCTGCCCTTAGACCTACCTGTCTTAAGCAGGTTGCTGAGTCATCTGCACAGCTCATTCCATTGCACACACCCTCAGGTGTACATGCAATATTCATTGATGCATCTGCCCAGCAAATATTTACCAAGCAATAATTGTAAGCCATCCATGTCGTAAGTATCGTCTAAGTCTCAAGGTGCTGGGACTTCTAAGGGAGGAATCTACACTTTCATTATCTTATTTGTGATAAGATAATAAATGTTAAATGTCTCTTCTGGTTATTGGTGCCTAGTAGACATTTTTTAAGGCATTTTGTATCCTAATAACAATATTATTATTATTATTATTATTATCATCATCATCATCATCATCTAAGGGTATATTTTTAAAAAGACAAAGATATTGCCTTTCTGCTTAAAAAGAAAGGGGAATTTGAAAGCCTTGACCAAAACCAAAACAAAACAAATACATATATCCTGACTTTAATCAGGTTGAAGATGTATCTTAATTAAAAAACAAAACAAACAAAAAAACAAAGATTGCCTAGTCTTGAATAGTAATTCTTGTACCTCGGAGTGTGGCAATGCCTGGCTGTACTGAGTAACCTTTGGATACATTAGATATCAGTCCCCACGCAAGACCACGTTCCTCAAAACAGCCATTGGTCTCAGCCAGCATCATCCAAGAGAAATATAGTTCAAGACACAGATGTAGTTTTAAATTTTCTAGTAGCCACATTTCAATAGGTAAAATGAAACAAGTAGATTTTTAAAATCTAATATATTCATAGTATTACCTTTTCAACATGTAATTAATGTAAAAACTATAAATAAGATATTTCACATTCTTTGTTACTAAGACTTCAAAATCCAATGTGTACTTGATACTTACACACATCTCAGTCGAAATTAGCTACGTTTTAAGTGGTCAGTAGCCACATGTGGTGGTGGCCACCATGCCGGACAGACAGGTACAGAATCTAGAGCTTGAGTTAAAAGCTCGAGAATATCCTCCCTGAGTTGCTCATCAGCCTACTTGTGTGAGTGAGTGGGTGTGTGCATTTATTCTGATCACGGGCTTTTATAATAACAAGCACACTCAATGGAAGTCATTCTAAATTTATCGAGGACCTCTTCAATGGCACACATTGAACAATGCAATTTTTGAGGAAAAGTAGTAATTTATGAGTGGACACTAAAAAGGGTAGGTCTGAAGTAGATAGATTATTTGTACTTGTCCTGAGTGGTTCTGTATGCTGGACTCTGGGGTTCTTATTTGTTTTGTGTACCCTTAGCACATAGTCATGATGCCACACTCCTTACACCCCCCGCCAACAGCAAACGTCACGGTGAAAGTTAAAAGTGCACATGAAAGTGATGTGTTCTTGGAGGGCGGAAATAAAATATTCTTCCATAAATAAAAGTGCTTTCATACGCCTACTGCAAGCATCTCATTTGCTTGACTAACTTCAAGGCAGTGGCAGTTAAAAGACACATGAAGTTCTTGCAAATTGAGGCATCACCACATTTATTTAATCTATCTTTCGCTTATTTTAGTGCACTATATTTAAAAATACTAAGACCGTGGTCTGAAAACCCATGTGAAACATCGATGCGATAAAAAAAGTCATTTGACTAATAGAGATGTAATTATTTCTCCAAGTATTAATTACTTTTGGATGCACAAAAGACCTGGGGACATTGAGAGAGTGTTTTTGTTGAAATAAAATGCCCGTGGAGGTATCTAGTTTTCCTCTGAGTCTTCATGTATCATTTGCGCATGCACAGATTTGACAGTCACTGCAAAGAAAATTCCAGACAATAGGGTGGCTATCCCTTGCATGCCACTCCGAATGCCAGGTAAGTAACGCTGTACAATATCTATGGAAACACACCTCGTGTGACAACAACATCAGAATGGCATGGGACAGCATGACTTGACTTATTCTTGATTTTATTAACAATACATTAATCATTTAGTACATTTCATGTACAATGCTAACTATATTATATCTGTTATGTTACCTAATATTAACCTTCTGAGGACTACACGCCTAGTCTACAGATAAGGAAACTGAGGCACAGAGGGTGATGCTCCTGAAGTCATGCCATGGCAGAGCTGAGATGAGAGAAAACATGCTCTCTCTAACTCCAGGGCCACGCTCTTAACAATCGTCATACCACCTCCTTACATTAAATCTCGTTTTCCAGAGGAGCCAACCGAGACCAGAAAAAAGAGTGACTTGTAAATGTCACAGAGCTGATTCGCGCCATAGCCAGAACCAGAACCCAAGTCTCCTCATTCCAGGGCCATGAGTGTTTGAGAACGCAGGTCCAAATATATCCTTAATCAGAGAAGTGTTCAGATAGACCTCCGCTGTTCTGCAGCAATGGAGAACTCCTCCTGGGTTCATCATCCACACAAAGTGCCTGTTCTCCAGTACCTGGGGAGAGCCAATGGTCTCTATGAAAGGGGCCCCGACAGAGGGTTCAGAAGCCTTCATCCTGGATGCTGTGCTCCACGTCCTTCAAAGGGCAGTTTTTATCCATTCCCTGGCCTACTCTTTGGTTACCCTACCTCTCACATGAATTGCCACAGTAGCCCCCACCTTGTCTTCAATGGACATGGGATCAGAAGTCCTGCGCTTTAATTCCATTTCTGCTACCTGCCTTCACACACCTGGGTTTGCAGGCAAATCCCTGAGAATGTGCTTCTTCACCTGTGTATGTAAATGACAGCCCCACCTTCCAGCATTTGTCATGGTGTGCCAAGGGATGGGAACTCAAAATAGATTGATTATACTAGTGAATAAATAAAGGCATGAATATTTACATATTTATGAATATGTAAATAGTTTACATAACACCTTATGTTGGTTGTCATATGCCTACATTTATTCCCAGTTACTACCTTAACCTTGAGTTATCTTTATCTTCATTCACAGATCAAAATTCCATCCATCCCTCAAAACTAAGGTGCAATGAGATGAATGTTTGTGTCCCCTGAAAAAAATTCAGGTGTTGAAATCCCAGCCCCCAAAGGTGACAGTACTAGTAGGTGGGCTTTTAAGAAGTAGTTAGGTCCTAAGGGTGGAACCTGCGAGAATGACATTAGTGCTCTTACAGAAGAGACTGCAGAGAGCCCCCCAGTCCTCCCCCACGTGAGGCTCCAGGAAGTAGGCAGCGGGGAAGAGGGCCGTGATCTGACCACGCCATCTCAGACTTCCAGCTTCTAGAATGATGAGAAATACATTTATTTTGTGTATAAGTGACCCAGTCCCTGGTATTTTGTAATAGAAGCCCAAATGGGACTAACACACAAGGTAATTTTGTTCACTGTTTCAGCCAAAACCAAACAGCCTTCCTCATGTGCCTGTTGTCCAGTCTGAAGTGGTTGCCAGGGTGTATGTCTGTCCTGCTCTGATGAACATGAGCCAAGTCACCCTATCTGTGATGCCAGCTCATGTGCACAGCCTGGCATAAGGATTCCAGCCTCGTAGAGCCTGGCCTGTTGACAGACTGCTAACCAGGTGTGCGACCTTGGGCAGCTACCTTAACCCCCAAGGCCCAAGTTCCCCAAGCATAAAATAGAGGTGAGGCCTAGGGGATGGAGGGTTAAAGGGTCATTTCCATAAAAGGTAGACAGCAAATGGTTGGCTCTCCGATCTTTTCTCATCCACTTTCCTCCCGCAAGCCTGTTATTGCCCTGTGACCTTCCTGACGGTACAGATCATGGTTTATAACTCTGTGCACTATCACACGTGCAATCAATTCAAATTAAGTGCCATTCATGAGGTCGAGTGAATTTGGCAAGGAATCACATCCTGAATGAGCAGCTGGTTCTAAGTGGGACAGACTTCCAGCAGCCCACTGGGCAGTCATTTATTAGAGCCATTGGCCTCAAGGAATCTCCCCCGTGATGGAGGGCTGGACATACTCAGTTTTGCTCACAGTGTCCACTGGTGCTGTAGGGTAGTCCAGCCTCTTTAGGAATGTAGATGTCATTGTACAAAAGTGGACAAGTCACTCTCTTCCTGAACCTGGGTCACTTCTCTGTGAAGAGGAATAACAGTGCCTTCTTTACACAGTGGCTGGGAAGCTTCGATAAACTAATGGCAAGAGAGCATTATAAACTGAAAGCATTATGTCACAGGTCAGCAGACAGAAGTCCAGAGGACAAAACGGACTGGCTAGCCACTTCAGCAAGGAAATTAATTATCATAAAGAAACACAGCCATGCCTACCCATTTACATTCTACCTATGGCTGCCTTAGTTCCACAAGGGCAGGACTGAATAACTGTGACAGAGACCATATGGCTCACAGAGCCTAAAATATTTGCCATCTGGCCTTTTGTAGAAGAAGATAGCTGATCCCTGCTTAATGTAAAGAAGAGGTATTACTATAATTACGAATATTGTTCTCATAACCACTTATGGAGAGATGGCATGATATAGTGGCAGAAGCATGGGTTTTGTAGCCAATAGTCTTGGGTTACAATGGCCTCTATATTTTGGGAGGTCGATGACCTCAGGCCTGCCCGTTGACCTCTCTGAGCCTGGATAAATGAGGATGAGAACACTTGCCAACCAACCAGACAAAAGGATGAAGTGAGGTCATATTTGCAAGGTGTCTGGAACATAACAGCAATTCCTAACTAATGTGAGTTTTTCTTTCCTTTGAATTCAAAGATGATCTTCAACATTTTTTTTCCTTTACCTTGCTTCACTCCTACAAATGCCTCATATTTGTCATAATAGAGACCCTCAATTCTTTCCTATTGATTTGGCAACTGGTCCTCATAATAGTAAATGACCAAGACACACACTGCATGTGGACAATACTAGGTTGAAGTAAACTGTTTTGGTTTGTGGTTTTTAGTTGTTGTGTTTTTTTCTGGAAAACATGCCTGAGCTTTAGCTGTGGAACAGAGCATGTTCTGTCCCTAATCTATTTGACCTGGAATGGTTTTCAGTGAAGACCTGGTAGCATCTCAAGGGACTGGTATTCCAGCTGAACAGGTACAGGAAATGCTAATCTAGTTTAAATGCTGTCATTTACCGGATACTTGAGAGCGCAGGAACTGCCCTCACGCTCACTAGTAAGAGACCAAAGACTACCACCCAGGTCTCTCCCTCCCTAGCTCATCTGGCCCTGATCCACTCAGGCAGTGCCATGGTTAAAACCTGGCTCTACAGAGGGCAGTGGGGAGGGGACAGTGGGGAGAGGGGCTTACAGGAACTACTTACTATAAAGGACACATGGACAAAATCAAGGGGGAGGGTGGAGGTTGGGAAGGGAGATGGGTTTGGCTGGCGTGGGGTGGAGGGATGGGGAGAAAATGCAGACAACTGTAATTGAATAACAGTAAAAATTAATTAATCAATTAATTAATTAATTAAAACCTGGCTCTACGTTGGAATCACTGAGTTTGAAGGCTGGGTCTACAATATACTATTTGCATGACTTTGGCCAAAACAAGTGGCTCCTCTGTGCCTGTTTCTTCACCTGTCAAATCAGAATGCTATCATCAGCACCTCCCAGGCCTGCTATTAGAAATAAGTGGCAATGGAAAAAAATACAATGAAGTTTAAATTTTAAAAAAGAAGTGAGCATGTCAGCATGCACACGTAGCCCAGGGCCTCACACGTGCACTCCATTGACATTCACCAATTACTCATCTATTTAAAGACAGTTAGTAACTAGCATTTGTAGGTATGAGTATTACAAAAACAATAGTTTCAGGTTGCAAAGTTTCTTAACATTGTGTTTATAGGCCTCTTGTTTACCTGAACAGACACATCTCCTATATTTAGTTCAATAGGGAACTGTTCCACGCGTGGGAAACGTAGCCCAGCTCCCTCCCACTTGGAAAAGCCAGTGGGTATGAGGTTCTGGCAGGCAGGACCCACGCCCACGGATAGGTTCTCCCATGGGGAATCAGGCCTGCATTGTACGTAGGCTGCTATGAGACTTGCTTTTGCTAAAACTCCCTCACCCTGGATTGAGGCAGCAAATATTTATTGAGTATCTTTAACTTCCTAAAGTCTGTCCTAAACCACCCAAGTATGGAGTGCAACCAGTTCAACCACTTTCCCCCTTGAGCTGTAACATCCTTCTCTTTGAAGTAATTAGCAGTATTCTGTCCTTTGTTGTCTGTAAAAGGTAATCACCTACAGTGAACCTGTGCATAGTAAATGAGGACCACTGATGTAATGTGCCCAGAAAAGCAATAAAAGCCTGTCCAGGCAGGGGTTGGCTCTCTCTTGGGCTCTCCCTAGCCCTCTTGCCCTCTCTCACTTGGAAAGTGGCTATGCCGTCCCTTTTTCTCCACAGGATTTCTGTAGTCCCTGTCTATTTGTCTATTGCTGCCACAACACAGGATCCTGCTGGCCAGGATCCACATCATAGTTCCACATTTTTTTTCTGTTCTCAATTGATTGTCTACACAGATTAAACTGCTGGTGGCCCTAAATACTGTCTTCTACCTCTTAGCCCTGAGTTTATTCATATCTTTTTCTTGGCATGAAGTGCTCTTCCCCTGCCCCTGGCCTGGCAAGCCGTTATTCATCCTTTAGTGTTCACTTCAAGTATCACCTCTTCCAGGAAGCCCTCCTAGCCTGTCCCTGATACATGGGGTCTTTTGCCCATTGAACTGGGCTTCCCTTTCAGATTTCTTCCTTTCCTCCCACAGCCCATGTACTCCAGGGCACGAATGAGTGATAGAGCTTCTCCTTGTTTCTCATTGCTGCTTTGAGACACCATCCCTCCCACCTGTCATAATATCCACCACTCTCAATAAAAATTCATGCCATCAGATATTTCCTCCCTTAGCTCTCTTGTGGCACTTATCAACCACAATCCTGCCATCCCTCCTCACTGGTGAAGAATTGGACACTTGTTCACCACCTTTCCCTCCGCCATCTCTCCTCATCACCGTTTTTGTTAATGACAACATGGCTGATGATAATACAATGTCCCGAGACAGAGAATTCCACCTCCACCTTCACTTTCACTTCCTCGCTTTCCATTCGGTCTTGGACCCACTTCAGTGAGGATTATGTCACTATAACTGCAATAAAACTGCCACCATCAGAGTGACCATTAACCCCTAGGCTAAGAGGGTCAAAATTCAAATTCAATCTTCCTCGTAGAATCTCCGGACAAAGTGACACATTAGATCATTCCCTTCTTCTGGAAACATTTTCTTCCTTGGTGCTCAGGAAATCTCAGTCTCCTGGTTTTCTCCCATCTTTTGATAAGGCTATCTGTTCTCCTCAGACTCCTTCCACCGCCTACGGGTATTGCCTGGAGATGATTCAGTGACTGAGGGCTGGACTCAGCTGAAGACCTACTCACCTACCAAGAACATTATTAGGACACTGCAAGTTCATGCTCATGGTCAGCTGGGGTCTCCACTGTGGCTCACAGACAGAACCCCTACACACAGTCACTCCATGTGGTCTCTCTGCTTCTCTAGGCATGGAGACTGAGTTCTAAGAGTAGAGCATCCCAAACCAATCAGGAGGAAGCTGCATTGCTTTTGATGACTTGACCTTGGAAGATACAAAGCATCAATTCCTCCACAGTCACAGCGCCGCATATTAAGGGAGGAGAACACAGATCTCACCTCCAATAGGAAGAGAGTCAACAGCACATTATAAGAGCAGCTCACAGGGCAGATCTTTCCATGGAGCCGTCTTGGAGAATACAAGCTGTTGCAGACACATTGAGAAGAACCAACATCAATTTTGAAATATTCCTGCTAAAAATGTGTAATGTGAATCTGAACACGAGGCAGTATTAGACAGATCCAAATTGAGGCACATTATAAAAATAACTGCCCTGCAATCTTAAAAAATGTCAAGAGCATGAACTTCAGGAAAGAATGGTGAATGTTCCAGCACGGAATAGGTTGAAGAGATATGACAACTAGAGGCAAAGCGTGATTCTGAATTATAACCTTTCACAGCCAAGGGCATTATGGGCACGGTCAGAACACTTTAATGGCATTTGAAGATTAAATGGTAATATTGTATCAAGTTTACATTCCTGATTTTGATGACATTATTGTGGTTTTGTAGAAGAGTGTTCTTGGTCAGAAGAAATAAATACTACAGCATTCAGAGGAGATAGTGCAACAGGTGAATAATGTACCGTCAAAGTTCTTTCCTCTACATTCACAATTTCCTCAAGTTCAAGATGGCTTAATAAAATAAGTCATTCTTCGTTTTTTGATTAACTGAAGCAACAGCTGGATGCCCAAGGCCATTCACACTAAAACCATCAAGGCAATTGAATCTATCATCAATCCAAGGAAATGTGTCCCAACTCTCAACTTCCCTTTGAATATGCAAAGACCAAATAAAAGGGGAAAATTAAATCAAAAGCTTAATGTATCTGTTATCTATCAGATTCTTGTGTATGTTTTTTAATTTGTTTTTATTGTTTGTTTGTTTTTTTCAGTTGGAAGAGAACTCCTGGCTGCCTTAGGCTCTTGTAAAAGAAAGTAAAACCTGTTTCCTAAATAATTCATACTTTGTATTGACTAAGATCACAGCAGGGAGTTCAGAATAATCAGTCTATAATGTGTCATAATAATGTCTCACTGAAGGATACACTCAAAGTCGGGGACTTTCAGAAATCTCTCTGATTGTGTGACTCTGTTTAGACATTCTGCTATTCAAGCCAAGATTAGGCTTAGACTTTTTCAATTCCTGAAAATCTCCTTGTTGCTATGGATAAATCTGGCTCTTAATCGTTCATTAAATTATTTGTTCTTAAAAGGCCACAGAAATCTTTTACTCTTTAAAAAGAAAACATTATCTAGAATAAAACTCAGTTTGGAAAAATAATAGAGTGATGCTTAAGGCCCCCACTCTAACACTGATTCATATATAATGTGCCAATATAAAACCATGGCCAAAGAGAACAAGCAAGTAAGAAAAACTCACGCTGCTTTTGCTGCTGGTCAAGGTGTTGGGGAGAGCAAGGCCACTGGGGAAACAATTAAGGGATGTGAATGACATTTGTGAAGTCATCTTCAGTATTATTTGTGCTAGAATTTTTAACATGAAGTGACTATGACAAAATGTTGTTATTTGTGAATTGTGGATGGTGAGCACTCAGATATCCTTCCAGGGGTGTAAACTTTTTGGCATCTCCGGGCCACACTGGAAGAAGAAGAGTTGTCTTGGGCCACACATTAAATACATTATGACACTAATCACAAAAAAAATTCTCATGTTTTAAGTAAATTTGTGATTTTGTGTTGGGCTGCATTCGTAGCCATCCTGGGCCTCATGTGGCCCGTGGGCCACGGGTTAGACACCCCTGCTGAGTTTAGGTGCTTCTCTAAGTTGTCAGTCTGTGTCCGACTTCCTCACTTCTAGACATCCTTCGACTTTCACACTCCTTTCTAAGGAGTGGAGATGTGTGGACTGACAACTCTATCCTAAAATTCATATGAAACTGCAAGATACCAAGAATAGCCAAAACAAACTTAAAGAACAACGTTGGGGGATCGACACTTTCTAATTTAAAAACTTAGTACAAACTAAAATAATCTAGACCATTTAGTAGATGTAGAGGATAACATAATGAAATAAAATTGAGTGTCCAGAAACAAACCCTTACATTTATACTCAATTGACTTTTAGCAAGAGTGCAGAGAAAATTCAATGGAGAAAGAAAAATATGTTCAACAGATGGCCTGAGACACATGCAGAAACCTGAAGTGAGACTCCTACCTCACAACATACACAAAAATTAACTCAAATTTACTATAGGTCTAAATGGAAAACAACACCCATAAAATTACTAGAATAAAACATGGGCGTAAATCTTCATAACCTTAAGTTAAACTACAGTTTCTTAGGTATTACACTAAAAGCAAGAGCAGGAAATGAAAGACTAAACACATTTCAAATAATCAAAAAATTTTTTAAAAGTTTGTGGTACAAACAGCACCATCACAAATTGAAAAGGCAATTTGCAGAAAGGGAGGAAGTATTTACAAACCATATGTTTGATAAGAAACTTTTAAGTAGAATATGTAAAGAACTTCTACAAGTCAATAATAACCAATAGAAGAATTTAAAAATGGGAATGGATTTAAACAGAAATACCTACATGGATATATTTTTTATATCATAAGTTATTAAAATGCAAATCAAAACCATAAAGTGATGCCCTTTCTTACCGACTGGCCGACTATTGTCAGACAGACATGTGTTGAGTGTGGTGAGGGGGTGGAGGAGCGAGAAGCCTCATGCGTTGTTGCTGGGAGGGTAAAGTGGTGCAGCCACTTGGAAAAACAGCTTGTCACTTCCTTAAAATGTTAAGCATACTTACCCCACAACCCAACAATTCCTTTTTAGGTATACACCCGACAGAAAGAAAACAAATGTCTACGTAAAAACTAGCACCCGAGTGTTCATGCCAGCATTCATCCTAATAGACAAGAACTAGAAGCAACTTGAAAGCCCATCGGTTGATGAACGGATAAATAAAATTGGGTATATTCATTCAGTGAAGTATTTTTTGGCAATAAAAAGAGATAATGTGCTAATAGATGCTCCTACATGAATAAAGCCACTTGAAAAGTTGTAAGTGAAAGTAGTCACAAAAGACCACGTATTATATGATTCCATTTGTATGAAATGCCCAAATCCATAAAGACAGAATGTAGATTAGCGGTGGCCGAGGGCTGGTGCGGAGGAAACAGAAAACGGCCACTAATGGGTGTGAGATTTGTTTTAGAGGAGACCAAAGTGTTCTAAAATTGCATTGTGGTGATGGTTGCACACCCCTGTGAATATACTGAAACACATTGAATGATGCATGTTAAAAAAGTGAATTGTATGCTATATTATATTTCAATAAAACTGTTTAAAAACTGTTGTAGTGAGTGGCCGAAATGGCTTATAGATCTCAATGAAAAACGACAGATAAGGAGTCCACTCTCACTAACAGTCAATTAGTACAGGTCAGTCACTGAAACTCAATTAACCAAATGGAACAGTTTGGCAAATGCTCCCTCATGCCTCAAGCTTGGTTTCACTCAAATGCCACTTCTTTGGATTCTGCTGCGAAGGAGAAAAGTTCCCCCGGAAGGCGGGCTGTCTCTGAGGCCATTCTCCATTCAACCATTCTTTTCCTTCAAGGTGATTCACTCCCTTCCTGCCACTGCACCTGTGATGCCACCACCTAGTACACAGAAAGATGGGAGATCCCTTTCGGTTATGGCTTCGGGTACTATCTGTGCACCGATGACTTCTAACTGGGCTTCCTCCGCCTGGACCTCTTCCCCAAACTGCAGATACACGTGCATTTGGAAATTGATCGGACTTGAGCTTTTTGGACTCAATTGGACTTGAACTTGAGCTTTTGTTATCCCCTAAGCATACCCTATTACTTTCCTTAACTCAGTGTGTGAGTCCATTCTTCCAGCTTCTCAGTCAACACTAGCAGACTTACCCTTGACTCCTCTTTTGTTCTCACCCCCACCTTTTGTTCACCGGCAAATCCTATTGGCTGTACCTTCAAAACAAACTCAGATCTAGTCATATCCCCCTTCTCCAATCCCAGCCCCTCTTCCAAGCTAGCCTTATATACTATGGGAAACACTTGCGAGCCTCCACACGGGGCTTCCTGCTCTGTCCTGGCTCCTGCCCCCCACGTGCCTTTCAGTGTGTTCTCAGCACAGCAACCTGAGCCATTCTTCTGAATTAGGTCACATCACACCTCACGTGCTCACTTCCTCATTCCCTTCCAACTACAAGCCAACAACCTCTAAGTGGCCTTCAAGGTCACAGGTGACCCAGGCTTCTGTCCCCTCTCTGGTCTCTTCCCCTATCAATTGCTTCTCTCCACTCTAGTCAACTGCCTTTTTGCATTCTGTGAAAACCAAGGAATGCCTTTTGCTCAGATATCTACATAGCTAGTATCCTCCCTTCCTTCACCTCTTTACTCAGATTTCGCTCTCTCTGTGAGTCATCCTGGGAGACCATCTCTTAAATTGTACTCACGGCACTTCTGGTGCTCCTGAGTCCATCTGTTCTTCACCTAGCAGTCATCACTACCTTTATGCTTTGTAACATATATTTTATTAGATTAATAAATAAATATATATTATATTATGTAATATATGCATGCTTATATTTTGCAATACATATACATATAAGTAAAACTATGTATATGTATATATACACACATTTACATAACACATGCACATATACATATATAGTTTTACTTATATTTTAGCAAATTATAAGCATTTGTATTTTTATTTATACTTAATATATTATATAGAAATTATATCCATGCATTTTTATATATTTTACTATTTATTTTACTTATTCATCATCTTCATTGTTCCCTTCCCCAGAATATATCAGCATGGTGAAGGCAGAAATGCCTGTTGGTTGGGTTTCCTGCTGGACCCCCAAGGCTGAAAACAGGAGCTGAAACCTTAAGGTGTCCAAGGAATCTAATTAGTCACTTCTGTCCACACCCCATTGGGCAGAGAGCAGTTACATGGCCTCCGCCTAACCTCAGGGGAATCTGGGTAACACAGCAAAGCAGAGAGAGGTCCAGAACCCCAACCATCTCTGCCACATTCAGGGTATAAGGACAAGGAGTGTTGGTCCAGCTCTTCTCCCCAGCCACCCACCTGTCCTGCCCAAGGCAAGTGTGGGGCCACGCTATGAGGCCCCCTTGTGTGTTCTGGTTCATTCCTCCTGGAAGCATGCACTTTCCTACCTGTTCCCCTTACCTAGGAGGTTCTCTGAGGCTACACCTGCATCCATCACTTCTGTCCCCCACTCTAGCTACCTTCCAGTCAGGGAGGCAGTGACGGCAAAGGCGGAGGAGAGAGCCTTTCCCTCCTCTTTTGTAAAGAAAGTACCATTTCCTTCTTTAAGTAAAGTAAATTCATTTCTTATTAGAAATCTGGCAGCTCCCCAAATGCTCACACAAAAGAACTCTCTTTGAAATGTTCCCCACGCTCCCTCCCACCTCAGGACTTCCTCAAGCATGAAGCTGCCTCGGTCAACTTCCTGATTTAAAATATTCCACTTGCCCAAGGCACAGGGAACTTCACATTCACCTGTGGGGCAGGATACAAACAAAAGAGGCCAAAGCCACCAAAAATTATACAGCATTCCTTCACAAAGGGATGAAAGGAAATGGGAAATGTTTTTTTTATTTTCCCTTTTTTTGCCCTTTTTTTATTATGTCCACTTATTGCATTCCAGTAACTCCAGTTTCCAAGAGACCAGGGCATGTCTTCTCTGCCATTGCCCCAAGGGGACCAGCACCGTGCCCGGCACTCAGTAGGAATATAATGCACATTTGCTGAATGATTGAAATGAATTTTGGCCTCTGCCCTGTGTTCTACAAATGCACAGTCTTATTCATCTGTGACTAAGCTTCACAGATCAATATCACCATGCTATTCTGCAGATAAGAAAACAGGAATTCACAGAGGCAGGGTAATTGGGCCCAAGTTCCACAGACAGCGAGGGACAGAGCCGGAAACAGGACGAGCTCCTTCTGGAGCCAGTTTTTGTACTCTCCCCATGACACCTCCCAGTCTGTCTCTCCCTGAGGCACACTCAGTGTGGTAGAGCTGCCACACTTCACACAGGGCATAGGGAGGAGGGTCAGCCGGTGCTCTGCCTACACTCTTAGAAAAAAGACAGGTAGGCACCCCTCTGGATGTCCTCATACAGCCATGTGAACCCACCATCACAGACCGGTATCTGCTCATCCACAGAGAGACTGACAGTGACTGCAGTCATCATAGTGCCCAGCTTTGACCTAGCATTTAGAGCATGCCAACCATTATGACATTCAGACAAAAGATTGAGTCTTTTGTCTCCATCCTCTGAGAAAGGTCTTACCTCCATCTTTCCTATTCGGTTACAGTTAAATAACTTCCTTTAGGTCGAATGTGTGGAGGTGTCCCGGCAGGAACTTCAGTGCCACTCTGTCTAACAGCAGAGGCTGAGGCTGTAGCCTTGATGCCAGACACTGTCTCACAGAGACACGGGCATGCACAGAGAAACACAGAGACACATGCAGAGACATGCTTAGCTTCAGAACATACATTGGGAGTTGTCTAGCTTCTGTTCAAGTTACAATCACTCAGTTAATAATTACTAAAAAAAATAAAAGCACAACTCAGACCCCAATTCTATGATTGAGTCCATGGAAATGCTGACAGTTTGAAGTTTTTACAATACTGCTTACTTGACTGATTTAAAAGAGCTCAGTGGTTACATGCACTGGCCCTGGAAGAAAATGTCCAAGCTATTATTTCCATTCGGCATGAGCGTGCTGTGTGATCCTGGGAAAGTCATTCTTTTCTGAGTCCCTAATTTCTCCTCAGTAAAACTAGGAAATAAATATCTATATCAGAGGTCTGGATTGAAAGGCAAAACACATGATGAGATATATAGGCAAAGTACCTAGACTGGTGTCTGACATAGGAAGCCTTGAGGAAATGCTAAGAGTTCTTCATATTAAGTGACAAGCTTTGAAAAGATCACTAAAGGTCTTTGTATTGTTGTTAATGATGATGATGATGATGATGCTTGGCTTGTGTGTTTCCTTCATCCCAATACTGGAATAAAGCTACATATATTTCAGGGCGGGAAAATATCAAAATCATACACAGTGCTTACTATGACTTAGAAAGGGGCTACTTTAAAGAAGCCTGTGTCTAAAGATGAATATTTGTCCCATGGAGCAATACAAGGTTTAGTTACATGTCACATTACATAAAGCATGATGTTTCAAAATTGTATGATGCTAACTACTTTTGTTGTCACCTTTCATTTTTAAAAGTGTCTAGTTTGTACAGTAATTATGTGGTCACAGAAAGTATGGCCTCTTTTTACAAATGAGTTAAGTCACCTTGGAATACGTTGTGAAATGGCTAAAAGCAGCCAAAGCAAACCTTCAACACCAAGGGAAAGGCCACGATTCTGCCCCAGTGATTTAGCAACAAATTTGGGTCTGAGCTTCCTGATAGCCAGGACAAAAACATCACATAATCAGTTGTGTGATTCTCATTTCTAGAAGAAAAAGAGATACCGAGCCTTTTTAAAAATGATTTTGTACATGGGAATTTCTGCTGGGGACAGAGAACAATTAAATGGGCCATGAGGAAGAGTGGTCCTTCTGAGGCACCATTAGCTAACCTGAGTCTTCTGCTCCTCTCTTCTGCTGATTGTTATCATGTAGGAAAAAGCTGGCCAAACTGGCCCTGGCTGGTGTAGCTCAGTGGATTGAGTGCCTGTGAACCAAAGGGTCACTGGTTCAATTCCCAGTCAGGGCACATGCCTGGGTTGTGAGCCAGGTCCCCAGTTGGGGGACACATGAGGGGCAACCACACATTGATGTTTCTCTCCCTGTCTTTCTCTTTCCCTTCCCCTCTCCCTAAAAAATAAATAAATAAATAAAAATCTTTAAAAAATGGGCAAACTGAAGGAAGGTACTGACTGTGGAAATCTCCTTCTATGATATGATGTTCCCTGTGGTTCACACACGTATGGAAACACCAGAGGAGTTGTCGTACAGCCTTAGAAGTCAATGTACAACAAACACTCTGGGTGAAATGAAGATCCAGCCTAAGATAAAAGTGTGCGAAAAGGTAAATTTGACTCAAAAGGGGGAGAAAAACACCCTTTATCCTGAGAGAAGCATGAATGTCTCAGTATCATGTGCTGACTCTTTATTTCTTAATCTGAATCCACGCAGTTTAAATCTAAAAACCCACCTTAGGCATCCTTAGTGGAATACAATTCAGCAATTAAAACCAGCAAACTAGATTTACACACACCACCGTAGACCTTTACAAAAGCATCATGTTGAATGAAATTAAGCTAGTTACAAGAAAATTAACATTCTGTAATAATATTTGTGTAAACTTTTAAAAACTTTAGCATATGATTTATGGATCCAAGGTATAAATATTTGAACGACAAGTTACACACCAAATTCATCCTACTAGTTGTCTCTTGGGAAGGAGGGTGAGAGAGACTGGGAGCCAGTAAAGAGCAAACATCAACTGCAGGGTAATATTATAATATAAACAGCGATGTGTGAACCAAATCTCATAAAACAGTAATACCTGTTAATTATGAAAGGCAGGTACACAGAGAGGTGTTACATTATTCTGGTTTTGCTTCTGTATCTTTCCATGTTTGCATTTGCAAAGCATAAAAGTGTACCTGTTTGATAAGTTCACGTTGAGGGCCAAGTGCAACTGCTCTGAGACTCTCCTTACAGCCCAACCCTGGATGGTGGGGGCATTCTTCCACCTACCACAGACTACACGGCTTTGGCCGCCCTTGGGTTCGGAACAGCCCCAGATGGGGGCCTCGGTCCCTGGGAGAGTTTGACCATGGAAGGGAAAGTCTTCTGAGCTTTTGTCATGGAAAAGCCCAGAACCATTTCAGAGCTATTTTGAAGCAGCCAGGTTCCTGTTGTGATTGCATTCATAGGTCAAAAATCTTTCTGGAAGCTTTCTTTTGTACAGCGTATAGGAGCATGAGTAGAATTGGTCAAACCCATATATTGGGCTCTTGGTAAGCACTTAGTAAATTCTTCAAAGCAGTAATTGTTAATAATACCCTGATTTCTCTGATTGTGAACTAAAGTTACCTTGTTGCGTGAGATATATATGTTGAGAGACTGAAATCATCAGGTTGCCATTTGCTTTTTTGGGGAAAACTGGGATGTGGGATGGGTATTCTCATTTTGAACACGCAAGTGTGTATCTGCCAATAATGTGGGTGCGTTAGAACATGCCATCTTCTCCCTGGAAAGAATCACTGTACCCATCATCAAACTGGGTAGTATGGTTACGTTTTATTCATTCTTCAAGTCTTATGTGATCACCTCTAGAAAGCTCCACGCTCCCTACACAGGTTCCGGGTTGGTTCCGCAACACTCTGTGACTATCTCCTCAATGTCATCAGATGGCCCTTTTCTGTTGACAGTGGATATGTGAGGGCAAACAGAACTATTTTTTGTAATATTAATGGATTTTTCCAAAGTCATTTGACAGTCATCCATGCATATATTGATCATCCACTGTGTATGTGATTATGACGTTATCTTTTATCTTCATGTAGAGTCAAAGGAAATGGAACTCCCACACTCTCTTGCGTAGAGGTGGCCACAGAAAGCCTGGCCTGCTGACACTCTAGCCTCGGAATGACCCATGGCCTCTGCTGTGCAGTGGCTGTGACTGATGGGCCAAGAGTGAGCACGTGACCAAAAAGACAGCCCACTCTTAGGTTAACCTCTGGTCTTTGGCCAGAACTGACACTAACAGTAATTAGCATTTTCTTATGGCTCAATAGGCACCAGGTACTAGAGTAAGCACTTGCCATACATTATCGAATTTATTCCTCACTACATTGCAGTGGGGGTTAAGCACCATAATTATACCCATAGGACTACGAGAAAATTGAGATTCTGAGAGTTGAGCCAGTTGCTTAAGGTCACAGAGTTAATAAATGCTGGAGCTAGATTTTTATCTGAGGTCTGTTGGACTCCAAAGCTATATTCATACATCCCTGTGTGAAAAAAGATAAGTCTTGACATCAAATCCCTCTCTCACAAATGTGGAATTTGGCAACATGGAGAGACCATAGCCATAATAATGGGTCAGAAGCTGACAGGATGCCTTTAGGTAAAGCCATGGGTAGGAAGTGAGACCATGAGAAATCAGGAGAGAGCAGGAAATTAGGGCAAGCGAAGCCAGCCAATGCTGGAATGATGAGAACTGAGAGGCAGTACAGGGAGAGGAACCAAGCTCATAGCAAATGAGCAGTAAGAAGATCCATGAGTTTCTGCAGCTGAGGGTACCGGGGTCACTGTGAATGAGTTCTGGCCCGGTCTTCCTGACAATCCACCCCTGACTTTTCTAAGATTTCTGTGCCTTTTACTACCCACACATATGTATCATTCTTTCAAAAAATCACCTTGAAATAGAACCAGAGGGCACAGAGGAAACCCCTACTGAGGTTCAGTAGGGTAAGACTCCCTGAGGGTGAGACTTGCATGCCCACCAGGCAGCCTGCACATCTCCATTTCCTTGAAGGAAACCGGGGCTCAGATAGATCAAGCGGCTTGCCCGAGGCCATAACTCATTTCTGAGCAGGACCGACTTTGAAACCCCTTGTCTGGCTCCCCAGATGCTTCCTAATGACAATCTAAAGAAAATGGTACCAGGGCATTCCTGGGGGAGAAAAATGCTAAAATTCCTGGGAGATGGGAGATCAGGGCATATTTGCCTCTTACTCCAAAAGCTGGCTGGAAACAGATCATGAGAGACTCCAGGCCACCACAGTCAATGGGAATTGGGTCCATTCAGGCATGAGCAGGGCACATGTGTGTACCTATTTGATGTATGTGTAAGCACATATTTGTGTGTGTCTCTGTGGAAGGCCCAGGTGTTTCTGGGGGTGACTGTATGTATGAGTTTACATGTGCACACATATGACAAATGTGGGGGGTTTTACTTTACAAAAGAAACTTTGTAATTAGCAAAAAAAATCCTACTATAAAAATCAAAATCCCTCATTTGTCAGAGATCTGGCCTAAATCTTTCTCGAAGGTGTTGTTTTTCAAGAATACATCATCTCCGCATGTGCCGAGACCTCCGCCTAGATTAGATGCAGGAATAGCTTGTTTCCCTGACCTTGAGCTTTCTGGGGCTTTTTTGTGCCTGCTGTGATGTTCCATTGTAAAGAATTAGAAAAATTTCCAGGGACCTTTTATGAACATCTAAGAAAATAAAATATAGCAGCATCACTCTCATACACACAAGGCTTTGTGGCTCACAAAGCATTATACTTTCATGTCTGTAATTTTATTTGACCCACATAACAAAGCTGTGGAGAAGGCATTTTAAAATTGAAGAAACTGAAGCTTAGGAAGAGGAAGCAATTCAGCCAATGAGATATACTGAAATACAGGGGGTAGCAATAGAATTTTAAATTTGACCTTCTTTCTCCCAGGACTGCATTCTTGAAAACAGAACCCCAAAATGTTCTCTTAATTTACTGATTCCCTGCCCAGGAAACCAGCCTCTGTTCATTATTTTTAAAGACCTTCTTCCCAAGAGTTTTATGTGCTTCTTGGTAATTGCTGCTTTCCCTCCTTCATGGTGAGAAGGTCTCTCTTATCTCTTTATTTTGTCGTCATGGCCTCCAGATACGCCTCTGCCTGCATATAAACCCCTCCAAGCTCCCTGTGAGCTTTGCCTGCCTTCTGGAGCCAGGGCAGCGCTTCTCAAATGTGAGTGATGCAGATGATGCAGAGTCCACCTGCAAGAAAAAAAGCATTCTCACCGGACCCCCTCGTGTTGGCTGGAAAATGTCCTTATAATGTAACTTAAATATGGATACATATGACCTCATTACAATTGCCTTATGCTTATAGCTCTTATACCAGGAAAAAGACCTAGAAAATATTTACAAAATGATCACAAACAAAACTATAACGATCACCATCAGATCCACATGCCAGCTGATATCATCTTGCTGGAACCGAAAGTGATGTTTGAATTGTGACTATAGTAATGGTTGTTTCGGCAGTGTGTGTGTGTGTGTGTGTGTGTGTGTGTGTTCTATCAATATCACTTTGGTGTGACTCAGTAATTCAATTCTTCCAACATTTGTCTCTATTCAACTTATAAGTTGGGATAGCATTTGGATTTTATTTAAAATAAATTCATCTTTTCCATGTTAAATTCTGCTTTGGTCCTTTTTCCACAATTAAGGTAATACTAGCTGGTGGAACCCAATAAAAAATGCACAAACATGTGTGAAAAGGTTGCTAGGAGTATGTCCTCATAAAGTAGTTCTCCAAATGATCTACAGTGGACTAAAATTATTTTTTAAAATTGTCTTTAAACTTACCAGAAAATGTACTCTTTAAAAACTGATAACAATCTTTAGAGAAAATTTAAGAACAACAGTTGAAGGAAAATGGCCCAGGCAAAATGAATTTTGAGGGGTGTGGGTTCCTCTAGCCTAAAATAATTTATCTGAATGACATGGAGACTGGGGAAGGCGATCTTCAATAAATTATCGTATATAATATTCTAATAGTCCCATGACACTATTTTATCACTCTTTGCCTAGCAGGTCCTGAGAAGAAGGAGAGCACTCTAACATCAAAAAGCTGGCCGGTATCAGGTCCAGGACAAGAGCCAGGTTTTCTGGCTCCAAGCGCATAATGCAGATAAAGGACAGAACCAGAGGTCAAGGGTAGCTGCTCAGCAGAAAGGATGGGAGCTGTCAGAGAAGGGCATTCTGGGGACTCTTGGGGCCTGCAAGAGGTTAGAGACTAGAGATCTGTGAGGGTTCTTTAGAAGGAGCTAATGCCCCTGCGCGCCCAGGTCCCCATCACCCCGGAGGACAGTGAGAGCCAGGTGTGGCCAGGAAAAGGGCTCTGGGTTTGGGCTGTAGACTGGGGGGACAAAACAACATCAGAGAGGGAAGACCCAGAGAGTTACATATGACCTGGGTGAGGCTCCTGGAAATATGAGCTTGCAATTAGGCTACTCAGACCCACTTTGAGGAAAACATATGCTTGGTGGGAAGGGAATTAGGTCCCATTCTTTTTTTTTTTTTTTTTCAATATAACGTTGTACTAGTTTCAGGTGTATAGCATAGAGGTCAGACAACCATATACTTCACACAGTGCTCCCGCTGATGTGTCCGGTACCTATCTGGCACCATCATCATTGTTATTGTTTATTGACTGTCTTCCCTATGTCCTACTCTGCATCGCCATGACAGTTCTGTGACTGCCACTGTGTACTTCTGCATTTCGTCACCTTTTTCTCCCAGCCCCCCCGCACCTGCGCTTTGTCAACAATCAGCCCGTTTTCTTGATCTGTGAGTCTGTGTTGTTTCAGTGTGTTCTGCAGGTCCTGCATAGAAGTGAACTTGTATGGTATTTGTCTTTCTCTGACTGAGTTATTTCACTCAGCACAATATTGTGTCCCATGCTTGATGGCCCAGCACTCCAGAGCAAAAGTCCAGAAAAAAAAGAGCTCAGCTTCCAGAATACAAGAACCTGGGAAGATCTACTCCTCTAAAAAGCAATGAGAACAGTGGTGAAAACCATCAAGCCTTCCTTTTAAAACAGGGGCTTTTAATAATCAAGACTGTTTCTTCCAGAAAAATGGCTGAACCTAGTGAGAAAAGAGAGCCTCTGGACTTTCTGATGGTCTTAAGGCATGACCCTCCCCCCAGCTCTTGAAGGCCAACAGCCTCTCAGCTTCAGTGGCTGTGAAGACCAGCAGCCCTCAAGCCGTGGGAAGGGCAGAGGATGGACAGGTTTGGACAGCACCCACAGCCCTTCCCCAGAGAGTCACCACTCTCTGATCTGTCTGGAAGCTCTCTGAAATGCCCCATTCCCAGAGCCTGACTTGGTTTGACGCACCTCTGTGGGAGGAGTCCTACCCACAAGGAATTTGGCAACACCCTGTCAGCCTCCGTCGCTCGCCATCACAGCCACCCCATGGTGTCACCTCCTGCTGCTAAGAAGAGACTGACCACAGCGTGTACAGCTCAGTGGCTTAAACAGCTCACACGGATAATCTCCCTGTTCCGGAGCCTGAAGCCCGACACCAGTCTCCCTGGACTGGAATCGAGGTCTGGGCAGGGCTGCATTCCTTCTAGAGGCTCTAGAGGAGAACCCATTCCCTGGCCTTTTCCAGCTTCTGGAGGCCGCTTGGCTTACAGTCCCTCTTCTCCATCTTCAGAGGCAGCCACTCTGCCTCTCTTTGACCAGCCTTCCACATCACATCTTCCTCAGACATTCTCACTCTCCCCCACTCCCTCTTTTAAGGGCCCTTGTCATTACGTGGGTCCCTTTCCATAAATCCAGCATAGTCTCCTTAGCTTAAAGTCAGCTGATTAGCAACCTTAATTCCATCTGCAAACTTAATTGTCTTTGCCACATAACTTATTCACAGGTTCCAAGAATTAAGGATATGAATGGATATCTTTGTAGGGCTATTATTCTTATTACTACCACACCCCATGACCCACCAATCCCACTCTTGGGTATAGCCAAGATAATTGAAAATGTATGTATAACAAAAGAAGTTCACCAGCTAATGAATGAATAAATTAAATGTGACATACGAGGGGGACCCAAAAAATGGAATTGATTTTTAAAACGTGTGTATTTATTCTTACGTGTTTAAACTTCAGTCGCCTTCTAAGTGCTCTCCATTTGATGCAATACACCTATAGAGACATTTTTTCAACTGCTCAAAACAGTGTTTGAACGTGTCAATTTTGATGTCTTTTAGTCTTTCAGCCATTTTTTGTTTCACCTCTTCCACCTCAGCAAAACATTTCCCTTTGAGGACTTTTTTCATCGGATGGTGGAAGTCACTTGGGGTGAGGTTGGGTGAATAAGAAGGATGGGGTATAGGGATCATGCCATTTTTTGGTCAAAAACTGTTGAACACTCAGCACAATGTGCACAGGTATGCTGGTAAATCACCCCTCATGGAATGGACAAATGCATTGAAAGAGTCTTCAAAAAAAGTTCACTGAAGCTGAATGCAGCCTCTCACAACAACACCAGCTGGTACAGTGCTACAGATGGGTTCCTAGAACACTCACTTAGTGGGGGGAGCCTGTGCTACAAGGGGCCTGCCCTCCAGAGGATAATTCCAGTTTTGCAGGGGTCCCCCTAGAAAGTATCCATATAGTAGAATATTAGTTGGCCATAAAAAGGAATGATGTTTTAGATGAACTTTGTTTTCTTTTCAAACTGGATGAACTTTGAAACATTATGCTAATAAAAAAACCAGGCACAAAAGGTTACTTATTATATAAGTCCACTTATATGAAACACCCAGAATAGGCAAGTCCATAGAGATAGAAAATAGATTAGTGGTTGCCGGGGAACTGAGGGAGGGAGGAATGCAGACGGGTTGGTAAGGGGCATGGGGTTTCTTTTAGCAGTGACAAAAGTGTGATGGAATCAGTGATGATCCATGCCTGACTTTATGAATATTTAAAAATCACTTAACTGTCCACTCTAAAAAAGTAAACTCTATGGTATGTGACTCATATATCAATAAACATTTTTTTTAAAAAATACAGATACAGCCCTGGCTGGTGTGGCTCAGTAGATTGAGCATGGGCCTGTAAACCAAAGGGTCGCTGGTTTGATTCCCAGTCAGGGCACATGCCTGGGTTGCAGGCCAGGCCCCCAATGGGGGGGCGCGCAAGAGGCAACCACACATTGATATTTCTGTCCTCTTTCTCGCCTCCCTCCCCCTCTGTCTAAAAGTAAATAAATGAATATTTTTTAAAAATACAGAGAAGAGATCTGTAAAAATACAGGTGCAGATAACCTGGACAGATACAGATTTAGGCTTTTGAAATGACAGCCTAAATGAACAGTAGAGAGGGGGACTTTCTGTGTGGGTTTGGGAAGGGGGTTTTCTCAACACATTTCTTTCTCAAGAGCCTATTATGGAAACTCCCCATGGGAATGGCAGTCGGATGAGCTCTTTCTCCTGGTCTTCATCTCACCCCCCTGTCTCTGCCTCCACTAATGCCTTAGTTTACAGGAGGAGGGGCCAATCAGTCTGCCTGCGGCCACACCACTAACCAGCAGTGTCTGGGGGCTCGGTGCAGACTTTTCTGGTTCCACTGGCTCTTCTGTGTCCACCAGACTATGTGGCGTCCGAGCAGCAGGCTACTGACACCTCTCACCAGGCACCCAAACTGACACACAACAGCAGCCATGGCACAAGACAGTTTTGCCACTAAAGGAGCATCTCTCTCAGCCACCTGTCACTGTGGATGTGACCATGATACACATTTGATGATAATGAAAGTTAATCACATGCCGCTGCATTCTGAGGTTGAAGTTACTTTTTTGTTTTAATTTGGTTTCTGCTTCCATGATGATTATTCTAACTGAAGAGGTTTCTGATGGCTCTTGGAGACACAGGCAGCACGACACAGTGCTCTTGATAACTTTTCAACAGCTCCCTTTACTGCCAATTAATAGTTATGAGTGTCTAGAAGGTTCACATCCCAGTACTTGAGAAATGCTCCATGAACTGACTTGTGTGGAAAGCACTAAATATGTGTGCATGCGTGTGACTTGTACATCTGAAGTCCCTTTCTACATTTATTTGATTCCTATTTTATCAACCCACTGGCAGAATGTTACCCAGGTATGTTGCCTGGGCTTTCAAATCTAAGTACTGAGACATCAGTGTTCATTTAGTACGTGGGTAGGTCACCTAGGTGGAGAAACTCTGTGTCGTTACCCTGCAGAAATGACAGGCAATAAATGAATAAAACACAGTCTTTTGAAGGGATCCAAAAAGGCTAATGTCTCTCCCACTGGCAGTAAAAGCAAGTTGTCCACCTTGGGCAAACAGATGTTATCAATACATCTGGCAATCCTCCAAAGCTTTGCGGACATGACCATTCCATAATGACTTCTACTTCAAAAGTGAAGTTCCCCGCGGTGACAAATCATTAACAGGGCCCTGGAATGTATGCTCAGTACTCTCAGTGTGAGCCAAGTGAATCAGTCACCTTAATCCAATAGCCAGGGCTTAGACCTGAAATGGGCTTCTGAGATAATCTGCTCAGAAAAATGGTAGGGATCACAATATTCCCCCAAACCCCAACGCCCTAATTAAATGGTTGAAGTCCAGAAAGGTTGGCACACATGTCTGAGGCCCATATCTGGTTAAAGGCAGAGCCAGTTTGGAATGTGTTTATAAATTTATTTCCCAAACGTCACGAGCATCAGCTGTGTGCTAGAAGCTGGAGATATTAACTGGCTTCCAGGATCTTACAGTGAACTGGGGAAGCAGCAGGTGAATGGATACCCATGGCGCAACACTACACAGGCTCAAAATCCAACTGCCTGGGTTCAATTCTCATCACGTCCACTTATAAGATATAGTACCTGAGTCTGTGACCTGAAAAACAGGGATAAATATTGCCTCTATATCTTAAAATTGCTATATGAACTAACTGATATAGTATCTGTGAAATTTTTAGCAGTGTCCAGTATACTGTAGGCCAAGGGTGTGGGCAGGGGCAGGCAAAGCTTGTGCCTGAAAACATGTGCACCCCCAAACTGCTGTCACTGGGAGGTTTCTCAGGAAAGGGGGCCTGTGAGTCTTGACAATAACAACAGCTACAGAAATAATGCAGTCCTAAAAATAGCTGCCTTCAGAGCCAGGTTTGAGAATAACATCCGTCTCAGTGACGCCAAGGTAACAAGAAGCAGGTGCACTGGTGAAAGAGGACCACCATTGGGCCAGCACAGCCAACGCCTCGGACTAGGTAGGAGAAACAGGATTGGTCCTCTCCTCAGAGGGTCTATCTCAAACTTAAATGGATCGTGTGTGCCCTTTCCGGGTTCTTTTTTTATCATTTATTTATTTTTACATTTTAGTTTAAGAAAGAATGATACTAACAGCATTAGAAAAAGGCCATGGTTATTTTTTGTGCTGTTTATAATTTTACTCTGCTATACTGAAACCCTCCCTGTGTTGGGTTTTTTAAAATGTTTGTTTCAAAACCAGCATTGATTTTCTAGAGGTTGTAATCCATTTTAATTTGATAGAAACCAAGTGTGTTTCCACAGTGATCTTTATGGGACTTGAGGGTGTATTGTCAAAAGCAGGGATAGATACATACAGTTCTAATAAAAAATCATGTGACCAGAAATCACATGGGGATTCACTTGCCATGTGCTTGCTTTCCTCACCAAGAGTGGGACTCGAAGGAATCTATGTGTTGGTCAGGACCCTGCTGAAAGCGAAGGGAAGATCACCCGCCATCTGCCACACCCTGCATTAAGTGCTTCACACCCATCACTTCTAATGCGCCCAGCAGCCTTGTACTATACTCCTTCCGTCACGTGAGATCATAGGAATCCTAGGCTTGAAGAAACTTGCCAGTGTTCACAGAGGTATGGATAGAGCTAGAACTCAAGGTCAGGTATTATATTTAGACTCCTACTGGTTGAAAGGGAGTTATATTGCTACATTTCTTGTGTAGGCAGTTAATGAAAAGGACATACAGTAATTCAAAAAAGTGCCGGGATGTAGTCCCTTGAGATCCCATAACTTCCAAGAGTGCAGTAAACACCTGAGTTCAGGGCAAGAGAGAATAATGGTTCATCACCCTTTAAAACATAAGAGCAATGCCAGGGGTCTAGCATTATTCATTATCTTAAGATTTATTTTAAAGTATCTAAATGTAGCTCTGGCTGGTGTGGCGCAGTGGATGGAGTGCCAGCCTGTGAACCAAAAGGCCGCTGGCTGGATTCCCAGTCAGGACACATGCCTGGGTTGCAGACCAGGTCCCCCATAGAGGGCACAGAAGAGGCAACCACACATTGATGTCTCTCCCTTCTCTTTCTCCTTCCCTTCTCCTTTCTCTAAAAATACATACATTTAAAAATATTTTTAAAATATTTAAACATGCCCAAAATTAAAGTGAATTGTCTAATAAATTTGAATTGTCTAATAAACATATCTACTGCACAGATACAGCAATTTTCAATTGTTTCCATAATTGAGTAATCTGTCCTTTTCAAAATTTTGTTGCTGTAGTATAGTCAAGCAAATCCAAGATTCCATTTCATTCTTACATTCTTTAGTGTGTCTCCCTAACAAATATGGGCATAATCTCATGAACGCAGTGTCATTATAGCACCTACTAAAATTGTCACTAATTCCATGTTATAACCATATACCAAGACATAATCAAACTTCTCTGCTTGTCTCTATAATGCCTTTTTACACTTTCTTTTTGCAAAACATTTCCAGTAAACATATCCGCAAAACCAGAAATCAAGATGTATTTATTATACTTATCTGTTAAGCTCCTCTCTTTTTTCCTAGGCTATTGATTTGTGAAAGACAATTTATTGTCCTGCAGAATATTCATATGTTGACAAGTGAAACTTTGCAGCGTATATGGGACTCTTCTGGTTTATACCCCCAACTCCCGAAAAGAGCTTAACAGCACCGCTTTTAATTCTCAAAAAAATCCTGGTTTGGGCAACATGATGATCAGATATTATTTACTCATCTCTTTGTATTGTTTCTGTCAATATAAGAAATGTCCAAACTTGTAGAGAATTTTTATGAGTTTATTTGAGCCAGACTGATGACAATTGTCAGCAAGCAGATCTCAACAAATTGAGAAAATGCTCTGGAGAATGTCAATTTTGTAGCTTTTTTTTTTTCTTGCTTTTTTTTTTTTTTTTTTTACATTAGAATCAAGGGAGGAAACTTAAAGAGAGTTCATTGGTGGTAGATTAAGGGGGTGGGAAAAAGCAAAGTTGGGGAATCTCTGGCGTTGGAAAGAGAACAATGGAGAGACACATACTTCTTTTACATTGGTGGGTACAGGGTAGTTCGTGATTAACACCGACAACACAGAGAGATGGTATTCAGGGAACAAGGCCGCCATGAGGGGCTGGTTCGATGGTGTGCGCTCTAGGACGGTGGGTGAGCCCTGAGAGGCTGGGAAAGGAGAGTGCTTTGACATTTCCAAGGTCTGTTTTCTTAGACTCATGAAGACAGTAGACCGGCTCACTTAAGATAAAGAATGACCTTTCTCAAGGAATTTACAGGCTCAAGATATGACTACACACCATGACCTGCTTTTAGTTAGAAATTTTTATTTTCACACCAGCCAACGTGGTTGCGTTCCATCTCTGAGTTTGTAAGGCTACCCATGCAGGCCTCTCCTGAGTTTATTACAATATGTGACTCCTTTTTCAGCCATATTGTGATATTGAACTGTTTTTTTCTTTAATTTTTTTCACATAAATGTAAATTAGTTCTGGGCTCAGATTAGGTTAAAATTCAACTTCTTTAGTCAAAAATATCTCGCAGGTAGTACTGTGGCCTTCATTTTACCCACAATAATGAGGTAAGTCGAGTTCAGTGTTGCTAAACTTGACCAGTGGGTTTAGGGCTAATTATTGATTCCTTTAATGTGAATTTCCCCATCAGCCTTTCATCCAATGGTTTTATCTTGAATCAATTATTTTATTATCGTTTGCAAATATTAACTTCATAAGTTCATATTTTCATCCACATTTTAGCTTGTATTCTTCTCTGAAAAACTCTTCTTTGCCATAGGATCATTTGATTATACTTAAATACAATAAAGGCGAGATAAATACATAATCATTTTGAAATTGCCAAATTTCTAAATAATGGCTTGGTGAGTGAAAATAGAGTTTGAGTATGGATGATGGTTGCTGGGAATGAGTTAAGGCAGTTTGTTCAAATCTTCTGAGTGCTCCTTTTTCCACAGTAAAATTGGACGTAATTATCTGCTGAGTGTGAGGAGAATGGAGATGCTAGAGGCCTAAGGAGAGAGGAGTTGGTAGGAATGGAGGCCAATGCATTCTTCACGGCCCTTTCCCTTGCATCTGCCACGAGAGGCCGTATGCAAGGGAATGTTTGTCCTCATCTGATTTGCAGTGTCTCTACTGGGCAGTCTGTTGCAAAGTGATCTCACAAATGATTAGTATCGATAATACCCAGCATATTCATGGTCACCCGAGGCCAAAAACATTGCTCTACACCATAACAAGATATAACCAGAATAGCAGAATTACACGGCGCAAAGCCTGGGAGCTGCAGGCAGAGAAAGTGATTTGCGGCCAAGGGCTCAGAGGATGCTCTGAACGGACCACAGCCACGGACTGTACTTCCAGCACAGGAACTGTACTCTTTCCTGCACCACCCTGAGTCTCTCTGGTCAGAATCCTTCTTGCACCTTTTGTTTCCAAACCTTTCATTATACCAAAAGTCAATTTGAGCAATTCTGGGTGTGAAGCACTCAGCTTCCCTGGCAATTACTGATCACCTGAGGGAGGCATCAGTGCGATGCCAAATTTGGGCAGGTGGTGAAGTCCTGCTGCCCTCTGAGTTCATGTCAGCTGTCTAGTTAGGAAAACGTCCCATGTACTAGGAAGCTCAGGTGGAACCCATGTTCAGTTCAGACAGATTTCATTCAGCCCAAAGGTTGAGTGTTAGACTCCCAAGGTCGAAAGTGTGAAGTCTCATGGATCAAAGTTTATCCTCTCTCCTTTTGTTTCATTTATTTTGCTGAGGAAAAAAAGCAACCTGCACAGCCTCAGTAATAAACAGCACCAACCTATGCCCCTGGTTATGGGAATTCCATCAGGAGTAGTGCCAAGAAAGTGCATTTTGTCTGTTACTCTTCCAGGCAAAATAGGGAGGTTCCCAACGAGGTTTTCAGAGAAATGCCAACACGCTAGAAATTGCAGAAGGAAACTGCATCATGGGTAGGGTGGGGACCAGGAGATGTGGGCTAGAGGATGGTGGCTGAAAGACCTGAGGTACACTTTCGTGTAACAAGTATATGACTTGAGTCAAGTCAAGGAGCTTTAGTTCTCTCATTGGCAAGTAAGAATACTAACATAAACACACACAGGGAGACTTGCGAGAACCTGTTGAGATAATGCATCCAATGACATCTGTGAAGTTATACAACTTTCTGTAAACAAGTGTGTTCTGTGGTCTAGGAGGGCTGTCCGGAAAAAAAGTCCAGCCATTGTTAATGTAACAGGAATGGTTTGCTCAACATCGATGTAACCTGGCAGCCAAGGAGAGTGAGTGGACCAGAATGCACATGAGTGAATAATGACAACTTCACTGTACTAGTCAGTGGGGGTGGTAGAGGCCATTGAATGAGCATGTGTACTGTGTGACCTTCACATTCAAAATGACTGAGTGAGTACAGCAACAAATATGCACCGAATTCTGCGTTAAGCTTGAACATTTCTCCAGAAAAAGTATTAGATGATTCAGAAGGCTTTGGGGGATAATGCAATGAGTAAGCAGAAATAAGTGTGGCACAAATGCTTCCAATGTGGTCAAGACTCTGTTGAAAGTGATCCACATTCTGGAAGGCCTGCAACAAGCAGAACACTTAAGAATGTTGAACATGTACAGGCTGTTTCTGGCTTTTCCCAAAACTAAAATCATTTTGAAAGAGAAGAGATTTCAGACCATTGATGAGATTCAGGAAAATATGATGGGGCAGCTGATAGCAATTCCAACAAAGAATTTTGAGAAGTGTTTTTCAACAGTGGAAGACATGCCGGGAGAACTGTGTGAGGTCCCAAAGTGCCTACTTTGAAGGGGACTGAGGCATCATTGCCTTATGTACAATGTTTCTTATATCTTGTATCTTCTTCAATAAATGTCTCTCTTTTTCACAGTGCATGGCTGGATACTTTTTGGACAGACCTCCTATATCTAAATTATAATCCTTTGTGTTATCTCTGAGGAAGAAAGGAAGTATGGCAGGGAGGGATGAGGGGAAGAAAAAAGATAATGAATGTGTGTTGTTACGAACACTAAATTTATCATAATTTGTTACAGCAGCAATAGGAAATTCATACACCACCCAAAGACACCAAGACTAGGAACCTGCCCCGGGACGTCTGCAATGCCACACCTGGTGAAACAAATGTGTTCTGTGCTCAGACTGATGAAGAAACATGTCCCATTGCCCCTTTGAGTGAAAGTCCTCTCTCATCACTGAAAAGCAAATTATATGCAAATAAGCCAACTGAGTCAGAACCCCAGAGAACTCTGGGGAAGCAATGCCAAACCATGGATGATCTGGGGAGATGGGGGAGGCCTACACACTGGCAGTTAGCCAGAATAAGAGGGATAGAAAAAAACAAAAAATTTCAGCCATACTAAGCAGTTTGTTCTCAGAATTTGGGGGGTAGAGCACAACCATAGTAGTAGGTAATCATTGACTCTCAATTGTTCTTGGCTTTGGCCGACATCTTCATGGACTTTATAATCTTAAATCTCCACCCTCAAATCTTCACATGTGCTGTACTATTAGCTCCCCTAGTGAAGTTACGTGGAGGGCTCATGAGGTCCTGTACTGAGTTAGAGACAGATATGTGTAAAGTGAAAAATGCCTTAAGAACACTAAAACAAACAAACAAAAAATGTTAATTGTTTAAAGGAGAAGGTGATTCCCCCAAGAAGCCACAGAAAAGGACTCTGGTTTTCCCATGGTGGGCCCGGACCACCTCCTCTCCTGGTGCTTGCTCGCATCTGCGGTGCCCCCTGGAGGTCCCCCGTTTTTACTCAGTCTGTGTCTATTAGCTCTGGCCTGAGTTCCTCTTCAGGGTTCTCTGCTGACAGACACAGTATATAACCTGCAGAAAGCTAATTAAACCCCATATCTCAGCTTCTTTGGTTGGCTTAAAGGGCAGTTAATTGATCAGAGGTTTCCAGGGATTAAAGAAAACTGCCTGTTAGCCACAAGAAAAGGGTTCTAAGATTGGTCTGACTAGGAGGCTTTTAAAGGGCAGGCATGACTGAGATCCCCAGCCATCTTCCGGTTAAAGCCAGGAAGACACTGTGGGCAGCCTGTTGCTTCAGTGAACCATTGAGTTCTGATTTGTGCTGACATGTCCAGGTGGGAAGCAGGCTGAGCAGGGAGGTGGCCTTTGTGTGTCCTTTTAAATACAAGGTCTCTATTTGCATGACTCATTACTTCACCACTAAAAATCATTTCAAAGGAAATCCATCCTTTCCTTCCTGGATAATCCTTATTTTTTTAAGAACTCCTTGCTGGCATCATTTCAGGATTTACTGTATATGTGGGGTTCCCAGAACACATCGACTACATCACATCATGGATTATTCTCTGCAAAAAGTCACAGGATCCCCTAACTCCAAAGGGCCATGGCGATAGGAAGGACAGGTTCCCAAATGAGACATAGGGTTTCTCAGGGAAAAAACAAACAAACTATAAAATAGGATGAGCAAAAATGTGCCCTGTGTCAACCAGACCTAGGGCACAAACCCAGCCTCACAGAAAACTCGATAGCTTTAAGCTAAATAATCGATCTCTGCTCGCGTCTCCCTATTTATCTTGATGGAGGAGAATGAAGATTAAACAAGAAACTGTTATGTTTCAGATTTTAGACTATAAATTTTACATGCTGGATTTTATTGAAGGTGACTTAATTCTCCCAACAAATTCTCAGCAAGCCTCTTAGGAAGCCCGCCATGCATCATTATCTCTGTTTTTCTTTTGTGAGACTGTGGTTTAGAGAAGTAAAGTCACTCACAGTCAGATCCCTGATAAGAAGCGGATTTTGAAACTGTATCTGCCCGATGCTAAAGTCCGGCCCTTCTTACAACATCTGATTGCTCCAGTAAGTCTGATATCAGAGTTGCCTGGCGCTTCAAAAAGGATGGTACTTCTCCAGGCCGGAAACTAAGGGAGAAAGCTAAGCTATTCTTCTGTAAGAGCCCAAGTAATTCTCAGACGAATCTAAGTGACAAAGATATACATCTCTAATTTTAGAAAGGGCAAAGCTGAGGCTCACGGAAGTCAGGTCATTGGCAGGCACAGGTGGTAAAGCTGCTGCTGGCCATTCCCCTGAACCTGTGTTCCCCACTTTTAAGTTTTACATCACTCTTCATCCATTGCACAGCCAAGACATCCACCTAGACTGTCCCCCTTCTTTCCAACATACCAGCTACCCGGTCGTTCTCTGTCATATCTTCCTTGTGTCCAGAAAGTAAGACTGAGGCAAGGACAGAGTCCTGGGTCATGTGACATTGTCCCACAGGTCCAGGCAGCTCAACAGCAAATCTTATCCTAAATCAAGGACGGCTCATGAATTCTTCTTTTTTTCATATCACCCCCCATGAAATCTACCTGCTACTCCTGATGGCTTTACTTTCAAAATGCACCCTGATCCCCCACTTCCAACCACGTGTACCCATGACCACCTTGCTGCAAGTGTCCAGACCCTTCCTCCCTCAGCAATGTCCTGCCTAATCCCCACGCACTCTTAGTCTTTTCCACTATGACAGTCCATGCCCTTTGCCTGTCCAAATCCATCTCTCCTCACTCCTTCCCCACTAACCAAACCCTAATTTTGTCTGAAGCAGGAGCATGTTCAGGAGAAGAAACACCAGCTACACAATTGTACACAAGCCTGCCTCTCTCTGGATAAATAGATAGATATCTCTATACACATATATCTGTATGTGGTTACACAGATATACACTGTTTCATTTATAATATATATGTATATCCCATATAAAATATGAATGCCATATAAAATATGGTTCCCTTTATATATAAATTTATATTTGTTATAGATATACAACAAATATAGAGGGAGACATAACAAATTTATACATAACAAATATATATAGAGAGAGAGAGAGAGATTCTAATAAATAGTAGGGCTATATTCAAACCCGGGAAGGCAGATTTTAGAAAGTACACAAAACACACATTGGCTACTCAATACTTCCTAAAATCAACCTCATGATAGAATCTATCTTTTCACTAAGGGTCATGTCTTGTAATCTTTTCTCAAAAGAAAAGTTTCATAGGTGATGCAGGATATTTATGAAACAGACAACAAAATGCATATATTAAGTACTCTGTGTTCTAAGAACCTTGCTTATATATATATATATATATCTGGCAAATACTTATATACAATAATTATCACACATTTCCCTATTTCAAGAGTTTATAATCTAGTGGAGAAAGCTAACCTGGCACCTGCTGAGATGCTGTGTGCCCCGTCTCAGGCTGACCCAGCCCAGCACCATCGGGCCAGCCCCACCTCGAAGGAGCTCCGGTCCTCTTAACACTGTGCCTGTGAGGAAGCAAATGCCTTTGCTTTGGATCCTCTTTCATTCATGTCTCCTGATTCACTCTTGTGCTTACCTGTCTCCTGATAGTTTGCTTCCATCTTTATTTCTGCTTCCACGAAGCTGACAGTGGGTTTGATGAATCTGCTATGACCCTTGATGGTCTCGGCTGGGGCTAGTTTTGCTCTCAATCTCTAGGTTCACCTGCCCCTGACTGCCTGTGTAAACAAGTAGTGTGTTCAAGTTCTGGCCCTTGTGACTCAGTGAGGAAGAGCTGCTCCCTCAATCTCTACCCTGACCAGAGAGCTTCAAACTTAGTTCTTCATGAATAATGTCCAGGAGAAAAGCAGCAAAGGAGAAGTGAGTAGAATAGGCAAAGTGCTGCATTCAGACCGACTTCAGTGAGCCAGGTTTCAGGGTCCATATTTGATCATTCTATCTTGAGCCAGTTATGAAGTGAGATTATGGGCCAAGCAAAAAACCATGAGTACATGCTTGTAAACTGTGGGTACAACTCAGAGTCTGAGTGGTTAGGCTACTAGGATAGAGTCAAGAAGAGAGAAGTCACTTGACATGCCAGGTACACAGTATAAGATATGAGTTTGTGCGTGTGTGTGTATAAAATTCATGGGAGCAGTATCATAGAGTTATTACTTATTCTTCAGAAATCTTTTTTTCTTACTTTTTAAGGTGGTTAATTCTATCTCTTTGATCAGCATTCTGTTTCCTTGAGAAAGAATGCATGTCACACAGAGAGAACAGTGTGGCTGGGGAGATAAAATTGTGGGCCAGGAGTCAGGAGCACAGACTCCGCTTCCTCCTTTCACCCCTAACTCCCGCTGTGACCTTGTGGACATCGCTTAAATTATCTATGCTTCCTAGTCTTCCCTTTGCAAAGCAGGGGAAACTTAGCCTATGTTATCAGCAACATGAAGGGAAAGGAGATAAGGCTGTAAGGACTTTAGGTTTAGTGGAGAGGAAAATGCTGCAGGAAGAAAATTACCATGTACATACACACGAAATGTAATTTATGGTTAAGGCTGAGAAAGCTGGGTGAGGGTCCCTTGACCCTATACAAAAAGGTACCAACTACAAGGTTCTTACCCCAAGTCAGAACTTCTTTTATTTCCAGATTCATCTTAGCCAAAATGTGATTGAAATGTGTTCTTATTCAGCCTTATATAATCACCTAATCACAAAAACAGGAGAATGGAAATCTCTCCTTCATTTGAGAGCTAAGAAATGCTAAGGTCAGATTGGACTCTTAGATCTGAATTTCCCTAAACAGAAGGGAAAACGTCTATTGTCCCCTTTACCCATGTTCATCCTTTCAGTGTGCATTTGTTGACCCCCCACAGCATGGCAAACATGGCATGAGGGGAGTACACCCAAGGCCCCTGTAGTCTGGCTACTGAAGAGTGGTCCACGCCAGCCCCATCAGCATCATGTGGGAGCATCGTGTGGGAGCTACATAGAAATGCAGGCTTCTAAGCCCCACCTTAGACCTGCTGAATCATCTGTGCATTGTTAACGAGATACCAGTGTTTGTTTGACTCTTACCCTACATGTTAATCCAGCGCTTGAATCACTTGGAGGCTTGAGTCAAGAACTATAAATTCAATTTGTAATTTGTCCACTTACTCGCTCTGTGATTTTGGGGATTACTCAACTTTATAAGCCCCCATTTACTCATCTGAAAAATGGAGGTAGTAATAACACCTGCTTATTAAGTTTATTTTGAGCATTAAATAGAACTCTTCATTGCATAGTGCCTAACAAAGAGGTAACCCTCAATTAATGTCCATTATGTTATCATTTTTATTATTATATTATCATATTATTAATATATGTCTCCTACCTTATGAGAAACTAATAGTCTAGAAGAGGGAAACACATTTGGACAAATAAGTATACCAATATATTACAGGTACCATAAAACATTTTGTCCCAAATCTTTCTGCCAGGGACCTATGACCTTTCACCTATGACATATCACCTCTCTCTTCCCACACCAGAGTTTGAACAGATCCCAAGATTAAAACTACAGTTTCTACTTGCCTCAGAGCACACAGGGACTATATGTTGGATGAGAAAATGAATGAATATAACGATAGGATTTTCAAATTTTATAAAAAGCATTTTGTTTGGGGGTTTTTTTTTTCTTTTTTCTCATTCAACATTTAAAAGCCTGTGATTGGAGCCCTGATAGTGCACTCACAAGTATCTTAAACTCAGACCTCCAACGTGAGTATCTAAGAAGATCCCAAGTCAAAAAAGGACCCAGCAGTTTCAAGACTGTCCACCAAGTTGCAAGCAGGCCGCAGGAGAAGGCCCGAACAGGCCAGGCTGAAGTAGCTGAGGTTGGAGCAGCAGCAACAAGAAATACGTCCAACAAGCTACCACAGGAGCAGACAGGAACCCAGGATTTTACAAGGATCAACTGGAAAGGAAATTTGTGAAAGAATATTTCTCCTACATTGTGTTTCTCCTAAATTACCCCTTTCTTTTTGAGCTTTTTATGTTATTCTCCCTCTGTCAGATACCTAAATTTTGGAGTGGCTAAGGTTCTGTCCCCAAACCTCTTACCTTCTCTAGCAACACATTTTCTTAGGAGAGTGTATGCAGTGTCCTGTCTTTACCATAGATACGGGAAGGTTCTCAATGTGCATTTCGAGCCCTGATAGCTTCCCTGAGATCTAGGCTCATGTGCATAGCTGCCTACTCAGTAACTCTACTGAGCAATCTTTGGAACCTAACACTTAGCTTGGCCCAGAACAGAACATGTGTTTCCCTTCATCACAACCCCCCTCCTACCCAGCCTCCTCTCCCCTGAGCCTGCCTATCTCAGGAAATGGCCACAGTATTAATATAGTTATTGAAGCCCCAAACTAGGAGCAATTCTTGATTTTGAATTTTTTTCCATTTCCCTTACCCCAATCTATTCCATCAACAAGCTTTGTGAGCTCTTCTTCCACAATGCTCCCCAAATGCCATCTTTTCTTATCAACTTTACCACTGAAACCCGAATCCAGGTCAGCATCATCTGGTCTGTCCCCAGATCCGCATCATCATCCTCACGGGTATCCCCATCTGCACAGGTGTGCCCTACAGGCTGCCATCTGCAGAGAAGCCAGGGAGCTTTCTAAATAGTCAGTGTAGTTTTCTCTGCCTAGAGCCATGGCCAAGCTCTTTGCCATGCCCCACAATGCTTTTCACAATGTGGTCCAGCCTCGCTCATGAACCTCACCTCTGGCCACACTCTCACTCACCTGTAGGCTCCAACCACACTGGCCTGCAAGCCGCACACCAAATGCACGCATTTCAGGACCTTTGAATCTGCTGTTTCAAAATATTCTCCCTCAGATATTCACATGACTGTCTTCTTCTCATCATTCAGCTCCCAACACAAATGTCGACTCTGAGCCTCCCACGTCTGGATGAGGCCACGCCCTCAGTCACCCTTTAACACACAGATCAATTTTCTCCTTGGCATAGCCCTTTTCAGGACTCCATGTCACCTTTATAATTTAGTTTTGGTTTCATGTTTAGTTTTCGGTTCTTTCCTCTAGCTTAAAATTGCTTGGAGGGCAAAGATCAGGCCTCTCTTGTTGGCACCAATCCCTAAAACGTTTTCTTGCATGTAGTAGGTACTTACCATACAGCTGTTAACCATCCCATCTCCTTTCGCATTCACAGGCTCAGCTTATTGTATTCCTGCTGTCTTATATCTTAAAGCAGCTGCCCTGGGGGGTTTGCTCAAGAGAAAACACTTGACAGTAATTTGGGAGCACTCTTGCTCTTCTCACAGGAGCTAAATGTTTTTATGAACTATTTGAAATATGAAAACAAAGGTTCTTGTTTGCATGTCTTAATTGCTCTTTTCTTTAAAACAATATACAAAAAAATAGCACAAAATAACAGATGTATCCAAAAATAGATTTAAAAAATTTTTATTTATAATATGCACCGAAAGAAAGAAACTATGGGTTTCATCTTGTTCGCTGTGCAAGAATTATCTCCACTCAGTGACGCTATAAGGCCAGAAATTGGAATAAAAACTGTTCTCGGAATAAAAACAGCAAACTGAAAACTATTGTACCAAACATTCTCATTTTCTGTTTTCCAGAACCTGTGTGGAGAAACCAGCATCTGAAATGGTCTGTATTGTACTAATGTGGGAACAAAGTATAAGCCTTATTCACCATCATGTTATTCCCTGGCTAGAGCTCAGGGCTTGGGAAGTAGTGCGAATCTGGTAAATCCTCATTGATTGGATAAAGTGGAACCCATTATAAAGGGCTAGTGTTGTGAGCATGGACTCATTCATTTCACAAGCATCTACTGTATGCCAAGCACTGTGTTAGCAACTTACGATAAATAAAGCAATGAAACAGCAATGACCTATCATAGAGAACTTGAGGGATTCTGTAGACCTCCACCCTTACAGGACTTCTGCCTCTGTGTAGCCTCGGGCAAGTCATAGAACCCCTTAGACTGGAGCCTTCGCTCCTTCATGGCAACGAGGAGGGTACAAGACTACATAACAGTAGTACCACAGTGAACTCAGCATGAACTGTGAGGATGGCATCCCACTGGGTTCTCTACGTGTGTGATTTCATTTAATCCTCACAACAGGTGAGCAAAGTACCTGTTATGTCCTCATTACTAATACAGCCTTGGAAAGGTTATGATATTTGCCCACAGTCTCAAGTTCAAGGAGTCTGGGATTGAATCCTAATCTTCCTGACTATAAAGCCCATGCTTTTGGCTTTCCATCTCAGACCTCCACCTAGAATGACCATGTATTTCCTAGGGACAGCCCCAGGCTTACCTGGTCACCATGTGCCCAGTGGTCTTTTTCTTTGGGATGCAGTGGTCCCTCTTGATTACAGACAGTCACTGGGTATGCTGTGTTCCCCTTCCAACTCCTGCCATCGCCTGGACGGAAGAAGGAGTCAGATGGCCAGGGGGAGGCTCAAGGGGGCTGAAATCACGTGCCTTTGCTTGAAGGAATTTGAGTGATACCAGTTCTAACCAAGTCAGACATCCTTGAAACAAACAAACCCAAATTGAGTTTACAAATTGAGAATGACGGTGTTAAAGTGATGACAATAATAATAATAACAACAACAATAACAACAATGAACACAGCAATCAGAAGATTGAACGTAGTTTTATAACCTGGGTTATATAACCAACTGCCCATTCATTCATGAAACAAGCTCTTACTGAACACTTACTGTTGGGTAGAGGAACTGAGGCACTCTGTGTACTATCTTTTCACCAGAATAGCCTAACCCCTGAGCCTCTTTTACCCCCTTCTCTAAGGTGGAAATACCATCTCCAACCTGGCACAGAGAAGAGGTTGTCATCCAAAGAGAAAATGCGTGAAAGGGACCAGCCCCTGGCTCACTAAATGTTTGTCCCCATTCCGTTTAGGCCAAGTACCACGGCAGAGTTCTTTCTGAAGGTCAGTGTGTTTGGTTATGCATTCTTTCATGTAACAAATATTTAAAACTGACACACTGTGAGGCAGGCAAAACAAAGGAAATTCTTCCCATCGTATTGTTTGTATTCTGGTGGGACAAACGCAGCCGAAGAGGCAGGCGGTATTCAATGCAACGACAGAGGCTGTGCAGACAAACGACGGTCCGAGAGAATGCGAAGTAACAGAGGGGCTTAGTACTTAAATAGAGTGACGAGGAAAAGCTTATTTAAGGGTGAGGCATCCGAGCAAAGATGTGGAGTTAGTGAAAGCATAAGCTGTGCAGGGATTGGAAGGCTGGCTGAGTTCCAAGCAGGGAGAGGTCATGTGTGCAAAGGCTGATGGGGGAGGGGACAGGGTAGGGTCTGGGAACAGCAGGAAGGCCTGTGTTGCTAGATCAGATGAAACAGGAAGAGAGTTTGCAAGAGAAATCAAAGAGCTCGTGGTCAGGGCTGACGTGCACAGGGCCTTTGGGGCATGGGTGGGGCAGGGATCTGGGTGTCATTTGAATATTCTTCCTAGCGTAATGGAAATCGTTCCGCGTACAGTGGAATGTTGCACTGAAGGTCAGTCCATAGATAAAGAGCGTGAAGCTCGAGCAAGAGGTTGGCTAGATACTGGGCACCAAAGAGCATGAACTCAGTGTTAAAAGTGACTCCCTAAAGCAAAGAGGATTAGAATGGGCCAAAATAAGAAGCCAGGACATCATAATGGGAGGAGTCAAGCCCAAAAGAGTACTTTTGAGATTGAGTGCTTGTGGGCCGGATGGGAGGCCCCAGTTTGCAGACCCAGCCAGGATCTAAGACCAAGGACAAGAGGTGAAACACCATCCAGGATGAATCCAGCTGTTGCCTTGGCTGGCTTGGTTTTTGGAGTGAGAGGAAGACAAACTCTGAAAGCTGTGGGCAGGCATCAGGCTGCACAGACATGATTTCATTAAATCTCACAACAGCCCCATGGGGCAGAGGTTCCAGTTTGCAGTTTACCAGCCAGGAAGCAGCCTGAGTTGGGGGGACTGTGAGTGACTTGCCCAAGGGCAAAGGAAGACTTCGTTCCCAGACATCAAGTCCCATCTTCCTCCTGCACGCTCTCTTCGTACTTGTGAATGTGGACATGCACTGCCTTTGCCCTTTCCAACAGCCAGGGAGAAACCATGCCAGGGAGTGATTTATTACCAGTAACAACCCGCACCCAACGACAGAGGCCTTTGCAGTTTGCCTTGCTCTTTCCCATTCATTATCTTGCGCTTCCCGCGAACGGGTTCACACCCTCTCTGCCTTTTCTTTTCACAGGCATGGCAACTACAGGATGTGATAAATAGTCCGAACAAGGAAATATTTAGCCTAAGATAACTATTATCGGCAGCGTCTATGACGGATGACTCAATAAACCCTGAAAAACCCAATATGATGACTAATTCATAGTTAAAGGTAGTTGGAAATTTACTCTGTAAAAAATTACAGGGAAGTAACTCGATTAACTTTAAAGAGGGGAGCCAATAGAAAAAACACACGTAATGATTTACTTCTCCTTGCCCAGGTAGCAATAAAGATAAGAATTACAACCCCAAGAGCAGTTACACATAGAATGAGCTTATTTCATTTTGCATGAAATGTATCAGTGTGGGCGGAGTGAATAAGGAAGCTCTGGATTCCGTGAACCCACACAAATCCACCTTCATCCGTCAGTGAGAGGCATATATACAGGTGTCAGATTTGGGGTCCGCTGAGCCAGGATCTCAGAGCAGAAAACAGCCTAATCTGTGACTTCTGCTAGCTCTGTGAATGCTGATTCTGTGTTGTCAGGACGTCCCCTGAACTTAACCTTGAGCATCTCTGCTTCCCCTCTCCCTTTCATCCTTATTCCCTTTGCTCTTGAGAATCAAATGCAAACGCCATACCATGGCATTCAAGTACCTGGCAGCTGTCACCAGCCACCTCGGAGGCCTGGCCCTACTCTCCTTTCTGTCCTTTTAACATATCATGACCTCTCCCGCTCAGGACGTTTGTCAACACTGTCACTTCCTCCTAGACTGTCTTCCCCAGAACTGTTACCGGTACTTTCACCCTACAGGTGCCTGTTCAAAGGTCAGCTCCTTAGGGGACTTCCCTGAGTATCTCCTGGCAAGCAGTGCCTCCCTCCCACCTCTTCTTTTATCACTTCCTCCGGATTAGCTCTTAAGTGCAACTTCATGAAGATCTGTACTTAAGTTGCCATTTATTTACTTGCTTATTTGTTGCCTCCACTCACTGGAATGTAAGCTTAGAGGCACTTGTAACAAAGGCATTTATAAATGAGGGGCTGTAAATAAGAGAAATATATTGTCTCGCAGTTCTGGAAACCAGTAGTCTGATAACAAGGTGTCAGCAAAGTAGGTCCGATGCCCCTGCCCAGCTTCTCCAGCTTCTGGTGGCTGTGGGCAACCCCGATGTCCCTGGGCTTACAGGCGCAGCGCTCTAGTCTCTGCCCCATCCTTACAGGCCCTTCTCTGTGTCTGTGTGTCTGGGTCTCAATTCTTCCTTTCCATTCTCTTATAAGGACACCAGCCGGTGGATTTGGAGCCCACCCTAAATCCAGGAAGGTCTCTTCCCAAGATTTCTAACTTAATTTCTTCTAAAGAACTTCACCTTCACAGGTACCAGGACACCCTCTCTGAAGGAGAAACCTGATGCAGCCCACTAGAGCAAGCAAACCCTTCTCTCCCAGGGACCACCCGAGTCCGTGAGCCTGGCATAGGCTTTTCCCTAACAGGCTTTCGTTAAATGTGTGCTGAGTGAACGAACACTGTCAGTTTAAGACTTTCCCTGTCTGATCCGGATCCTTTGCCAGATGGCCCTCCACCCCTGCCAGCTGCTGCATCCCCGTGGCCTCTGCCATCAGGAAAACTGCTCAGGGAGCCAGCCCGTGGAAGGCGCAGCCCAGCAGGACCCCAAGGCAGTCCCCAGACAGGCTGCGTGGCGTGGTGCCGCACGTGCTGTTTGCAGAGGCAGCGGGCCCTGCGCTGCGCCGGCTGGGTTCCATGCAACCAGCGTCAGGGCCCTCGCAGCCTTCCTTCCCACAGGGACCTTGGACATGTTGGGTTCACGGGAACAACTGCCTTCTCCCGGCTCCACCCTGACTTTACCTACTGGTTTTCCCTCTCTTCTGAATCTCTGGCTCCTTGGTCGCAATCATCAAATCCATCCCCATCCGAAAGCCTCTCCCTTAGTGATTACTTCCTGAACTATAGTCCAGTTTACTTCCTGTCTGATTATAGACTTTCATAAAGCTTATTTCCCTTTCTGAAGACTTAAGACACCAGTAAACAATTATTAGTGTAGTTACTTGTACAATAGCTAACTTCCTGAACAATCTCTAAGCTACTCGAGGGCAGACCTCTGTCCATTCCACACGGAGAAGGCGGCCCCAGTGCCTGGCAGCCAGAAGGCCCCTTCACTGCTCTCATCACTCTTCACCTTCCCGACTTTCATGTGCTCCTTCAGCCCACCACCCATAAACTTGTAACTGAGCAAGGGTTCCCTCGCGGTGTGCACAGATTCCAGTACTATGACATGACACTGGAAAATAGAAAAGCCTTTATTGCCAAGTCAACCAGCCAGGAGACAGGAGGTAAGGCTCAAATCTGTCTCCTCGACCCAGAGTTCAGTGTGAGTTTCGGAGTTTGGGGGACCAGGCTGGAATGCGGAAGCACTGGCCAGCCAGGTTTTGAGTGGAGAACTTTGGATCTTAGCCTTATGGTAATTTATGGAAAGGGACTTCTGCACCTGATCTTCCTGGACAGTGGACACTTTGCTCCCTGAAAGGGTTCCTGTGTTCAAGTCCCGGTCACTTCCTCTCCTTTGGTTCTGTGGGGCATGGGGGAAGCTTTGGTTGTGGGTGTAACTGGAGGTGAAAATTCTCTCCTCTGCACCTGTTTCAGAACAATCTGTGGTTTTGGCCTGTTTTCTCAGTATCGTGTTAGAAACAGGTTAGGACCAGTCTGAGTTGGTTCTGTGGTTACAAGCTATTGACGATCCATATTTTCACTCAGGATAATCTTTGCTTCCCAATATCCAACTCATGGCCATTAAGTCCTATTCACCTTACCTATTAAATAGCTATTGACTTCACCCACATCTTCATCACCCCACTCTGGTGGGGGGATCCTACCAGCATCAGTCTGCGGGGGCTGCTGTAACAAACTCCCACAGGCTGGGCGACTGAAACAGCAGAAACTCACTTTCTCAGAAATCTGGAGGCGAGAGTCTGAGCTCAAAGTGTGTGTGGCCTCTGTTTCTTCTGTGGCATCTCTCCTGGGCTTGGAGGTGCCCATCTTCTCCCTGGGTCCTCACACAGTTGTCCGTCTGTGCATGTCTGTGTCCTAATCTTCTTCTTATAGGGACTCCAATCAGATTGGATTAGGACGCAGCCCGGTGACCTTCGTAACTCAATACGCCTTTAAGCACACGGTGTCCAAATACCATCACATTCTGAGTTACTAGAGGTCAAAACTTCAACATATGAATTTTGAAAGAATAAATTCAATTTATCATACTACCCATCCTTCAGATTTCAATTCAAACACCACTTCCTTGGAGAAGTTTCTGTTGATATTTCAAATGAGGTCACACTTTCCCAGGACAATCTATTCTAGCTTCATACACTATGCATTCACAGCATTTACTATGACAATAATTTCATGTGTGTGTAATTACTTCACTAATACCTGTCTCTTTACCAGACTATAAACTCCAGGAGGACAATGGCTATGTCCAGCTTTGTTCACCATTAATAGCTTCAGTGCCCAGAATTCAACATTCTTAACCATTCACTCTGTCTTCTCTCCTTCCTTTTGATTTCTGGGATACCACTTTCCTTTCTACTCCTCCTACATCTCAAGCTCCTTCAGAATTTGTGACTCTCCTTCTTAACTATTGTTTCCATGAGATTCTATATTGGTCACTTTCTCTTCTTTTTTTCATGAGCCATTTCTGGGAATTGATTAACTCTTCTTGAGACTTTGGTAAGTATCCACTTCTTTCAATAACTTCTGAATTTCTATCTTTAGTGAGGTTCTGCCTCCTTTTTCCATTTCTGTGTTTTCTACTTTCTACAAATTATTTCTAGCTTTACCACCTTCTCAAAAGAATGTCCAACAGTATCTTTACCTTTAAATCTACTCTACCTCTAGTCCTTAGCTTAGTAGATGGCACCAATATGCAACCAGTTGTCCCAACAATAAAATATATCACAGGGATGTACTATAAATATAAAATACCCCTAAGTCCAGCTTCTCCCCACATCTCAAACCCAACTCTACTGATTCCTTCTATGTTTCCCACGTCATTCCTCCACTTAAAAGCCTCCCAATGGTTCCCTAACACTGGAGAATACACATCTGTCTGTTCAGCCTGACACAAACTGAGACCCACCCATTTCTCCAGTTTATTACTGGTCTTCTCTAATTTTCTGTGTATCCTCATCTCACTAAATTTATCACTTACCTTTGAACAGGCCAGACTCCTCCACGCCTCTGTGTGCACCTCTGGGACCCCACTGAAGAAGTGTAGAAAAAGCTCTCGGTTATTAGCCTTCATTGGGAATGACCTCACCTACAAAACAGTGCCTTGCCCAGGGTCACACCTCCTTCCACAGGGCAGCCTTCTTCCATCTCTGATTAACACTAGGGTACACAGTCTCAGCTACCTTGTCCCAACTCAGGGAACCTCTAATGAGCAATCTCAGCTCCAGAGCTTCCCTTGGTGCTGGCTGGAGTCTGATTCACAGCTCAGCATCTTCCACTGCAGACTCCTGCCTCCTCCGTCCTATCCATAGGTGTAGATCCCAAGGATCTCCTGGAAACAAAACTCCTTCACACCAATCTCCATCCCCAAGGCTGCTTCCCTGGGAACTAATCTGTGGTCCTGGGTATTTGCAGATGCTGTCTCCACTGCCTGTGTATAGCTTTTCTACTCTCTCTTTGGCTGCCAAATTCCTCTGCATTCTTCAGTCCCAAGTCAAATGTCACCAGGTCAGATGCCCCAGTTAAAATGAGTTCCACTACCCTCTGTACTTTTATACACCATGGGGGTTGTTCCCCAATGTGAATACATATCACACTTCATGATGGTGATTACTCAGCTATTTTCCTTTCCTGCTAATCTAACTCTGTGCTCTGCAAGAATAATGTAGCAGCTATCTACTGCTGTGTAACATAATGCCACAATCTTAGTGACTTAAAATAACTCCTATTGATTATCTCACAGTTCTGCAAATTAAAAGTCCAGATGAGCACAACTAGGTTCCCTGCTTAGGGTCTCCTAAGTTTGAAATCAAGATGTCAGCTGGCCTGGCTTTTAATCAGAAGCTCTGGAGGGAATCCAGTTCCTTATTCTTGTTGTTGGCTGTCCGCTGAGGTCCACTCTCTGCTCCTAGAAGCTGCTCACATGCCTTCTGATGTGCCTTCTTCCTCCACCTTCAAAGTCAAAAATTCTGCATTGACTGAATTCCTTCTTATGCTTTGGAACTCTTTGACTCCACCTGCTTTCTTCTCCCAGGAGGGGACTGTTCCTCGCTTTTAAGGGCTCAGTAGAGTGATTAGGTATGATTAGATACTATCTCTTTGTTAGGGTCAGCTTTGCCATGTAATGCTTTCACAGCTATGGTATCTTACATTCATGGGTTCCAAGGATCAGAGCATGGATTCCTGGTGGCCATACCTAGAAATGCTGCCTAATGAAGATGGAAAAGGACTCTTACTCACTGAGTATACTTCCCATCACCTAGAAGAGCTTTTGGCATAAAAGACACTTGATGCTTGTATTAACTTTCAGGTGGAACTGACTGCTCTTGCGATGATTATGATGCTTTCAAATTCTGTTTTAGTTGCATGCATAATGAAAAAATACTTCACACAGCAAATACGAAAATGAAATGACGATAAAGAAATGGACTGTAGTCCTTTTGTGATGAACATTGATCCCCAGGAAAACAGATTTAAAATGGAAGAGAATGTCACAAAATAGGGAAAAAAAGAAAAAGATCCTGAAAACTGAAAGGGTAGTTTTGCAGTTTTACATATATTGAAACTTTCAAGGTCAATAATTAAATGATAGCTATAAATTACCATGGTTAATCTACTATTAAAATGCTTTGATTATGTGGCTCAGTGATTGAGTGTCGGCCTGAGAATCAAAGGGTCGCAGGTTCGATTCCCAGTCAGGGCACATGCCTGGGTTTCCGCCAGGTCCTCCTCAGTGAGGGTGTGTGAGAGGCCACCACACACTGTTGTTTCCCTCTCTTTCCCTCTCTCTTCTCCTCTCTAAAAAATAAATAAATAAATAAATAAATAAATAAATAAAATTATTTGATTAGATTGATGACAGCAGGTGTTCTCAGCCTGACTCTGCTTAAACTTCAGGTAAAAATCTGTTTGGAGCTATAGGAAAGTGATGCTCCCGGACTGGCCCCTTGAGTGTGCTGGGACGAACTGTGGTTTTCATTTGGAGCTGAGGTTATTTTCACGCGTGCATGTGTGTGTTTGTTTATGCAAATCACTGCAGTATCTTCAGGGTTGCTGTCCCTCTACACATAAGCCAAGCCTCTAGTGCCGTTTGGTGATTGCGGCCTCCTTCCTTTCTGCTGACCCCAGCCTTCGCTCCACTTTGTGCTTAGGCATACAAAGTGATGACAAAGGTGGACTATTGCTGCTGGCTGAGGCTCACCTGAAAAAAACTGTTTCAATTGATTCAGAGCGCTGATGTCAGCCAAGACCCCATACTTCTTGACACTGCATTTCTCTCAGTGAATAATAAATCATTGTGTTTCCACCTACGGTCCTTCTCTCTGCCTTTCTCTTTTCTTCCACCATTAGTCATGCTAGTGTAGCTCACCACCTGTCACTTGGCATGCTCCTGCAAACACTTTTACCCATATAGAGGTGAACTTGGTTTCATTGAAGTTGGGAACATACCCGTGCTTACTTAGGTCTGCGACGTACTTGCTGTATAGTCCTTTTAAAACCGTGGGCGGGTTTTTTTTGGGGGGGGGTTTGGTCACTTATATAATCTGCTATTTCTGGAGGTGGATTTTTCAAACCTTTCTGTTACTGGAATTTTGAATTTCAGGTAATGGAAATATGCTTTAGAACAAAATATATAAGTATTGAAATACATAGTGAGTAATCTTGAAAGAGAGCTGATATTAACTCGTTAACTTGTATATGATTCATATACCACATAGCTCCTTTCATTCTCCCAGCAACTATGAGGAGGGGAAATTATGCATTGTCCTCATTAAATACTTGAGAAAGTTAAACTCAGGAGAAGCAACTTGCCTAGATCATTCACCAACCAAGAAAAAGACCTTGGATCCAAATAAGAAGTGTCTGATCGCAAAACCCTTGCCTTTTATCTTTATATATTGCATTTTCTACCTGAATCTGCTGCCTCCTTTCACCTATTCATTCAACATTCAAAGAGTGCCTAGGACCACGTGCTAGGGTTTGTACAGGAGAATACATAGTCCTGTCCCCCAGGTGCTGATAGGCCAGCAGAAAATAGAAAATATACAGAATCACAGTGCAGTTCTTTTAAAGGCTCTAAAAAAGTAGGGCTCACGGTAAGTCCGCCTAGAGCTGTTTTTCCAATGCAATAGTCACTACTCATGTGTGGTTAGTTAAGTAATTAAAATTGTTTTACAAGTAAAATTAAAAACTCAGTTCCTCAATTGCACAAGTCACATTCCAAGGGCTTGACAGTCACATGTAGCTAGTGTCCACCGGACTGGACAGTGGATATTACAGAACATTTCCATCAGTGTGCAATGGCCTGTTGGACAGGCATCCCTGAAAATTGTTTTTGAGCTTGGACTTGAAGACAAGGGAGGAATTTCCAGGCAAACCAGTGGAGGCAGGATGTTGCAGGCAGAGGAAGCCAAATGTGCTACCGCTGGGAAATGGAACGAGAGGACCCAGACTGTCCAGAGAGCTGCGAGTAAATGAGAACAAGTCTCAACATTTGCAGGGAGATCTGGTATTGGGAACATTACAGGGATTGACCAGAAGGCACGGCCTCTCCACTGGTCACCTGAGATGTCTCTATATGGCATAGTGTAGAACACGTGTGTTGTAGGATAGAGTGTGAATTTTCTCCTGTAGGCCAGCAGTTTTCAAATCCTTTCTGTTACAGGCCGTTTTTACTTTTCAAAGGAATGTTATTGTTTAGAATCCCGACACAGGAAGCAGATGAAAATAGAATTGCTCTTTTAAAGGTTGGCTGAAGGGCTTCTGTCACAGGCAATCCGGGGCCGGCACCAGACCCTGGGGCTCCATCCGCAAAGTGTGTGCGGGGGCCAAAGAGGCAGTAGGGAACTTGAACATGAGTCGAGTGATCGGAAGCTATGTATTGTGAAAGCGACTGTCCTGTGTGGAGGACAGGCGGGTGGAGGTGAGACAGACAGGGACGGATAACCACAAGGACATGGCAATAGATGAAGAAAATGATGGTGAGCACCATTTCTAACTAGGGAGGAAAGAAGAATCTCTGGGTCTGAAGGGATCTGGTATAGTAATTTTTTTTCCCCACGAACAATTTGGTGGCTGGTGATATCATTTTTCACGATGTGAAATTCCTGGGTGATAGGTTTAAATTCTCTCCTCCAAAATCGAGCAGAATGGGGAGAGTGTTAGTTTACATTTAGACCTTGAGTTACTGCTTTGTCATTCTGTCAAAGCCAGAGGGAATATCACAAAAATCTTTCTCTTCACTTCCATGAATAATGTATGTCTTATTTCTTTATTCTTCCCCAAAGCAAACATCAATCAAAAGCATCTGAAAGAAACACACCACAGAAACTAGAGTCAAAACCAGCATTTTGTCAACTGATTAGATAGCAGTTAGTTTAATGCTAACATTAATCAAGGTCTGATTGCTCCATTGTGAGGGAAAGAACCATGTGCGGAGATTAATATGCAAGATCTGGTTTGGAATGTTTCTGCAGAAACCCCCACGCAGTAATTAAGAGGAACACAAAATGAAGGTTATTGATCCGTTGTGTTATTGAGAAACAACGTAATTGATATTTTGGATCTTAATTGTTGCTTCCAAAGTAAAAGTGACAGTTTGTACAGATCATTAGTGACAGAGTTTTTTGTTTCTGCTATTCAAACCAAAATATTGAGTTCAAATGGTATCCTGCTTCAAATAAACATTGATTTAATTATCAAGAAATTGTTATTCGTGTTCAAAATTACTATTCTTTGGGCAAGTGTGATGTAACATGTTATTAGTTTTGAGTCAGTTTCCAGGGCTGAGCTCCACTGTGGAACATGGTTTGTCATTCAACTTGTCTGGGTCTCAAAATCCTCTTTTGTAAAGGGGCATTGATAACGTCCAGGTCACAGATTTGCTGGAAGGGTCCAGGGGGAAAGTCAGTGTCTGGGAGCCAATAGTGTACTGCCCAGGATCAAAGAACGCGGATCCAAACTGTTGTGTTTTAAACACAGCTTTGTCACCCATTAGCTATGCAAACTTAGGCAAATTAGTTAACCTCCGAATTCCTCGATTTTCCCATTTTTAAACAGAAATGATAGCAATGGGCTCCCCTGACAGGGTTGTCATGGAATTAAACGATTGTATAAAAAGTTCTCAGAAGGGGGAGAGGCAGATTATAAGCACTATATACGTGTTAAGTCTTTTTATGGTTCTAAAGAAAGTGGTCAGGCACATCGTTAATTCTTAATAGATTTTAACTGCATCCTTTCCTCCTCTGCAGCTAGATAGTAGAAAACCCAACCCAGAGTGTTTGCTTTGCTTTTGCTGCACACAGGTTGCAATGGGCAGGAAGGGAAGCAATTTGAAGGAAAGACTGTTGATCATCATGCCTTACCATTTGCATGTGGAACTTTCAGGAAACGTTCTTTTGCCTAATTCCTGAATGTGATTAGACGACACAGAAACACCTGGATCATAAAGAAGTCATGATGGGGAAAGACCAAGATTAACTAAATGTAAAAAAAAAAAAAAAAAAACCCTAAGAGATAGAGATTGTTTTAGCCAGGAAACAGATTCTAATTAGTATTCTGACAGAAATCTAATGATGCATTGCTTTAAAAAAAAAAAAAAAAAGAATCAGTTGCAATAAAAAGAAACTGGAAGATAATATGAAAGTTCTTGAGAGTTAAAAATATGGCAAGTAAAATTAAAGAGATCAAATTTTTTTTAAAGTATGCATGGGTTGTAGACAAAGTGAATGGCACAGAGATGACAGTGAAAAAGACGAGGAATAATTTGAGAGAAAAGATGAGAGAGCATCTAGTGGGCCCAGCATCAGACTAAAAGGAAACCTGGAAAAGAATGACAGTGACGGGAGAGGGGAGGCAGTTGTCAAAGAAGTAATACAAGTTTCCTGAACTAAAGGAAATGTGAATCCTTAACAGGGGAAGGTCCACATCACAAGCTACAACTACAGGTACACTGGAACGGCAAACATTAGGTTATAAGTAAATAAAAATGAAAATACCAAGTGCTGGAGAGGACGCAGACCAACTGGCACTCTCACACACAGCTCGTGGGGACACAAAAAGGCACGCCTACTTTGGCAAACAAGCTGGCAAGATCATATAAAGTTTAACGCGCAATTGCCATGTGGCCCGAGAACGTCAATCCTCCTTATTTCCCCAAGAGAAATGAAAGCATATGGTCACACGAACCCTGTAAATCAATGTTTTTAGCATCTTTATTTACATGACATGACGTCATTAAGCAGCCCAAATGACCATCAATTCCTGTTGAGTGTTCTTACCATAATAAAATAAAACTTAAGAAAAGAAATTTCAGAACACTAATAACTAAACAAGGGGCCTGCAATCTTATGGACACAAAAATAGGTTATTTACAAAGGAATGAAGGCCAGGTTGTCTTCAGAAACATCAGAAACAGTGGGTGCCAAAACACAATAGGGAAAGGATTTCAAAGTTATTAGGAAAAATAATTTTCCAATCCAGAAATGTATACACGGCCAAACTCTCAAGAGAGATAAGAATGAATGAAATTTATAACCCACCTACCCACCCTTATAAAGCTACTTGAGAATATACACCAGGAAAAATGAAAGTGGACTCTGAGAGGAAGATTTGGCTTCTAGAAAGTGCTTCATTTAATCCAAGACAGTTGTAAGGGAAGCCCAGAGAATAGGTGTGAGGAACCCATTGTGGGGAGCAAATAGTCCCGATGCAGTGAAGAAGACAGCAAGCAGGACCCCAGAGAGAAAAGGGACTGATCAGAATTAGGAGAATACCTGAAATTTAGCCTGGGAGGAGTGGCATCACCACAGTGGTGACGTAGGCTGTTTCTGACGTCACCCCCTCTCGGGTGAAAAACAACTGCCAACTGACTATCACGCAGATTCCTCCGAGAAAACCCTAGAGCTCAGGGTGATGCTGAAGCTGCCCTCCTGCCCCACAGAGACTGAGAAAGATCGGGCATAAGATGAGAAAACAATTTTCAATGAAATTTTCAAAAAAGAAAAAAATCCATTGAAATGTTTCAGGAAAATCAAACGTGTAGGTGAGGACATCCTGATGCCAATTTGAAGCAATATTGGAGCAGAAACTTAGTAGAATTCAAGATGAACACTCAAGTAGATGCCAAACACATTGCCCCACAGGTAACCACACACAATGTGGGGAAAGGGGCAAGACTGAAGATCTTTGGTTAAAGAGGTAAGTGAACAGTGATGCTGAAATCACATAAAACAAGTGTCCAGACTCACTCAGAAAACTCACTGACACAGGAAATGAAACTTAGGAGAAGTACAGGCTGGTAAAACAAAAATCAAATTTTACTAATTGCTGTAGGAAATCGATCTGATGCGTAGGAGTTAATGCTTTTTTCTTCTATTTTCACAAAGTAAACAGGGCACATAAAATAAATTAAACAAGAAATTACATAGAAATGAAACAAGGATTTGGTGGATATGATGTACGTTTTACAAAGCATAAACATTACATGTTCCCTCACTTGCCCCATCATTCAAGTTAAACTGTTCCCCAGGAAGAGGTGCCAACTTCATCCCTGAGCCTAATGTACCGTGTTCCCCCATTCTTCCTACCTCAACATACAGTATGGAGCCTCCTGGGGTAACCGAGTTTGAATGCTCGTCTTAGGTGATCTTCGATTATTAACGTCATTCATTGCCTGATGGCACTGATTCTGAGAGTACTTACGTTCTTTTTTCAAAAATCTCTACCTGGGTCTCAAGATATCATTATTGGCCCACCAGAATGAAAGTTATTTTAAAACCAGAGGAAGGTTCTTTTTTCTTAATTAGAGATTCTTTAAGAGAGATCCATTCTATTGGAAAATGAAATTCTTACTGCATTAAACTCGCTGAATTATGGCACTTTTCACATGTATCTAGATCACGGATACTATGGTTCTCGATCCCCTTGCACAGTGTGCACCACAACAGTCATCTCAGGTAAGGACGAGGAAAGTGAAATTTGCTTAAAGTGCTGTGTAGTTCACTTATGCAGCTGCTCCTTGGGCATACGATGGTTAGTTATTGAGCATCTAACGGGTGTCAAACATGATGCTGCATAATGGGGGGAAAGTAACGGATGAATCAATTATGTGATCAGATTTGTGTTTGGAAAATCTCAGGTGGCTGCAAGGTGAACAGTTTAGAGGCTAAAAGAGCAGGCAGTCAGAGACTGGATGCCGGATGGACACGAAATGCAAATGTGACACAAGATGGAAAAAGCCACGGGACTGGATGTTGGGCGGAGGGGAAGGAGGTCTCAAAGTCAGCTCCTTGGTGTCCAAATTCTTCCCTGGATGATGTTCTAACAGCAATCATGTTGGGATACTTAAGAAATTCCTTTTTCAAGAAATTCCTAAAAAGTCTTTCAATAGAACAGGGTATGTCCACAGCATTTGGTTTATCTGAAGAGTTTGTATGCTCATAAATGTATCCAACTTCAAGACTCACTAATTACACTCTTTTACTTGAAGCTTATTATGGAAGAAATTCAAACCACGTGGGTGTTTGTCTCTATGCCGAAACTTGCTCAAGATAAGCTAGTGGTAATAACTTCAGGCCCACTGGCTGTTAAACACATTTGAACCTTGGTGATTTAAGAAAGAAGGTGGTGAAGGGTAAGATTTCCTTGTCTTTTTACAGCCGAGCAGTATTCCATTGTGTAAATGTACCACAGGTGTTTTATCCACTCATCTACTGATGGGAAACTTGGGCGGCTTCCAAATCTTGGCAATTATAAGTAATGCTGTGGTGAACATAGGGGTGCAGTACATATATTCTTTTGAATTGGGGTTTCAGGTTTCTTCAGATATATTCCCAGAAGTGGAATCACTAGGTCATAAGGCAGCTCCATTTTTAATTTTTTTGAGGTAAGTCCATACTTCTTTCCACAGTGGCTGCACCAATCTGCATTCCCACCAACAGTGCATGAGGGTCCCTTTTTCTTCACATCTTTGCCAACACTCATGACTTGTTGATTTATTGATGATAATCATTCTGTCATGTATGAAGTGATATCTCATTGTGGCTTTAATTTGCATCTCTCTGAAGATTAGTGATGTTGAGAATCTTCTCATATGTCTATTGGCCATCTGTATGTCCTCTTTGGAGAAGTGTCTATTTGGGCTCCTTTGCCTATTGTTTAATTGGATTTTTTGATGTCTAGTTGTTTAAGTTCTTTATAAATTTTAGATACTAACCCCTTATCAAATGTATCATTGGCAGATATGTTCTCCCATTCAGTGGGTTGTCTTTTCATTTTGCTGATGAAAAAACTTTTTAGTTTGATGTGAAGGGATTAGAAAAAAAAAGAAAGAAGGAGGAGGAGAGGAAAAAGAAGGAACTCGTAGACACAAACAACAGAGAGAAAGGAAGGTGAGAGGAGGTAGAAGAAAGTGTAGAGCAGATAAACGGAGTGGAGGGAGACTTGACTTGGTGTGGTAAACACACAATACGATATATACATGATGTATTACAGAATTGTACACCTGAAAGCTATATAAATGTATTAACCTATTTTACCCCAATAAATTCAATTAAAAAGTAAAAAGAAAAAGAAATAAATAAAAGAGAGAAGGTGGTTAATAAATATCTCAGAGTTCTTTCCAAATGGAAAACTAGGATCATGTTTTTCCAAATTCCCCTTAAACTTGTCATTATTTGGCAGAAATAGTCAAAACAAATGCACCATGCTTCAAAGGAGCCAGCACGTACGAGAGCAGATAGCAGCAAGACGAATCCCCTTGTCTCAGCAGACAGATGCTGTGAGCGCAGATGTTCAGGGAGTGAAGGGTGGGCCCTTGTGATAATGTATTGCATCATTTCTTTGACCTTAAGATAAAAGCAAACAAGGGAAGCAAAATGTGCCACTCACCAGGCTATAAAAACGAAACCTGCCACACGGCCCTGAGCTGTTGCATGAATTCTGTCTTTGCCAGAAAGATGGAGGATTTCCATTTGAATGCCAGCTATGCCTTGCCTTATATGCTTTTTTTAAAGAAAAGAAATGAAATTAAGGAATATGAAAGAAGGATTTTAAATTCAATTTAGTTTAGCTCATACATCAAGTGTCATTCACCGAGCTATTCTGATTGTCTGAACTGATACAGAAAAAGGAACACTCACCCAGCTTCCACCACAACAGACTTAGCATGAGTCCCATTCCTACTGCTCACAGCACCCTTGAGAGGCTATGAGTAATTACTTTCCCCATTTTCAGCTGAGGACACCAGAGTTTGGCAAAGTTATGTAACTCACCCAAGGTCACATAGCTAGGCTTTATTTTACAAGGGCCAAAATCTAAAGCCAAGTCTAATTCTGAGGTTCCCATAGTTCTCTAATCCTCACCCCTTCTCAGTACAGTAGTCCCTCTTATCTGTGGTTTTGCTTTTTGTGGTGTTAGTTACCCATAGTCAACTGCAGTCAGAACACATTAAATGGTAAATTCTAGAAATAAACATAGGTTTTAAAGCATGTGCTATTCTACGCAGCTTGACGAAGTCTCACGCACTTGGTCCCTGGATGTGGACCATCCCCTCGTCTAGAGTCCTCATGCAGTTGGCACCCTTTTCCATTCAGGAGCCTTCTTGGTTATCACATCAACCACCCTGGTATTGCAGTCTGTGTTCAAGTCACCCTTATGTGACTTCATAATCATCCAAAGTGGGAGGGTCACAATGCTGGCTATTCAGATAGGCCAAAGAGAAGCCGTAAAGTGCTTCCTTTTAAAAAAAATCAAAGTTCTTCACTTAATAAGGAAACACAAAATGTCAGTCACATGCTGAGGTTGCTAAGATCTGTGGCAACAACAAATCTTTTAGCCGTGAAATTGTGAAGAAGGAAAAACAAACCCGTGCTAGTTGTGCTGTCACACCTCAAATTGCAAAAGTTATGGGTGCAGTGTGTGGTAAGTGCTTAGTTTAGATGGAAAAAGAATTAAATTTGTGGGTGGAAGACATGAAAAGAGAGTGTGTTCTGATTGATGACATTGTGTTGTACCAGAAGATATTGAGCCTAAGTGAAGACTACGGCAAGGGACCCCTGAAATTAGTGGACAGCAAGCCTTTTACTGAAATGAAGGGATGGTGTCACAGATTCAGGAATAGGTTTGACATTTTGTCATCTCACACCATCACAGGCAGAAGGGTGAGTACACTACAATAAGGTATTTTGACAGAGAGAGAGAGAGAGAGAGAGAGAGAGACCACATTTACCTAACTTTGATGAAATCATATTGTTATAACTGATCTATTTTATTATTAATTACTGTTGTTAATCTCTTACTCTAATTTATGAATTAAGCTTTATCATAAGTATGTATATATAGGAGAAAACATAATACACACAGGGTTTGGCACTATCCACGGTTTCAGGCATCCACTGGGGGGTTGAATTGTATGCCATGCAGATAAGAGGGGACTATTGCAGTCCAGGAGTATTTAACTACACCAGTCTTGGGTCACGGTCTTCACTCCCAGAGGGCTCAGGTGGCATGGATAAGAAATAAGGAGAAATAATTCTCCAGAAGAAAAATAGAGATTCTGTTACAGAAGACGAGTACTGGGGCAAAAGTCCACAATGCCTGCATATCAACACTGGTTTTATTGCTGCCATTTTTTTTTTTTTGCTGTTGTTACTGATTTTTAAAATTCTGCATGAACAATACTACTGCAGCTGAACATGTTCTTGAGTAGCTCCGCCATAGTGGACTTACTTCACCTTTTGTATTTGTACATCGCCTCTTTGAAAGGGGGTATCTCTCTTTGTCCATCCTGGTCATGTATGAATCAGGGATAACATAAGATGAGGTGACCTGTATAGCTGGTTGGCATGGGATCACCCTATTAGTATTGATCACCTCACAAAAAGTCTTATGATAGTGGTAATGAACACAGTCAGACAGATGTCCAACAAACTCAGTTATGTCACGTTAAGGGCTAGTCCTTCTTTCTCTAACAGGCTTGCTCATCTTAAGACACTGCTTTCCTTCTTTGAGTCTTGATTTCATGGTCTACAGAGTGTCAGGAGTTAAATGAACAAAGGGAGCTCGAAGGTGTCTTCTAGTTTCACGATTCTTATAAGTCAGTCCTCAGCAGTGGCATTGATTTTAAGGGAAGTGCAGTGTCTTTTGTGGGCACCGGAGAAATCTGGGGGTGTTGAAGGGTTCTGAGTCTGGGAGTGTCAGGACAAGATTGAAAAAGAAAGCTGATCGAGAGGCCAGAGGAAGTAGAGCCCAGGGCCCACTCCACCATCACCAGGGTTCTCCTCTCTGCAGGGCAGCAGCAGTACTGCTGATCCATGGCTAGGACAGAGGAAGTGAGCTGTGGAATAGGGTTCTCTTTCTGAGGGAGGAGCTGGCAGTGGTATATTTGAATCATCTGGGAGATATTTTTTAACTGCAAAGAGAACAATCCCAAATACCATTCTGCCCTTACCCACTCAAATTAATTCTGATATTCTCCTGTAAGAGCCCGGGACAATTTGACAAAACCTCGCAGGTGACTTTGATGCATTCCCATTCTCCAAGGCCACCCAGCCCTACCTTGCCCACTGAGAATCATGGTCTAGATGATATTTAACTTCCACTGCTGTTCCCTGACTTGATTCTGACTCATCATCCTATGTACTCTTTTTCCATGTGTAGGACCGCAGTAGACAATGCAGAAAGATCTGGAACCACCACCATCATCCTACTTTCCACCCACTGCCTTTATCTGGGCCAGATTAGAGACAGGGCTCCATGCTACCAGGCATGTCCAGAATTCAGGACACTACCCCAACCTTGCAGCAGCCTCAGCCTGACAGTCTTAAGTGACAGAGGCTGCCCCAGGCCTCAGAAGCAGAATTCTGACTTTCCCAGACAAATACACTCCAGTGAAAAGTCAAATTCTGCAGCCCCAATTGCTATCTCCCATTGTGAGACTTTGGCCATGATAAAATATGGCAGGTTCAGAAACTCAATTTTCCCTGACAGTCCAGCATCAGGACCTGCCAAGACAAGCTGCTTCATTATCTGTCTGGCAAAGAGGGACAAACAATATTGTTGAGTCAGAAATGGTGAACAGTGGTAAATATTTTATCCAGGGAAATGTTTGTCATCTAATGCCATGTTGGGCTGTTAACATTTTCAGGACTGCTCTAAAAATAAAACCATCTTTATCTGATGTGGTATCATTACCACTATTTATTACCCAAAGAAAACAAACAGATCATTCATTGGAAGACTGGGAATTCATCAAATGAGAAGAGACCGGAAAGCTAACTAAAAAGACAACCATGGCATAGGAAATCTCTGCTTTACCAAAGATATTCACCTTTAAAAGGGAAGGGTAATTTAAAAATTAGACTGTGTCACGGTTTTCAAAGGAAAGAAGGGGTCAAAAGAGCAATATTGAGTGATTATGTCAAGAACCATGCTGCATCCTTTGCATTTATCATCTTATTTAATCTCCAAAAGGAAGCTGGGTTGAATTTATAGGTGAAAATGTTGAGGATGAAAATGCCTGAAGTCACTAAGTAGAATGAATGCCAAGATTTCCCAGTGTATGAATGGGAAGAAACTCCCCTCTTCCTTTTCTGGCACAACCTTGATATGTCTCTTGGTTTAAACTGGAGAACATCTGCTCTCCTATGCAGAACCTTCTGCAGCCTCCTCTATGGAAGGGTTGAAGTCACGGTGGTATCTAGAAAGAGCTTTAGTCTTAACCACAAATCACTATGCATTGGACCACACGCTTGTCTGGGACTCTTTGATAAGCTATGTGTGTGACTTGGGGACTTGTGTTTCTCTGTGACAGAAACCTACATCAAATTGGCAAAAGTAAGAGGGGAATTTGGTGAACACAGATTGGGGCATTTGACCAAAGGGCTAAATAACTTAATGGGAGAAATACGGGGATCTGTTGGTCTTTAAGAAACCTACAACCAGAGGCTCAGGATGCTGCCAGAATACTCTCTCCATCTCTTCCCCTCCTTGTGCCTGTGGTCTCTGCATCATCCTCACTCTCTTGCTCCAGACTGGCTTTCTCCATGAAGCAGGAAACACGTCTCCCAACTTCTGGATGAAACTCACTCACACTCATTCCAGTCACAGTTTCACCAATTAGCTCACTTTGCGTTGGGTGCCCATCCTTGGATCATCACCAAGGGTCAGAGAAGTAGCTCTGTACAATCATGGTAGCTTCTGTGCCAACCACAGAAGTGAAGTGAAAAAAGAGAACTTTCTAGAACAGGGAGGCTATTGGGCTACCAAAACCTTTGACACCCAGGACACAAGGCAGGTGCCTAGACAGGAGGCAAGGGATAAGCTCTGGGAAGTGGCTGTCAAGACTTCAGGACAGGCATGTACTTCCTGATTCATTCTTTAGACTGTTACTGGTGCTAAAATATAAGAAAAAAAGAGGAAGACTTTGAATAGGCACATTTCCCCCAATAGGAGGCTCCCTCAAACCTATATAGCAGTTCTTTAAGTGAGTTTGAGGTACCATGACAAATAAAACTGGATTCACTATTTCACAGTATCCAGTATGTGCAGTGGAGGGAGACAGTCAGGTGTTGTGAGTAAGAGGCTGCCAGGGTTCACTTCCACTCACTTGACTGTGACTTTGGTCTAGTTACCTGCTCTTTCTTTGCCTCAACATGCTCGTGGGGAAAACTGGTATCTATGGCAGCCAAGGTAGTATGCTCTTCGAATCTTCTTTAGGAAAGAATGTGATGTTCAGCTGAGAGTAGTGTTGTCAGCTACCACTGGGTCCACTGCAGAATTCAAGCAGAGACCACACTCTTCCCATCAGCCCCTGGTCAATGACAGATCATGGGGGGAGTGCCATGTGGAACTCTGCAGAAAGGTAAGCTTGGTTTTGGATCTCCACCTTGGACTGGCCAGAACTTTGTCCAAGCTGCATCATGTCAGAGGCCCATGCTACCCAACCCTGTTTTCTCCAGACTCTCCCCTTTTGGAGGTTTCAGATCTGTTTTGTGATCTGAAGCCTTTCCTCACCCAATCCTGCTTTCTTTCTCTTTCCCTTTTCCAGGCAAAATGTCTAGGAAGCCTACTGCAGTGTCTGAGCCTCTGTTCCCATGAATGGAAATGTTACCTAAAGGCCATGCTGCCCCAGGTCTCAGCCCTCAGATCACTGCTTTCGACACTCATTTTCTGGAAAATTCCACTTAGTTTCTAGAGTTTTAATGCCCTTTCTATATTGAAGACACAAATTTGTGACTCCAGCCCCCAGCAGTCTTCTGAACTCCAGACACATGTGGCTATTCCAGTCTCCACACTCCAGTCTCCATTGGCTATTCCATGGGAACTCGAAGCTTAATGGTTCAAGTCCACACTCTGATCTTTCTCCTAAATCTATCCCCTTTTCTATCTTTCCCATTTCAGTAGTGACTATATATCCACAGGTGCCAACAGCAAACATGTCAGCGCCATCCTTGATTTCTCTCCTTCTCTCAGAGCCCACACCCAATGCATCAGCAAATCCTTGGGGCTCCACCTAAACATGCATACAGAATCTCACCAGTTCTCAGCTGCACCATTTCCTCTTCTCCAGATTACTATAATAGCCTCCTATTTGGACTTCCTACCTCTGCCCATGACCCATTCAACCTATTTTCAACACAGCAGCCATAGTACCCTTTAGAAGGACAAACATTGTATGGTATCACTTAAATGTGGACTCTGAAAGCACCAGATTCATAGAAGCAGAGACTAGAATGGTGGCCACAGGGACCGAGAGAATGGAAGAACAGGAAAGTTGTTGTTTAAGAACACAAACGTACAACTGGTGATAAATAAGCCCTGGAAATCTAATGCAGAGCCAAGTAACTATAGACAACAGTGTTGTGTTATATCATCAAACTTGCTAAGAGACTAGATCTTATTATTCCAACCACACACACACACAAAAGAAATGATTATGTTATGTGATAGAGGTGCCAACTGTCTGTACAATGGCAATAATAATACAGTATATAAACATATCAAATCAACACGTTGTACACCTTAAATTTACACCATGTTACATGACACATATAGTTCAATAAAAATTAAAAAATAAAGCATCAGTCCTCCAAACAACCTATGAGACCTCATGTTGTCTGGCCCCTCCTTCACAGTTTTCCCCTCTTGTTCACTCACTTCTTTTATTCTAATCATGTGAACTTCATGGCTGATCCCCTACCTTGGGATTTCATGAGTGACATTCCTTTGCCTGAGATGTTCTTCCCCAGATACCTGAAGGGCTCCCTCATGCCCCTCCTTCACATTTCTGCTCCCATATCCCTCTCCAGTGACATTTTTCCTGAGCTCTGTCTGAAAAATGGCACACCCAACACTCCCTTTTCCTTTCCCTGCTAGCCTTATTTACAACACTCTTAAAGTCTAACATAATTGATTTCTGTCTTATTTCTCTCTCTTCTCCGTCACTAGGATGTAAATTCAAGGAGAGCAAAAATTACACTTATTGTATTCCCTGCTGTATTCCTAATGCCTACTTCAACATCTTGAATGTGGCAGGAACCCAATAAATGTCTTGTATATAAACTAATGAATTAAGATAATAATTGTGCTGACCACATAAAGAGGTAATGACCTCCAATAATTAATGTAAATTACTTAGTCCAGTTCCTGGCACACAATAAGTACTCAACAACCACAAGTTTGTGTTAATAATATTAGCAATTTTTAGTCATGGCTGCCTTGTGAAATGTGGACATTTAAATAATAGTGTCCATTCTAGGGACAAAATTTGAAATCAATGACCAGGTAAGGGCTGCTGAATCTGAACAATTCTCTATAAATATCTTAATTCAGATTCTTGAACAAAAAACTTTAGGATAACACATCCTATGTAGGTGAACAATGATCACAATTCACTTACAAATGAGAATGTATTTTACTACTTTTTAATAAATCAACTGTATTGTAATACTACACAGTAGACTTCTAGTCTATCTCTTTCTTAATAGTGTGAATGATTTATCCAGGTGTAACTGAAAGATGAAACTGGTTTGGTTTGCCTGGATTTTTCTTCTTCGTTGCCTAAATCTTGGGACTGTTTGTTTGTGGTTTCTGTGTCAAGGCAATGTGCTAGGCAAGAGGGGATTCGTCATCTACTGAGATAGGCTTGGTTCCTGACTCCAGGGAGCAGATGCTCCATTGGTGAAGAGGGGCCATTACATAAGGAATCCGAGCAGGTAGTGTTGGCATATGTACGGGAAGTACAGGATGCATGTGATAGACGTAACTTAGCTGGTGGTGCAGTAAGATTAAAAGAGATCATACTTTGCTTCTCGTGAGAGGTGATATTCAAGAATGCTAAGTTGTCCCGGTAAAGATTAAGTTATCCTGGTAAAGGGAAGGATGGTTCCTGGAGGGTGGGAAATATGTAAAATGACTCAGAGCCTGAAGAGAACACGAGGCCCCAAAGTCTTGAAAGGTCTGAAAGGGGTTTTGGAGGCAAAGCAAGGCTTACCTGCTGTGTCTCATGAATGGCTTGTCCATAATGAGTAGAACTCCTTAGGGTCTTGGTAACCATAGAAAACCCTTAATCTTTAATACATGCTCAGAGTTAACTTTTCACATTAATGAAGATTTTATTTTTCTGCAGTACACTCTGAAAATGTCTCCTGCTCACTTGCAAACCCTGGCTAGGATTTTCTCTGTCATCAAGATCCTTCAGTTCTGTCTCACTCAATTCCAAGAACTTGCAGCTACACTTGGGCTTTGGACCTGATCTTGCCACTGGGCTGGAGCCTGGGCTTGCCCCCCATCCTCTTCATGGGAAGAGTAACTTCCTGTGGACATAGATCTTGAATGTAAGCAGGACATGGGAGCCTTGACTGTTCCTTGCGCTACCAGGCCTAAGCTAGGCACTAGGAAGACTCCTTGATCCCAAGAAATGTATAATATAAAAGAAGAGGTAAAGCATAGAAACACACAAGAAGAAATGATTAGCAATACAATAAAAAGTGCAAATGGAGTGGGTCACCTACAGAACAAAATAGAAAATAGAAAATCAGAAAGGCAGCCCACGTCAAGACAGTGTGACCTGGGTCGTGAAGAATGAGGAGGGCTCTGATAGATCAGTAACAGCTGGGTAATCCCGCAGAGAGAAGGGGGAAGTGGCAGGGTCAGGGGGCCAGGGGGCAAGGGAGAGACGGTGGAACCTGCCATTAGTGTTCTGGGATGGGAACAGACCCTCTCTGCTTGCAAACTTAGACTCATTCGTTCATTCAAATGGGGACACGGCTGTGAAACACCTAGGATTCTTCGAACTTTTATGAAAGTATTTTCAATCAAACCAAGCAAACAAACAAACAAAAAAAACCCCACAATGTTTAAAGAGTAAAGTCATGAATCATAATCATCAGCTGTTTTACAGTTTAAGCTACTTAAGTTTGAAGCTCAAGAAATTACAGGCATAAGTGCCTAAGTAGTCTTCAGTTGACTTTTAATTAACCTCTTTTGCCATTTTTCATCTAGGGAAATGGAAAAATATTTTATAGTCCAACAAAAACTTACTTTATAAAAGAATTACACAAATTTGAAAGTCACTTATAATAATCTTTCAAAACATGTGATGTTTGCAGCTGACTCAGGCCGAGTTGTATTTATTCCGCATCAGTCCTCCTTACCTTGCCATTTCTTCCTTCTTAATACGATTCAGACAAAACCTAGCCTTCTGGGATTAAAGTGAAAACCCACAGTGATTTAAGAATTATTTTCCCTCATCAGACCACATCTCATTAGTTGTGATTCCTTCCTTTTAGATTCTGGTATTTGCAGGTGCTTTTGTGGAAACATTATTTAAAGCATGTGCTCCCAAGTGGGTACCCACCTCTTGTGCAGATTATTCTTCCTTTATCCTTCAAGTTAGAGAAGATTTGTTTATTCAGCTTAAACTAAATCTCAATTTTTAAACAATGAAGAGATTCTTTTACTTTTTCATCTCCCTCCCCCTTTTAAAAGAACTAGACAATGCCAGATTTGCCTAAATGCAATTAATTATAGAGGCCATGTCATTCAATTTTCATTTTGATGATGGCAAATGACATCACCTAGCTTCCATGGCACCCAGAATAATGAGGTTTTTATACCTCCCATGATCACTGGTCACCAAAAAGGATTCCCTATTGTGTCAGTCAGGGTGGGCCAGGTTGTGCTGCAGTAACAAATAAGCTTGGCAGTCACAGTGGCTTCACACAACAGAAGTCAGTTTCTTCCATACACAAGACTAATGTGGTTTGTGTTGGATGCTTCTCCATCCAGTCACTCAGGGATGTCAGCTCTCTTCACTTTGTCATAAAGCTTCCTTAATAAGTCACTTCTAAGGTCACTTCACATAGGGGGAGAGAGAGGGAAGAAACATACTGGCTGGTAACTGCCTCAGCCTGGAAGTAACTCGTGTCATTTTCTGTTTCTGATTCTCAGGCCTGCAGGAGTCATCTGGCCTCAAACAAGGGACAGTAGGAAACGAGGGGAACACATGGGGTACTTAGTGAGCAATAACCTCCTCTGCCTCGGGTACATGATTGGTTACATTGGTTCTATGCTAGGCCACATTCAGAAGAGGCACGCGGACAACATGGAATTTCCACCATACTGAAATCATTGCTCAGGGGTGACCTGGGCTACAAAGTACACACATTCTGGAAACAGAGTATAATCACCACCTGGCTTGCCACCTTCCACCATATTCCCTTTGGCAGGTCTCAGAGACACTCTGAACCTCAGTGTCTTCACCTGTATAATGGAGAGAAAACCCACATAGCAACGTAGTTGGAAGAATTAGTTTTTTTAAATCCCCACTCAAGGATATGTTCATTAATTTTAGAGAAAGAAAGAGATAAACATGAATCTGTTGCCTCCAGTATGCACCCTGACCAGGAATCAAACCCTAGGTAAGTGCCCTAACCTGGGATCATGTAACCCACAATCTTTTGGTATATGTAACAACGCTCAAACCAACTGAGCCACCTGACCAGGGCCAGTTGGGAGGGTTACTTTAATGACTATAAAGCATCTAAGGAAGGGTTTAGCAAATACTGCATATTCAATTTTTGAAGTAGCAATTATTATTATTGTATTTTAGTGAGAATACTAAAATGGTGATATCATTATCATTTTGCAAAATAATTAAATAGTTACATTTAATTTACCAAAAATAATGAAAACAATTTTGAAATATAAGTGTCTCTGAGACTTTCTAGTTGAGTTCAGAATCAGCTTTAACCCTGCATTTAATTTACTTTTAGCAGAAAATGTAATATATCATTACCTTTAGAATATCTCATTTCAGATGAAAAAAAATTGAGCTTTTAGAGTAATTGCAAAATTTTTAAAGGGACCTCAGCGAAAGCAGCAAGGTGAGTTTCCATGGCAATATCCGAACAACACGAAGGGAAGGGCAGGAGGAAAGGAGAACATTTAATGAGCACTCACATGATGTTAAGCAGTGTTCCTGGCTCTTTACATCCAATACCTGTCTAAAACCCAGGAAAGTGCCGTGAAATCAGTGTGAAGGTCACAGTTTCATGGAAGAACAAATGGACTCAAAGGTAGCAAGACTTTGCTCAGTCAACCACACACAAGGTGGCCGGAGTGGGACAGGACCTCACCGTGGCCTGCCGCAGGTGTCCAGGCTCTCTGTGCAACAGTGAGCCTATGACAACTTCAATGTCTTGCAACTTCTTGTGCCAAATATCCAGGGTTTCCCTGGCCTTTCTTGGAGCTTCTGTAGGATGAACATGCAAGCGCCCCTCTCCATTCTGGGTTCTCACAGCCTACCAGCCTCCTCTTTCCTTCGAATAAATTTCCTTTGCCTACTTGAAGAGAGTTCTTCTTTATGGTAGAAAGCCCATGATGGAAGATGGAGAGTGTGGCAGAAGAGTGAAGTCACCACCACGCTGATGCATACTGGTAAGGAGGAGTCGGGCAAAGTTCATCAGTGGAAGCCAAATCTAGGGGACCATGGGAGGAGGAGCAGATGTGGGCATGGTCTCAAAGGGTCTCCCCACAGATCGCTTATTAGTTGGAAGAGGAAAACAATAACTACACAGTGGTGAAAAGAGATGGCATTTTGTGTGATCAGAATTAGCCTTAGCAACAAGGGACGGACGGATGTCACAGGCCTCTGGTGTGATGCGCCGAGAAGGAAGCGCCACTCACTCATAAGCATTGCCACAGGGAGGCATGTGACCTGAGTCTAATCACAAGGAAACGTCAGACAAACCCGCACCAAAGGACAGACTACGACAATGGGCCTGCATTCTTTTAAAGTGTCAGTTTAGGAAAGTCAGAAAGACTGAGGAACATTCCAGATGGAAAGAGATTACACAGACATGGCCACTGAATGGACCAGATCCTGTGTAAAGGACATTATTGGTGCATTAGCAAATATGCAATATTGGCAGGTAGATTGGAGAAAAGTATTATTGTAACAATGTTACTTTCTCTAAATGTAACAGAATTATGATTAAGAGAATATCCTTTTCTTTTTTGAAACATTGTTTTTGATGACAGTTGACTGCAGTATTAGTTTCAGGTATACAGGTATTTCAGGTTTGACATTATATAACTTACAAAGTGGTCCCCCCAATAAATCTAGTACCTGCCTGGCACCACACACCATTATTACATTATTGACTATAGAGAATATTGTTATTCTTAGGAATTGCAATATTAACAAATAAAAGGGAAGAATGATATAACCTACTTTCAAATGGCTCAAATAACAAATAACCACTTTAGAATTTATAACCTGCACACACATACATGTGTGCAGATATATGTGTCTATACAATATATGTGTGTATATAAATATATGTATGTGCATATATGTAGAAAGAGAGATAGAGGAGATAACAAAACAAATATGGCAAACGGTTAACTATTGCTGAATCTGGAGACAGCATATCCAGAGAAAGAGACTGTATTTGCAGCAATTCAATGAGCTTCAGACATTTAAACAAATGGACGTTTCTATGAATAGCAAGCAATTACCATGTGCCCATCACTGGCCGTGGATTGTCTCGGGCAGGTCATCCGGATTCTTTCTCAACTTTCTAAACAGCTGTTCACGTGGAAATTGTGTCTTCATTTTCACGGTTAGGTACGAGGAAATTGAAAGAGGACATGGCAGGGTCCTGGATTTGAATTCAGATCACACTTACTTCCTTCCACAACAAGAAAGAACAGTTCATGGATGTCAGACAGGAAGAGGTGCAGCCCCAGCCTGCAGGAGCTCACGGCCCACAGGTAGGGCATAGAAGGAAGATGGACAAGTAACCAGAGACCATACTGTGGGTTACTAAGCCATTAAATTCTCCCAGCCAATACTTCCAGAACACCTCCCAGGTGCCAGGTGCTACACTGAGCCCTCTGGGACCGGAGCTGTGGACAGTAGAGACCGGGGTTTTGTCCCCCCAGAACTCCACTGCAGTGGACCTGATGCGGCTGTTGCAAGTGAGCAGAGTGTATGGAAGCACACAGCTGGAGCTTGCACCCAGAGCACAGGGTAAGGCAGGCTTCCCAGGGATGTGACTGCCTCTTTAGTGGATGTTCAGAGATGGAAGAGCCTGTGAAAGTTTGCTCATCCACACGGGAATTCACTAGTTGGACAAAGGGTGACACAGGTGTTCTCCAGGGTGTGCAGTCTGCACTATTTCCTTATGAAATGAGTGTGTGAATGGGTGAATCCCACCTGTGAGGGTAAGGAGCCCAGTGGGAAGAGCTGCCCCAGGAGGTTAGCCCCTTTGTCATCCTTCCAGGTCACCAGATAGAGCTGGCAAGTCCCAGCAAACCATGTGTGAGAAGAATTTGTGGCGGTGGCCTGGTGACTAACCACAGCCATGGGTGTTCCCTGGCTTCTGTGTTTCACTTCTAGATGAGAGGAAATATTTTATTAAGAAAAGCCATTCAGATAGCATTCTTTCTCTCTCTCTTTCTCTGTCCCAAGTTGCTCAACACTTTTTCAGGCTCCTGTTCTCACTGAGGGGAACAAAACTGCCTTCCGGAAAATGTACCTTGAGGTTTTGTTCTCCCCAGTGCCATGCAAAGCCAGCAGCCCACATGCCCCCGTAGGTGAGGAACAAGGGCCCTTGGCACCAGCCAAATATCACAGTCGTCATAGCCACCAAACAATAAGCTTTCGCTTTTACTCAGTGCTTTTTCTTGCCTGACCTCGTTTCGTTTACAGAGTTGACTTGCAGAATGTCAGAGACCCTTGTGGGTAAAATGCCTGGGTATTTCCACACTCCTTTTGGGGATGTCCCAGGAACCTGTGACAGGCCTTGGGCTAGTCCCTAGCAAGGGTCAGGGTGGGGGTCCGATCTGGGCAGGGAGCCCAGCTGGCTGGGGTTCTGTCTCTGCTCAGCCAACCGTGCCAACTAGAATTGCTTCCTTGTGCTTACCCCATATACTGGAGTTCCAGCTCAAATTTCACTCGGAAAATAGATCTCATAGCTGGGGACAAAAGGACACTTTGGAAACTACTGATCAGTTTCAATGCCTTTATTAAAAGAAAAAATAGAGGCCCAGAAAGGGAAATCATATTCCTAAATTAGCAAAGCTAATTAGTGGCAGGGTAGGAACTAGGTGTTCCTCCCAGGTATTTTCTTGGTTCCTACTCTAGGGCATGTGATTGCTGGATCTGGCTAAACCATCAGAGTGATGGAAAGGCCCAATGATTAGGTCTAAGAGGGAAAAATAATATATTTTCTAAAAATCCCTAAAAGCTAAAGTTCCAGCATGCCCCTGCACCACCCCCCTCCACTCCCCCACCCACTGGCCTGTGGGATCTGAGCATCTTGACTCTGAGGGGCCTAGAAGGTCCGATGCTGCCACCTGTCCCTCCTGGAGCCTCACTTTTTCCTCCAGAAGCTGATCTGGGCACATGAGGTAGCACACAGCCATCTCGTCTGGCTCCCGAGGGTTCTTCCACTCACCCCTCCCCTAACTAACTAGAAGACTGAGTGTGAGGCTTAACAGAAATCACAGATGGGCACACATTCTTTTCTAAGGTTCCAGTTTCTCCAAGGTGCCGTCAGGATCACACAGAAAGTCAGCTTCCAGGTAAAGGAGTGAGGCCTCATCTGCAGCCTTCAGAAACCACAGCAGGGAGGAAGCACCCCAGCTGCAGGAGTTCCTTTGAGAGAATGAACTTGGGTCTATTTTAGCTCCTTCCTGTGAAGGTGTGGTGGGCCCAGAGACCTCACTGAGGGCACAGCCACCAGAGTGGCACTGCGCTTGCCATCTGGAGGTGTGGGGCAGGGGGTGGGGGAGACTGAGCACTGGCTGCAGTGGGATCAGCAGCTCCAGGAAGGTGAGGGACAATGATTCCCAAGTATCCAGTGGACCCAACACATGTTTAAACACACTCCTTTCTTCTGTAGAGAAAAAGCGTTGTCCTACAGCTTCCTCACCTATAGCCCCTTGGGGTGGTTTTCCCAGTTAGTGCTTTCCTTCCTTCCCAGTCATTTTCTCTCTGACCCTCTCTTGCTCTAGCTCCCATTCTCAATCTTTCCTTGGCTCTCTTGCTCTCTTTCTCTCTTTGGGGAAACAACATCACTTCTTGTTCAGTCCCTGCTGAGAGCACCAATTATATTTATTTTTAAAATGATGACAACAGTAAAATTACTGAAAACCATAAAGAGCCGTTAAGAACTAAAAGCTTGAAGTGCTGATGCTCCATGAAATTAGACTGATTTGATAGATTCTCGAGTCGGGCAATGACTTCCTCTGTCGTGGGAGCAAAATGTGATCTTTTTGTTTTAAAAAAAAGTGGTTAAGTCGGTGTTTCTTTGATGATGTGTATGGGTCGTTTCCTTGCTGTGAAGACAGAATGCTCATTTTCATAGTCACAAAGGGAAACAAGGATTGCCTACTCAATTTTCACAGCTCAGGGCATGTACTAATAGTCTCGGTTTCTTTTTCACTCTGAGGGCGCAGAGGAGCAAAAGATAAATAAATGTTATTGTTGTTTGTCACTTTGTAAGATGATAATGTTACTGTAGGTAGTTAACTAGATATTAATAAAGAGAGCAAAGGGAATTAGACATGAGCTTAATAAATGGGGAGCATGAGCCTGTTTGCTTTACCAGGAAGCTATAGCTTCACACCCCAGGGGACCACAGCCTTGTTCTGCGAGGGGATTAACCCTCCCCACTGTGGTGCTGGATTATTGGGGGGCACAGGGGAAGGTGCTTGACCATAGAGGCCTGCCAGTCCAAGTAGGGGGTGGACCCATCAAAAAGCCCTCAAAAGCTTGGGAAATAAATTAGTCATTTTGAAAAACACCTGTTTCATTCCAAATCCAAGCTAATATAACCCCAGAGGAACAAAGAAGCGCTCGCTCTCCCTCTCGCTCTCTCTCTCTCTCTCTCTCTCTCTCTCTCACTTCATGAGCACACTCATTCCCTGTGTTCACGGGCTCTCTTGCCCAGGAGCACACGACCATGTGAGTCTAGCAACTACTGGGCCCCACAGCGGATGGCGTGGGCTCCACAGGACTCACCATTACTACGAAGCAAAAACTCTGGAATTTGTTTTTTGTTTTGGACACGGTTGGACTTTTTTCATGGCAAGACCGAGAGGGGAGACAAGGGCAGCCTTCCACACTAAGAAACCATCTTGCCATACCGCCGTCTCCTGAGCACGAGTCCTTGAACTGCTTTCGTGAAGGTCTGTGGAAGAGCCTGATTTCCACTGATAGTAAAGTTAACCAAATAAACAAATGGGGTAGCCTATCAGATGTTCCACAGGTACGACAGGTTAGAGGACACCAGATGCCTCAGGTTCAGCTTCATGCACATGTCTATAGGTATATGTATGTATGCATGTATACATATGCGCCAAATATGGACTTTTTCAGGTTCCATAGAAGTGTCTTTCTTAGGCTTAAGGCCTAATTGCCCTGGTATGTAAGCTTCAAGCTGAATGACCTTTGCCCACTCTCTTCCCCTCTCTGGATCTCACTTAACTCACCCACAGGGTATTTTCTTTTACTGAAAAGGAAAGAGGAAAGGCCATGTCTCAAATTCTGTGATTCAGAAATGAATGAGGTCCAGGGTCGAATCTGCTCCAGGGCCTGAGCCAAGGCCTCCACAGGATGAACGTGGAGGAAAGGACAGGAAGCACAGAGCACCCCCAGGCCTAGAAACCCAAGGCTGAATCCCACTCAGACGATGTTTTTATCTGAACCTGGAGATTAAAAGGTTGCAACTTGTGAAAACTCTTCATAAACTTAAAGCCGTGTGTACATTGCTGCATTTTTATCACCAACTACCAAGCAGGATAATGACTGAGTTAATTCTGGCATGAAACTGTTAAGGCACTCACCTAAGGCAGCAAAACCCTTCCCAAGTCCCGGGAACTGGATTGCCAACTCAGTGCTCTATCTGCCAGATTACACGGCATTGCAAATATGGAAATGAATTCCACAGATGGGAAGCCGTCATTCACCCGTGGGCCAGGCTCTCACCTGTCCCTGGCACCTGTCGGGAAGAGACCCAGTGGAACGTCCCCGCTGACTTGAGATAAAGGGCAGCACACCAAGCACTCTGCCCTCAGGCCCCACAGCAGCAGCTGCATTAGGTTGTAAGACACGCAAGCCTTCCTGGCCTGTGTTATTCTTTCCGGTGTCCAGGGATAACACTCCAAACTCTGAGTTAGAGGCGAACCTTTGTTTTCATTCCAATACAACCAAAGAAAGCAAGCTCAGGATGAAGCAGTTTAATTAGAGCATGCAAATCACTCCTGTGTGTTAGAGGTCGTGCCTCATGCAGGCACAGGAGAGGAGAACACAGCTGGGAAAAGGGGGCATGAAAACAAAGTAAACAGTCTGCGCTCCTGGTGGTGGGGAGGGCGGTGAGGGGCGAAGGGCCACACACTCGCTGCCATGGGCTGCCATCCTGTGACACCATTCCCCACACTTAGCTTTCGAGGTGCCTTTGGTTGAGCCGTGTCTCTGGAATGGCAGAAAAGTGAACGTATACATGGCAAACCATACGTTATTTTGTAATTTATCTTTAACATGCACACAGTAATGTATCCTTTTTAGGTACAGTTTTACGAGATTTGACAAATGCCTGGAGTGGTATAGCCACCACCTTGATCAGGACACGAAACAGCTCCACCAACACACAAGTCTGTGTTCAAAGACTTCACCTGCCCTGTAACCATGGCCACTGCTCTCAGATCTTCATCCCTATGGCTTTGACATCGGCATGATGCTGTAGAAGCGGAAGTCTGGCTCCGTTCATTTGCATAACGTGTAAAGTGTCTTAGAGCCACCCATGCAGTCGTGTGTTCCAGTAACGTGTTCTTCTTTACGGCCTTGAGGCATTCTGTAGCGGGGGTGCCCCAGTACGCGGAGAGTAGAAAGACATTTGGGTTGTTTCCAGGTCTTGGTGATGACTGACGAAACTGCTGCAAACATTTACTCGCAAGTTTTTGTGTGACGTAACTTTAATTACTTCCTTGGGTAAACGCCTAGGAATAGGAGTGCTATAAATCACATGATGAGTGCACATTGAACTTTTAAGACTTTGCCAAACTGTTCTTCAAAGTGATGAGGCCAGTGTGCATTCCCGTCTGCGGTGTGTGAGAGAGCATAGTTACTCTACAACCTCGCCAGCACTGAGTATTGTCAGGTGTTATTACTGTTACTGTTTTTATTCCAGTTCTAATGAATTTGGAGCGGCATACCAGCGTGGTTTCAATTCACACTCTTGTGACTAACGATGTTGAGCGTCTTTTCAAGTGCTCACTTGCCGTATTTTTCTTCAGTGAAATGTACAAGCCTTTTGCCCACTTTTAAATGAGTCATTTTCTTATTACTGAGTTCACTAAATGATTTCTAAGTTAAAAATTTTATTAAATAATTTTTATTAAGTGAAAGGCAAGGAGCCCAGATTATTATCAGCAGAATTTGGATTAATGATAGCAAAGGAAAGCTAGACTTTTAAGCAGCCCAAATACTTACAGTTGTAGGACAAACGTTTCTCAAAGTTTAGCGTCTAACTAAATCGTCTGGGGTCTTGTTAAAAATGTGTGTTGTGAGTGAGCAGGTCTGGGTGGAGCCTGATAATCTGAATTTCTAATAAGCTCCCAGGAGCTGCTGCTGCTGGTGTCTGCATCAGACTTTGACTAACGAAAGTCTGAAAGATCCCGGCTCAGACCCCCTTGTCTAACCCTAAAGCTGACCCACACTCATTACGTAAGTCAGTCTTTACTTTCTTTTGGAAGAAAAATAAACATGGAATTAATAACTACATCAAGATAGTTACATCTCTCCCACAGGACGTAATGCATACTGGTGGACCTTTGATGCGGATCCCCGCCCGCAGGATCCTGGGTTGTGGCTGCAATAGACAAATACACACGGCCTACCGAGTCCTGTGGAGGAAAAGGGATGGCGGGCCACTCTCTCAGGAGAGTGGCCTGACCCTTGCCTGACAGGCTTTTATTGCTTTTCTGGGCACATTGCATTGAGGATGGTCCTCATTTACTATGCACAGGTTTTCTTTAGGGGGTTACAAAAAACAAAGGAGAGGGTGTTACTAATTACATAAAAGAGGAAGGATATTAGCAAATGTAAAGGGAAAAGTGGTTAAGCTGGTTACACTGGCCCTTGGAAGGTTCAGCATAGATTTTAGAAAGTTACTTTAAAGATGTGCAGTAAACGTTTGCTGCCTCAATTCAGGGTGAGGGAGTTTTAGCAAGAGCAAATCTTAAAGTGGCCTGGGTTCAACCAGGACCTGATTCCTTCCCCACAGGAAAACCTTCCATGGGCGTGGGTCCTGCCCACCAACCTCGCTCCCCACTGGCTGCTCCGAGTGGGGGCTGGGCCACATTTGCCACACTTGGAACAGTTCCCCATAGACCTTGAATAGGTATGTCAAGAGTCTCTGTACCAAATGTCCATCCAAAAATTATGCTATCATGTCATTTAATTTTACTACTAAGGAACATAGAGAGATCTTCATCTTGAAGTCATGTCAGTGAAGAAATAACATGTCCCTTGTTAAAATTTAGGAGTTTTTGTCCCCCAAATACTTTGATGTAGTCACTGGTTACAGTCAAAACGTCCTGTATTTCTCCACATGAACAATGACCTTGGACTTGGTAGGTAGTCTCCATGAATCCTAGGACCTTATTTATAAAGCCTCATCCACAGAGGGGAGGAATTAGGTAGGTACGATCTAAATGTTACTTAACATTGCTTCAGATATAAAGTAGAAAAGCATTTTATTGCCCAAGGCTCCCTGAAGCCTGGAATTTCTAGCGCATTTCTGCTTTTTAAAAAAATCAGAATCCTACTAGGCCAGAGAAGGCAATCATCTATGATTTTGGCAAATGCAGACACTTTTTCTTAAGGGGGGAACCGAGATGAGCCATTGAGATTCAGGGGAAAAAAAAACAAATAAAACATTAGAATTTCTGTTTTCATTCATCTTTTTAAAAATTCCATTTGACCAGTGCTAACTATATCAATTGATACACGGCTCTTCATTCAGCCTCTACATCACAGAGTGGATAACAAAGAACTCCACTTTGAACATACGTTTGAAACTCTGAGAGCTACTTGAAAAGAGATGCCAAGTAAGCAGTTAGAGTATGGATGTCAATCACCAGAGAAGGAGGGCTAACCCATAAACCAGCACGATGTCAGAATACAGAGAGAGGTGGACAGAATTGTACTGATAGCCAAGAGGGACGTGAGTGGGAGGGAATTCTACCATTTAAAATTTTGTGGAGGAGGAGGATCAATCAAAAAGACAACAAGACAGACAAGAATGTCAAGAGAAGCAGGTATGTGACCAGGAGAAAATGGTGGTTCGGAAAATAGCATTCAGGGTACCCAGAAAGCCTGGTTAACCATATTAGATGCTGATGGAGGGTTCAGTGAAATGAGACAGAAGATGCCACTCAATTTGGTTACAGAGATGGACAGCACAGCTGACCTCAGCTAGGCAGTGGGAATCTCCAAGGACCACAGTGCAAACTGCAAGCATGTCTCATTCACGCCAAGAAGGGAAGTCTTGTTCACAAAAGTTCACCTCACTTGCCATAAAGAAATATATGCATCTTTCAAGGGAGTTTTCTGAAAATTCAAGAGATGCAAAAGCTGACAAGAAAAATGTGTTTTCAGTTTGCCACCAGTAAGTCCACCATCCGAAAAGTCCTGTAATAATGTGTGTCTAACTCCTGTCATTTCTCACTCGGTAGGATGTTTGTAAATTTTTTTCATATAATTGCAATTATATTTTTAAAGATTTTATTTATTTATTTTTAGAGAGAGGGGAAGGGAAGGAAAAAGAGAAGGAGAGAAACATCAATGTGTGGTTGCCTCTTACATGCCCCCTAGTGGGGACCTGGCCTGCAACCCAAGCATGTGCCCTGACTGGGAATCGAAACAGTGACCTTTTCGTTCACTGGCTGAAGCTCAGCCCACTGAGCTACACCAACCAGGGCTAATTGCAGTGATATTTTATGCATTATTTTTTCAATTCATTTTTGAACACACATGTTTTAAGTGCATTATAAGCATAGTACACCATAAAGTGAGCATACTACATAGATATTTATCCCATCAAACTCATTTCCAATGTGAAGGTTATAAAGAAAGCTGAAATGAGCATCTTTCTTTATAAAGCTTCTCCCCAATTATTTTGGATTATTTTCTTACAGTTGAACACCCATAGGGAAAATTCTAGGTTAAATGTTAGGAGCACCTTGAAACTCTGAGGACCTACTTTACAGGAGCATTTGTGTGCTGTGGAATGAAGAGAAGGACCCCGAGGAGACCCAAAGCAAGATCAGGAAGTCTCGGCAGCTTTAATTAGGCAGCTTCGATGGACACAGCTTCTAATTTCCTTTCTCACACTTCAGAACATTCTTTTTCCACCTCTTCCTCCAAGGACCTGGAACTTTGCTAATACTGAGCAGTAGAACATCGCCGCCAACAAAAGGGGGGGGTTGGGGGGAGAGAGAGAGAGGCTGGAAGGGAAGAAAGGGGAAGGAAGGCAAGAGAATAGGAGGGGAGGAAGGGGGAAAGAAGAGAAGAAAAGAGACCATTTGGTACTACTAATTTTAAGAAAGCCTTTGAGTCTTGTGTTCACATATTTTCCTCCAAATATTGGCATTGTCACGAGCTGAGGCATCGGCACGGTAGACACTTACCAATTTGAGCTTTGCTGGCACCCGGCCTCCTTTCCCTACTATACTCCCAGTCTCCCATTATGGACACCCCTGTCTGTGGGAGTCCAGGTGAGGAAAACCTGCCCCTCACTTGAAAAGGAAAAGCAGCCATGGTTCTTCTCAGCCGGGGCTGGATTAACAGGAGAATGGCACATGGATTGGGTTCAGCAAGTTGGCAAACAATTCTGAGGTTTGGATTTTGAAAGAATGATACAGTCGTGTGGGAACGAAGGTCATTGTCATCACTGTGGTAGCCTGAGCAGGACAGCCCACATCTCTGCTGGGACTTCTGCTGCAGCCTTTGATGGTCAGCTCTTCCCAGTGATTCTCTGAGTCTTGTCATCTTGCCTCTCTGAGCCCCAGTAACCCTTTAGCAAGCTCGTCCTTCACCTAAGTCAGCCCAAGTCAGCCTTCAGTGTTTTTAAAGAATGCTCTGCCTGGGCCCAGTGGGCAGGGCCAGGATACGTTTAGGATTTTGGACCTTATTGTTACAACAAGGGAAAACTACTGTGGGTAAGAACTCTTTCAGCCCAGGAATGATTATCCAGGGGGTGATGGAGGCCTAGAGAATAAATGGGAGTGAGGGAGAAAAGAGCATTGGTAAGAACAAGAGGCACAATGCCCGCAGCACCCCAGACAGTTACACCAGGGCTGAGGGCTGTGTCACTTCAGCATTATAAGAGGCTCTTGACACCAGGGACACAAAGACCCGGGACTGAGAGGCTGCCACTGTACGTGTCTGGAAATAATTACAAGGACGGATGAGGGTGCAGGAGAGACAGGTTATGCCACTCCTCTGTAGACTCCAGAGCTGCACTTTGTCCAATTCAGGGGGTCACAGAGAATGTGCAATCTGACAGCAATCTGCTCTTCTGACCACTCCTGGCCCCTCAGTGCTCATCTCCAATGGTTTCGACAGAAAGAGGCCACCACAGCATGGGGCTGCCTCTCCCAACTTCAACAAGGGTTTCCTAAACTTCACTGAGAAGCTTCTCCTGCCACTCTGGTTAAAAACGTAGCTCCCCAGCTCTGCCCCAGGGATCCTGATTCAGAGGGTCAGGGGTGGAACCTGAGAATGAAGTTCTGCCCGATGACTTTTGTCATCAAGTAGTTTGAAAACCACCACTGTAAAGACGCTTACCTGGAAAAGGTATGACACAGCCCTAAGTATGACCTAGCAGGGATTTTCCTGGTCATCCCTGGTATCATCCAGAAGTGGGTGGCATGAAGGCCTAGAACGGTCATTCTTGATTTTGCATGCACCGGAATTTCCCAGAGGGCTTGTGAAAGTACAAGTTACTGGCCCCACCCCCAGAGGTTCTGATTTAGAAGGTCTTAGGGTCTGAGAATTTCTAACAAGTTCTCAGGAGACGCAGAAGGTGATGGTCCTAGACCACACTCTCAGAACTACTGACTTAGAAGGAACACAGTGCCCGCAGTGTTCAGTCACTGGAGTCAGTCCTTGGTAATTATCAGTCACCAGCCCCTGAAGGAAACGCCCTCCCAGTCAACAACAGTCAGAACAGGACAGGGGATTCTCTACCGGAACTACATACCCTGAGGCATCAGAGACAAGCCCCCTCCCCAGCGCACTAGAAGATAAAATCTGGAATTCTCAGGGTGGTCATCAAATACTCAGAGAACCAATCCAAATCTTAACCTCTCTGGACTGAGCAAAGAGTGAGGTGGGTAGTGGGAAGGACATGGATGCCTGTTCACAGGTGATGTTCCCACAGCAGAGCCTTGGCAGACCCCAGGCACAGTCAAGACAGTGACCCAGAAACCCTAGGACCTTGGGACACATCCCTGCATGTTGGGGAGAGGACAGGTGAGATTTGGGGACCTCATGCTGGAAGTGGTGAGAGAGTGGGGACTGGGGAGTGTTGACAGGGACAAGCCAGAGCTCCAGGCTCCAATCAGGCATGCTCCGGGGGCGCCAACACCCACAGAGCTAGGACCACAGAACACAGTGCATAGCATCTCCCTTTCCGATGGCAGGCTCATAAATGCAAAGTTCTCAGCACTTTTCATGAACTCATTTTCAATACTCACTCCAGCCCAATGAGCAGGTACTATTACACTAGCTACTTCGTCCCTTACAGACTAGGAAACTGGGGCACAGAAAAGCCACAGATCCTGGCAACATCACAGGGTGAGCACTCTGTGGAGCCACATTGCAAAGCCAGGCCATCTGACTGCAGCGGCAACAGACTCCACCTTAGCTTGTGCCTGCGTCTCCTTAGCAGCATACTTATTTCTTCACTATCTGCTGCCTTCAAGTCACTATTTCATCCACTTGGGATAGGAACCAGAGAAGGTGGGTGATACACAATAAAAAAGATAATCTCCTTGCCTAGAGAAAGATTATAATCTGATAGGATGGACAGCCTATATACAGCCAGCTCTGAAACAGGCAGATTGCAATACGGGTGTCTATGACTAGCTACAGGTTATAGGGACACAGAAGAGAGAATTGTGAAAGGAGATGACAAGTCTTGGACGTGGTGATAGAAGAGGTCTTTAATCTAGGCCCTCAACACATTGCAAGCAAGATAAATAGATAGATAGATAGACAGACAGACAGACAGACAGACAGACAGATAGATAGATAGATAGATAGATAGATGATAGATAAACAGATACATCCCTTCAAAGTTGGTTCTTGGAACAGAGTGTCTTGGAGGAAGTAGCAACTGATTCTAAGGCTCTGGCCTCATTTTCTCAGCTTCTCCTTTGCTTTGAATCTCTCTCTGGTTCCCACCATCACCATCCAGCTGGCCTCAGGGAATAGTAATCTTTTTCATACACACTGGCCCAGACAGAAAAGACCTTTCCATCTAGTCCTCCACTGTATAGCTGAGGTGAGGCTGGAATTAGAAATAATGAAAATCAATAGGCCTCTTACTAAATGCTCAGGAGAAGAATCAAGAAAATAAACAGTCTTATAATATCAAAACTCGGTCCAAGAGGCTGCACCATCCAATACGGAGCCCTCGGGGAAAGCACGCCATGCCCTGCTTCTCCTCCTGGACCCTGGTCTCCTTCGGCATGGCAGATACTATTTTCGTCCCTACCTGCTACCCAGACTCCTCAAAGTCTAGACAAGGAGATGGAGAATTACTGCCCTTGGGTCTGGTGCCTGTCCTCGCAGGTCCAGCCTCCTTTGTTCTACGTCACCTCTCCTCCAAGTAATTGGAAGTGACCAACTTTCCTCCCTGGCCTTTCATTTCTTCATGGACTTTCATAGAATAACATGGCTACCTCGTCTGAAATCAAGTCTGGGTGCTGCCATCAGTTAACTGCATAAATTAGATCTAGACATTTAACCTTTCTGAGTGTCTGTTGGTAAAATTAGGGGTTTGAATTAGTAGTTAGCATAGTCCCATCTATGATCTCTGTAATTCTAGGGCCACCCATGGGCATGAATCAAGTTACTCACAGCATATGTTTTGCCTCAGCAATAATACATTAAAAGGAAATTGCCTGAACTGGAAAGATCAAGTCTAAGAGGAGGGCCCATGTCCCTAAGCTCAAAGCTCCTTTTGATTTTAAAGCACAAGCCTGAGTGAGCAGGACAGGGGCTCCTGGATTCCTGATCTCTATATACACATAGCATTTCAAGTACATTAGAACTAAGGAAGTCCAGGAGTCCCTTCTGTCTGTGTCAAGCTCAGCTGCATGTAAAAATACCATTGCTGGTAAAAACCAAAATACCTGGTCATCAGCTTCTCCCTCAGGCCCCGCATCCAGGCTCTGAGCCATCAAAAATGACCATCAGGAGTCAAGTTAGCCGCATGGCATGAAGCACTTTCCCAGGAACTATAAGCCGTGGCCTGGGGCCCTTCCTCAATGGACCATCAATACATGCATGCAAGGGACTCTTAGCCACGCAAAGATGTGCACAGAATTTTAATATGACGATGGTCATGACTCGGCTCCTGTTCAAAGAGGAAGAGACCCCCCGTGGGAATTTCAAACTGCTTGAGGTGACCTCACTGACATCACCAATATTTATTACAGTGTCGAAGGTCCCATGACGGGCTGCAGGCTTTTCACCACTAAGTGGCCTAGAACATTAGATGCTTCCCCTTTGCCAGGAGGTCTGGGAGGACCAGACCTGGAAAACAGAGATTTAACAGAACCAAGATGGAAATGCTTCCCAATGAGAGTACAGGAGAGATGAAGACTTGGAACCCTGAGTTACTAGAAAATCAAAGTTAGGAAGCCAGGAGGGAAGGAACCAAATGCTCGGGCCTCAGTACAGAACCAAGGAACCCAAAAGGTAGGGAAAGAAGAGAGCTGGACTGCTGAATGAGTTAGATGAGCAGGTTATTCTGGACAAATACTAGAAAAAAAATCTTTTGTCTGAGGTTGGATATTAGGTGGCCTTTTAACATTCTAGTGTTGTACGTGGCCTTCATCGAAGTTTCTGTAAGTTGACCCAACTTGCAAAAAAAAAGAGAGAGAGAAAAGAAAGAAAGACAATGGGTATATTTTCTGAGCTTCATGATGTCATTGGTTCCCAACAAAATTTCATTTCTACCCCCTGATTTCATGGAATATTAGTTACGTGTTGCTGAGTAACAAATTACAACAAATTTAGCCGCTTAAAACAACACACATTTATTATATCACAGTTTCTGTGGATTAGGAGTCCAAACCTGAATTTGCTGGGCTCTCTGCTTCCGAGTCTCATCTGAAAGCCACCATCGAAGTGTTGGTCAGGCCTCACTCTAAGGTTCAGCTGGGGAAGGACCCTCTTCCAGGACCACATGATTGTTGGCTGCATCCGTTTCTTGCAGGCTGTAGGACTGACTGTCTTTGAGAAGCTACCTTCAGTTCCATGCCTTCCTCCAAAGGGCAGCTCACAACATGCATGGCTTCCTCATAACCAGTGAGGGAGGGTCTCCTAGCCCGGCGATGCTACAATCTCATGTCACATAACCGTGTACATGCAGTCACATCACTCCTCTCACCTTTGCCACATCCCGGTAGTCTGATGCAGGTTAGAGGACTCATCCGCACTCAAGCAAAGGGAATTGGCGACGGCATGAATACTGGGAAGTGCAGGTCGTTTGAGCTGAGTCTGTCACACATAAATGAAGATGCTTGTTGCCAGTGGATCTCAAAGCTACTCTTCTGTTCTCCTGGAGAAATTAAACAGATGCACCATAGTATGTGACATAGTTAAGCACAGGCTCCTGGACCAGACAATGGGGCTTACTAGTCATGCCAGAGTTGATGGGACAAGGTGGTTTCTCCTGTCTGCTGGCTTGTAGCTGAATTTCCATTCCCAAGAATAAAGCCTTTTTTGTCCCAAATAGACAGGATCCATGAACCAGGTGAAATGACGTGGAAAATTTAACAAGGAAAAGTGTTAGGATCTGTATTCAGGTCCCCTAAACCCACTGCACAAGTTGAGGCAGAGCTTGGTAACAAAGGCTTGTGAATAAGGCTTAAGGCTTATTTGGTTGACTCAATATGAATCAGCAGTAAGAAGCGGCTGCCAAAAATAGCAAAGGCTGTGTTAGACTCTGTGTAATTAGTCCAGATGGAGGAATAGTCCAGAGGACATGGCCCTGTCTCACTGGTGGTGCTCTGTCCACCCATGCAGCTGGACTCTAATTCCATACCCCATATTCTGGGAGAGACACGGGTAGAGTGGAGCACCTGCAAAGGAGAGCCCCCAGGAGGTGGAGGAGGCTGAACCGTGGAAGATAACAAAATAATGAGGACAGGAATATTTAATCTGCACAGGCAAACTCCTGAAGTGGGTCGTAGCATTGTTTTAAAACTCTAGAAGGCTGTCTTGCAGATGAGATATTTGAATTTTTATATGAGCCCAGGGAACAGGACCCGTACCCACAATGGAAGCCCTGGAGGATCAGTCTCCCAGTAGGCAGAGCTGCTGTAGTGAAGGATAGATAGGTATCGCTGGAGGCCTTCATTGGGTCACTTAGTTACTCCGCAAACAGTTACTACTTCCCACTGACTGCCAAGCACCGAACTCTACAGACACCCACCAAAGAAGGTGCGTTCTCTGTCTCCAGGGTATGGCCCTTGAATAAGACAAGTGAACACTCGATTTCAATGACAGACTGGAAGTAACCAACAAGCCCCAAGCCTCCGGCACTTATTTCTTGCTCATGCCACATGGGACTCCATGTGCATTCTCATTCTGAGAACCAGGATAAAGGAACTTCGGGTGGGAGAAGAGAAATAATGCTGGTGGAAATTCGTGATGCCCGAGAATGCGCCCCCTCAGATAAGGTTAATCTGCTCACATTTCATTGGCTGAAGAACATCATGTGACCAGTCCCAAGATCAATAGAGAGGTGCAGTGTTGCCACAGGGGGGCGCTAAACAGCAGTAGGCAGGAATGAATGCCCATGAAGGAAGCAAGAGCAAAATAACTGAAAATAATATACTTTCCTATCATACTCTTGGAGACATCCTGTGGGAGTTGAGAGGACAGAGTTTTGTGAAAGATTTCTTGGATGGACAAGACCATCGTCTTGGCAGTCTTGGGGCCAACCACTCTCCCTTCCTAAAATCACCCTTGATGTACACATCCAGGGTTGGGCAACAGTGGTTGGAATACCAATAAAGAACATAACACTTAATAAATAATAACGCAGGAATAAACTCTGTGTTTCGCATCCTCACAACTGCACACCTACCTTTGCCCGTTCCCGTCTACTTATTAATGGGATAATACATTTCAGTGGAGAGGTTTGTAAATTAGTTAGCTCTGACCTAAGTGGAAGGTTTTCTGGCTTACCTGGGGAGAGAAGCGGAAAAAATATACAAACTTTCCCCTTGGGGAGGGAAATCTATACATATGTAAATAAGGGAAATGAAATTTAGCAGTTGAGAAATTACAACTGTGAAGAACTAGGTTAATCCAGGGAAGAAAGACAGTGAATCCCGAGAAAAATATAAGAAACTGAATGTAGGTGAGGGACCTAGATGGACCCTATTAGTGGCTGTTCTCCATGAGGAATAATAAATGAAAGACTGCCTGTCATTTTGGGTTGGAAAGGCCTAAATTATACTTCTCTTCATGCTCCCCTCCTCAAAAAAGAGTTTATTTAATCTACCTGTGAACATTTCACAGATAGAGGGAGTGAAAGCAGGCTGATTACAGTTTGTGTATGTGTTTGTTTTTAAGAAACCCTTAATTGCCTTGGGCACCGTGAGCAAAGCCATTCCCAACAGGATAAGAGAAAAATGGTCCCCTTTTTCCTAAGCGTGGCTGGCAAACCAAGGGACGTTGAATGAGGCAGAAATGGGCACTTAGCCTAAAATACTTCATTGCTCCCATTGCAGGTCCTTTAATTTTTAATACGCTTTATATCTGAGTTCAGAGAGGTTTTGTTTTTGTTAACCTACTGGTTCAACATCGTTCTATTAAAACTTTTGGAATTAATATGCCAAATGTCAACTGCACCATGCAGTGGCCGTGAGGGGAGTGCGTTTTCAGTCATGTTCAATTTGAATGCCACCTTGCTCTCCTCAGGGGGAAAGAACAGTTTCTGTGTTTTAAAAGCAGTGTGGTGGTGGGGAGAAAATCACAGCGGCATTTCTCCACAAAGCTACCCCTGGGGCCCTGGGTGGACACCATTGGAGTGACTACGGTGAGTTCCTGTCCTTCTGGGTGTGTGGAGTCACTGTTGCTCAAGGTGAAGCATGGTGAAGGGACATCAGGAGGCCTCTTTAGACTTCTGTGTCCACAGCCTGCTAGCACTGTGGTCTTGGCTCGGAGCCAAGGCCCAGTAGTGAGCATTTACTGAGCACCTGCTATGTTCCAAATATGGTTCTAAGCTAAGCTTTTACATGTATTGACCCATATCCTCCTCGTAACGACACTCTGGGAGACAGGCATTAGTATTCTTCCCATGTGATAGACAAGGAAATGGAGGCACAGGCCCTTCCCCAATATATAAAGATCTTCCATAAATCAATAGTAAAATGATCATCAGCACAATACAAAACTGGGCAAACAACAGAAACAGGCACTTCATAAGAGCATACCCAAATAGTCATTAAGCATAAGAAAATGTGCTTAATTTCATTTGTACAAAAGTCCAAATTAAAACCAAAATGACACACCACTGCATACTTAACAGAGTGTCTAAAAGTAAATGCACGATGCTTCCAGTTGCTGGGGAAGAAGCAGAGCAATGGAGACTCCCGTGCTACTGGTGGGAATGAGCGGTTTAACCTCTTTGGAAAACACTTTGGCAGTAACCGCTCAAGCTGGGCATTTGCAAGTCCTGCGAGGCGACAATCCCGCCCCCGAGGGTAGAGCAACTGTAAATATCCGCACCTGTGCGTCAGAAAACATGCACGAGAGTGTTCAGAGAAGCCTGACTTGGGAAGGTCCTGGGGTGGAAAGAACCCAAATGCCATCAGCAGCAGGGTGCCTGGGCACCATCAGTGTGCTCACGCTGAATAACGCCACTCACCACAACAATGCACTTCAGCGAGCTCCGAGCAGTGAGTGGCTGAATTTCATAAACAACACTGAACGAAAGGACTGGGTGCAGAATACTGTACGATTGCACTGAAATAAAGCAGCAGAATTTGCAAAAGTATATTAGTTTATAATAACTATTGATACTTGATCATGTTAAACATAAAACGCTATTTTTTTTTCATTTAAGAGCTACATTGTCTGAGCTTCAATGTATTCTGTGAAACACATAGTAGTACCATAAAGGAGAAAAACCTATCTTGAGTTAGCCCCTGTGCGTGTCATCGTAAACCCGTTCATAAGAAAAGTGTATCCAAAAATGGGGAAAGAGAGGCCTCTCGGAGCTTTGGCTCTATTTTCAATCTGGAATCAAGCCAAGGCTTAGAAAGGACAAGGCAGCGCTGTCAGTTTTCCAGGACAACAGTGCCACACTCTAGAGGACTCCAGTGGGGACTCCAAGAGGGGAGAGCTGCTAGAAAAATCACACGTGGCCTGAAGCTGAGAGTTCAGGGCAGAGCGTGGAGCGTGGGCACCCAGTCCAAATGCCGCTTTGACCGTCCTCGTGCAAGAAGACGAAGCTCCTAACAATGATCAGACTGAGTGGTGATTTTCCCGTTCCCGCATGTCCACGAGCTCCTTCAGGAAAGAGACTCCATTTTATCAAATTCTATAAAATAAATAATTTTATATATTCGATGTATCTTCATAAGCTTTTGCCCATGTACCTACCACAGGGTGTGTGTGAGGAGGGTGAACCCCCCAGTACCCTTGAGTAAGGCCAAAGGAGAAAAGCAGCAAGACATGCCCATGACAGCACCAGTCACCTCTACTCCCCGCAAACCTGGCACCAGAGTGCGCCCCGATTTCCCACTGCTCGAAGCATTCCCGCACTCAGCAGGGCCGAATCATTTGGACAAGGTGGCCACTTCAGGCCTGCAACACTGCAGTTCCTGCAACACTGATGTGTAATTTGGGGCAAAGCTGGGCAGGGGTCCAAAAGAAAAACCATGTGTTGTCTAAAGCTGCTTACCCAGCACAACAAAGGGCCTGCTAGACTTGTTTGTGCAGTCGCATTAATCCTGCATACTTTACCTGAATCGATGAGGCCTTCGGCGTCCGTGATGTCATCATCTACCGGGGCCAACCTCTCCATCAGATGGCAGAAGACCTCAAGACACCTTCAGGGCCTCTCCAAAATGTTTTCATTGCTTTTGAAGTCAGAAGACAAATGAGCTTCCAGATCTCAGAAAACATTCAAATAAACCACAATGTGTTCATGTTTACACCAATGCAGTCATGACAAGGAGTTTTCGGTTAATTTATTTATTTTGGTGAAGGACAGGTCCCCCAGAGGCAAATATAACTCCACCCAGGAAAGCGGAGTCATGGAGGGGATAAAATCCTGTTTTCAGAAAAAATCAAGCAATCTATTAATCATACATGGCTGGACTGTTTTCAAGGACATACAGGTAAAGTTGGGGGAGATGGGCCAGGCCAGTAGGGGAAGCATGTGATGGGTGAGCTGAGTGGGGAGGACCCACAATCTTTCACAAGCCACATGTTTGGGGGATATGATCGTCATTTTCTCTCTCACAAGTGTACTGCTTTAGCTAATGAGCAAATCAAAAGAAACAGGAAGAATTCTAGACCTCAGCACCATCAAATTAAGGGAGTTAATTGAAGATACCACTTTCACACCGTGTAATCATGGTCTCTTTGTTTTGGTCAAAAGAGTGAAAAATATCTTTCAAACCCAGCTCCCTCCCCGGCACCCAAACAGTTCTGTGGACGGACTGTGGCCTTTCTTATCTGCTCTCATCAGTTTTACACACGATCTTGTCTATGAAGACAGGTAGCACAATTACCATTCGACAAGACCCATCAAGCTTCCCATACAACAAGGGCCTTTTAAAAATGCACTTGACTTTTCAGGTGATTCAGCAGGAAGAGCCATTAGTGCACCATCTAAATCGGGACTTGGAAAGTTTATTAAAATTCGATTTTTAACCTGATCCCAATTTCCTCTGCTTATAAAAAAAATCCCACTGGACTGCTTAATATTCATGCTCTTAACCTGAAAGATTCCAACAGCCATTATGGGAGGAAACGCTTTACAGAGGAGCCCCACGGACTGGAGTTACAGATGAAATACACTGAGCCCAGGCGGGTAGAGGGACTGTGGATCCTGAGCATCTGCCCAAGGAGCAAACTCTCTCTCCTTTGCCCCCTTCCCATCTCTCCTCTCTCCCTCCTGGTCCCCCTCTTCCATCACAATTCTGGTCTCTCTCTTCCCTCACATACCTGGGTGTGGGGGGGAAGCAACCAGAAATAACAAAAGAAAACATAAGCAAACTATTCGATTACAGAAATCACTCCAGTAGAAGTTGAGCTTTTGCTTGGATAAATTCCCTCCTACTCTGGTGCCCCAGCTACTCCCCTGCACTGATGCCATGGCTTTGAACTTGGGTGCTTTGCTTTTGTAGAGTGAAGAAATCACGGTTTCTGAGAAGGTTGGTGCAAGGACAACATGTGCAACTCGTGTAAGGCATTTTGCACAGTGCCTGGCACAAAAGCCTTGCATGCCTCCCAGCGGAGGTCAGGACTGATTGCTGACCAAACTCATAGGTCAGTTGCTGCGCTTCCATCTCACACTTTCAGCCTTCGTCTTCTCTGCAGAACAGGGTTTGCAACTTAACGGATGCCGGTGAGTTTGGGGAGCAAGAAATAGGTTGTGGGTGTTCATCTTGTTTCCCCTTGAGACCTGATTTTCTGCACCCTTAGGGGAGTGGTGATGCCCTAACTTTCCAGGGTACCTGAACACGGACTAGGTGCCCGATAAAGGCTTTGCATGTTCAAATATAGGCAGCTTAGAGGTCACTGACTAAAACCCTCTCTTTCCAGTTGATGACCCTGAGAGGGTCTGGGGCCACACACGGAAGAGTGACAGCTACACTTCCAGTTGACTACTGCCATATCTCCTAGGAGCCCCCTTTCTGACATGGAAACGTGTCCGACGTGAGCCATGACTCCTTGGGGGAAGTTCAGTTTAGAAGACCTTTTTTTTTATTTTTGAGAGTATACTATGTTTCAGACACCAATCAGGATTTGGGAGAGAGAACTAAATCACGGTGCCCAAGCTCAAAGCCCTTCTACTCCAGTGGAGCAGACAGATCTCTAGGCAGATATTTTCAATAAAATGTTCATGTTATAACAGAGCTGAGTTTCAGTGATATGTAAATGCCTGTAAGGAAACCTAACTCACGTCCCCAAGAGGTCAAGGAGGGGGGCTGAGGAGAAATGCATAAAACTAAATAAGAACAAAAGAGCCAATTAATACTGTCTTATTTATCTAAGTATGAGAACACTGATCATTGATCAGTGAATGTTGGCTGAAATTAAAGAACGCGAGAAGCTAAAATTCCAGTCTTCAAATTCTTGTCACCTCCCAGATCGTCTTGGAGTCACTTTTTGCACATGAAGCTTCTAACAGAGACTCAGGGCTGCAACCTGGGTTCTGGTTCCTTTTTAGGACTTCTTGGGGGGAACTAAGCAGATCAGTTAACCTGCCTTTGGCTCTGTGGGTACAAATCACACCACCAGACTCCCTTTGCATCTGGCAAATGAGTTGTGAGATTCATAATATGGGCACAGAAGCACTGTGAACTCTCATGGAAAAGTAATCATAGCAACTTAAGAGTGCCAAAGCCTCTCCCTGCTTGGAAGAACTCATGACCTGCATTGGGCTTAGCTGCTGGTGGGAGCTTACACACACCAGTCACTGACAAGGGTTGATCTTGGACTACCATTTCACCCGGAACAACCTCATCCATGATTTCACATGACTTCATAGGATGGGGGAAAGCCCTTCTTTCAAAGCTAATGTCAATATAAATACCACGATTTTTCAAAGCGGGGCTTTAAATTGACTTTTAAAACTTCATGTATACACTCATATATAAAATTCATATATATCTTAAAAATGGGCATGTCAATAATAGTCTGGCTTGAAGAAATAGCCAGAATCATTAAAACCCCTAAAAGCTTATTTTTCAGAATAAGGCTTGTGTTTGGCCTCACTGATGTTTCTGTCTTCGGCTTCATCAGATAGTCCAAAAATGCTGGTTGTTGCTTTGCTTTCTAAAAGGACAGCCAGTTGCAACACGCGAGTGAAGAGGTCACTTTCCTACGGGCACCGTTCCTTAGGTGGGAGAGTGTTCATAAAGTAAACCAAGTTAGTGAAAGATTTTCAAAACTCAAGTGACATATTCGAATTCTTCCAAACACTTATGTTGTAATATTTAAGATGTGGAAGATCTACTGAAATCTCATCTAAAAAACCCTGTACTTTGATGTCCCTTTGGCATGTTTTAAAAACACATTTGCTGACCTGCCTTTGCAGTGACTTGCTTTGTTCTGGGCAGGCAGGTGAGCAGGCAGACCAGCTTCTCCAAGGAGACTCCGACTCCACGCCCCTGGAAATCTGAATTTGAAGTTGAGCCGAGTTCTCACACCAAATCTCCCACCTACCGGAACTGGGGGAGGGGACAGGGGACCCTGCTTAGTTTCAGAGATGACGTTTGCAGTCCGGTGCACTAGCCGAGCCGAGCTGGATTTTCTGCGCTCTCCTGGTGAATCGTCATTTACTGCCAGACTCCACGCCGAAAGGAGAGGGCGTGTTCAATGGCGACAAGGAGCGCTCAGGAGCAGTCTCCTCACACGGATCCGGGATCCGGCTGCCCTGCCGCTGGCCTCCCAGCCCCGCCGCGCTGGGAGCTCGAGAGGATGGCTCCCCCTGCTTCCCAGGCGGCGCGGGGAGAATCGGAGCCTAAGGTGGGTCACCTGCCGGAAAGGGAACACGTGGTGTGGATGCAGGAGGGAGGGGCGCAGGTACCCGGCACCTTGCGGGACTGCAGAGTGGAGGAAGAGGTGGCCTCAGGGTTCGCACCTGCCCTTTCCCAGCAGGGGGAGGGAGTAGACCGGACGCCCCAGGTTTGCGGCAAAGGCACAGTCACCCTGCCCACAGCTGGCCCCGCCCTCCTGGCCGCGCCGGTTCCTTCTGCCGCGGACTGAAACCCTGGGAGCCAGCGCTCCAGGTGGGCGGGACCGACTCCGCCTATACCTGTCAGCAGAAGCCGAGAGCGCGGCGGGGCCCCGCCGCCTCGGGCACGGAGCCGCGATCCCGGCACCCAGCGGGCCCGACGCGGGGCAGCGCCTGAGCCGGCCTGGCAGCAGTGGGCGCTCGCGATCTTCCTCTGCCCTGCGCGGGCTCCCTCAGGGCCCGGCCTCCCGCGTCCCCTCCTTCTGCCTCTGCTCCTCCTCCTGCTCCTCCCCTCGGCGGGACTCAGCTCCAAGTCTCCCGCTCGCAAAGTCTCCGGCTTGCGGGCAGCCACGAGCAGCCGCGACTGACGGATCTCTGGGTGCCCGGGCACCTTCACTGCCGCCTGTCCCGCGGTGTCCCGAAGCTCCCTCCGCCTGCTGCCAGTGCTCGACGGCGCTGCCCATGGCCCAGCCCGAGAGCCGACTTCGGGCGCCGGACCGGCTGGACGGCGGTGCAGCTCAGGTGAGTGCGGAGCGTGCGGGGCTGGGGCCACCAGGCTGGGGAGTGGCAGGACGTGGGGAGAACGAGGTGGCCCGATCTGGCGTCCTGGACTTAGGGCAAGAGCAGAGGCCAAGGGGAGTCGGAGCTAGAGCGAATGTAGTGGATGTAGGGGAACGAGGAAAGAAGACTCGGGGTTTTCCTATCCTCCTCGCCTCCTGCCTTGACCCCCCACCCCCCAGCTCGGCAAGTCCCCAGGGACTGTTTATAGTTTGCGGGCAGGGCCGGTATCTGGGTTTCTCACTCTTAGTGGATTGGTTGTTAACCCCTAGCAGAGTCGGAGGTTCGGTCTCGCCCACCGCTGCTCCCTGGTATCGTGGGGGAAAGCTGGAGCGCAGAGAGCAGCGCATCCCGGGTACCACTGGGGCTGGGAACCGGGGCGGGGACACGGTTAGCAAAATGTCAGTCGGTCCAGGGAGCGTCCAGGGTAGGGGAGCCTTGGTCTCGTTTGCTTCTGCATGCAGCTGGAGTGGAGAAGAAATGGGGCATTTCCCCAGGGGTGGGAATGCTCGGGAGCAGAGAGACTGAGGCTCCAGGCCTGACAGTAAGTAACCTCTTTCCCCAATGGCAATTATACACGGTCCTGATTTTTCCCGTTACTTTTTATCTCCCCCCCCCACACACACACACTTTTTTCCCTGCCTCTGTTTCTATTTCGAGCACCACGGGTGGCGGCAGCGGGTGAGGATGAGGGGAGGTGGGGCGCCAACCCGAGGTGGGAGCGCATAGCCCCAGTTCCGAGCGAAGGGCACCCTCCGGGAACCTGACATCTTCAGGTGCGCTTTCCGAGTCACAGCGCGCACTGCTCCCCTCCTGGCCCCACCTGCCTGGGGAGTCGGAGCGCGGGTTTGAGAGTCTGCGACGGGATGGGGAAGCCGCGGGATCAGAAGCCGTGATGCAGGGCGCGGGGTGTGCTCCGCGCCGCGGTTGTTGCCGGCGCTTTTCGTCCTACACCTCTTGGATTCGCTGGGCCTACGTCCACGCTTCCTCGCACACATAGGACCGTCTACCCGGAGGGCAAGCGGGGAGTGCATCCTTCCTCCTTGGCCCCCTACTTTGCAAGACCAGTGGCATCCTTGCTTCGCCTTGCACGAGTCTTGCTCCTCCCCCAGCATTATCCACCGGCTATTTTTATCCAGTCCTTATACGAAGATGCTCGGGGCGGGGGAAGGGGGGCGGGGTGCTGGGGAGGGGGGCGATTCTGGGAAGGCGAATCCAAATCCACTGTCCTCGCGTGGAGCTCCCAGAAGAGGTCCGCTGCTAGCAGGGAGCAGCCGAGGCATCGTAGAGGAGCATAGTGCGCCCGCTCCTCCTCTAGCAGCCAGAGCTCGGGAACCCGGGCACCAAGCGCTCCGCTGCGCCGCCCGCAGCTCTCCGCGGAGCAGCTCCCCGGACAGAATGCTCGCGCCCCGGCGTCGGTGCTCCGCCGGCTTCTGTAGCTGCAGTCAGTGCGCACGGAGGATTCTTTGGGCCTGACTTGTGTGTTCTCGCTTGGTAGCTAAATCTCACCATAATTTATTGAAACGCAATTAGCAACTTCCACTCAAGGGTTAATTTCAGGAGTTACATCTTAAAAATAAAAATTAAAAGGACGGGGAGAGAACCCAACTTCTGCCTTCCTGCGTTTCTAAAGCCCATCCTTTGGCGCTGGGAATTCTTATTTTGCTTTCTGCTCTCTCAGTAACAACCGGGAACGATTACAATAAGCCTGACCTAGAGAAATTCCAGGAGATGAACACTTCGGCTGCAAATCCCAGCGTTAGGCTTCGTATTTCCAGTGCTTAGATGTTCCCCTCCCATAGGGTTGCAGAAATTACGTATTGAAATGGACCGTTGTGTTACGTAAGGTTTTCCCCAGCGCTAGGCAGAGAAGGATCAAGAAAGAATCCTTTCCCGGAGTCGGTAGGTCCCTCTAACTCTTTCAGCCGAGTTTGACAAGGCTGACAACTTCGTGACTAAGCACTCTTAGTTCGGCAGTTAATTAGGACAGTAGCGTCCAATGAGGATGCCTTACTGAGGCTTCCTGAGTGTTTTTCTGGGCTGTGGATCCAGGCCAAGGCTGCCTGGTGCACAAGGCACTGTAGCTTTAAAATGGGAGGGTTTTGTTTTGGGGGTGTTTTTTTTTTTGACGTGGAACACTGGCGAGGAAGTGGTACCTTGAACTTGCAGATGGCATCAGGAGAAACCCAGGGCTCTTTTGGCTCTGATGTAGGTGTGCCTAGCGCGAAGCCTCAAGTCCAGTGGTCTCAATCAGTGTCTTGCACAGCGTAGATGTCCAGGAACCCTTTCTTTGGATTCCACCGTGCAGTTGGGCTTTGTGATTTTGTTGTCGAAAGAAGACATTCTCTTACTGGAAAAGTACTGAGGTCTTTGAAAGGAAAAGCAATGTGGAAGGTTGCGTTTGTTTGTTTGTTTTTAATTAAAATGTGATGGTGACTAGAAAGAGGTTCGGAAGATGGACTGGCTAGTGAAAAATTGCTTGATCCATGCCCACTGCCTTTCCCAGAGCACGGCATCCACCCTGCGAGGAGCATACCTGCTCTGAGTACGGAGTCGTGTTCCTGCTGCTGAGGCTGGGGTTTGGAGGGAGGAGCAGTAAATGTGCTGATGTCTTGATGGAACTGAGCTTGTACCCTCAGTCATGGCTCAGACTCCAGGTTCCAGGCCGTGCCTCTCCACCAGGGTACCTGCATGAGAGACTGTCCTGGAGGGGTGAGGAGTTACAACTTTCTAGCTGCTGGGTGGGAAACGCAGTAACTTTCCAGCTATTGTGGAAAGCCATACTTTTCCAGCTGGTATTGGAAAAGACCTGGGTAGTTCCCCATCACTTTACCGTAAGTACCTATCTTCCTTCAAATCTCACTAATGGCCCGGTGCTCCCTAGCTTGGCTGCCCTTTCCCAGTGGGGAATGGGTGGGTGCTGGCTGAATTTGGAGGCAGCTTCTTTCCCCGGCACCCTAAGCTAATGATATTTCTCTCTCTGAGCCCCAGACCTTTTTTCTGCAATACAGAGATTGGAAGATTATTATTAGAAAGTGAAAAAAATGCATGCGAAGGGCATTTTGGAAATTCTAAAATACTGATGGAAAGGTCCAGGGTTACTTAATTTGCTTTCCCTGCAAATATCATTTTGTCTGTTTCAATGTTAATGGTAGTTTATGTATGTCTGTATAAATGACCTCGAGTGAACATTAAGTGAAGGGGAGTCTGTCGTACAAGGCTCCAGTAGCTCCTTGTGAGCACTCTACCTGAAACCCACCAGCACCTCACTGCTTCTCAGAACCATTAGTTTCTGGGCTTTCGGGTCACAGTAAAATGTTTTAGAGGCCTTTTTTTCTTTTTAGCTGAATGCATTTTGCACATCTTAAGGTAATATAGTTTTGGAAGAAGAGGCCTGCTATTGATTAATCAAAAAAGAAGGAGAGTTGCAGATGAGCCTATCCATTGGGGAAAAGTGACACATGACCAGTTTCAGGAGATGACCTGGGCGTCCCTTGTCATCAGCATAAAGGACTGGCTCTCAGTCGCATTTTCAGCATTGTTCAAAATGTTTCCCCAGGACATAGCTCAGTGCCTGGCACTTAATGGAGGTTTGGTAAGCATTTCTGAAAGAATGAGCGGATGCTTGAACTGAGTCTTCGCAGAAACCCAGTGCTGTGCACAGGCAGATGGCATCCTTTCTATTTTGAAGAATTGGAATCTGCAGATCAGAAAAGTTAATTAATGTTCTGGAGGTAGGAAGGATTCCAGATTGGAGCTCAGGTCTGTCTGTTTTCATTCCACTCCCTTCCCTGGCTGGTGCTGCATGGCCCTGTCCTCCCACCGCCACTTAGAGTCCTCCTAACCCATGAGCACTTCCACATTTTGGAAGGTGCCCAGCAACCAAACAGCCCTCTTATTCAGGTGGCACAGACCTCCTCTCACAGAGAGATGTTCTGGCGGGAAGTGGAGCTCTGTCACCTTGTCCATCTCCCCAGGCCCGGAGCTAGGGCTCCGTTGGTGATCTCACCTGGGACCTGGAATCTTGAGGGACCAGCTAACGGACACAAGGGCAGTTGAGTACTTACTAATTACTGAGAGTCATGAATCAGGGGGCATGTCCAGCAGCATGGATGTCCCAGGATGTCCCAGGGGTTCAGTTCTCATGTGTGATCCTGGCGTGTTCCTTGGTGTCTGGGTCCCCTTATCTTTCTCAGTTTCCAAGCCCAGGCTGACCACCTCTCATCCACTCCTGGGGTTAACCCCTGGCCTCCAAGTCCATTCCCTTTCTCTCTGAGTTAGTCTGATCTATGATCAGCTGACTACAGCTTCTCAGGTTCATCTCCGGGCCTGCCTCAGGAGTGAGGCATTCTCAGCTTCCTCTACCCCCAGGGAATGCGCCCCTAGCATTTTCAGGCTGTCGGAATAATACTTCGTGGGCCACAATTTGTCAGTAGTTATGGGGAACCATGAGAGTTCCAGAAAAATGAATGCATTACTCTTCCAAGGAATAGCCTGAACATAACAGAAATAGATCCCAGGAGGCATCTTTTCTTTTCCCTCCAGGCTGCATGTTTTTTGGTAGCTTTCCAGTAGGGGTCGCAAACTCAAACGCATTTCAGTGGCCAGGCAATTAACAGCCTTGGAAGCAGGCCTGGGGCCTGGGCCAGGGTAGAGGGGGTGCCGCGGCTCAGACCCAGCACAAGGGTTACCAGTGAGACCTCAGGCCCAGTATTGCCAGATCTGTTCATTTGTTTGCTTTTAAGATAGGCTGTTAGTTCACAATTTTATATAGAATCTATTGACTTTTCAGTACCAGCAGCTAATTCAATATTTTTGAATAATACCACATTGGCCAAAGAAAATACCTCCGTACGTAGGCCTCATATTGGTCCCACTGACCCCTGATCTATGGCTTGGGGGTTGGGGGGAGTAGAGAAGAAACCGGTTGCAATGTGAACCTTAGTGAAATCAATTACCCAGAGTATCAAGGAAGGGTGCGCCGGGAGTGGGGCTCAGACAGTGAGTTAACCTTCACTTTCACAGTGTTTGTTTGTGATGCTCCTTCTCCTTACCCTAGTGAGGGGTCACAATGATCAAACATGTTCTTTTAACATGTGTTTATCGAGTGGTAGCTGTGCACCACCTGATGTTCTGCTCACTGGTGATGCTACAGGGAGTGAGACAGGTGGGAATCCGTGCCCCCTGCTAATCTGCTAGTGGAGGAGACAGGTCCGAGCGAGACTGGCCAGTGAAACCTGTGCTGTGTTAGACAGTGATGTGCCAAGGGTGGCCAATCGGTGGAGGGCCATGAAGTAGCAGGGGGCCAGGGTGAAACCAGGGACCTCAAAGTTTAGCCTCTGACTCAGCACAACCAAAGTCAAGCTTCATGGTCCAACATGAAAGGTTTTTCAGTGTGGGAGTTTGGAGGCTTGATTGTATTCTGGGAGTGACTATGGTGGGTGAACCCCCGAGCACATTTATTGAGAACTCACCATGTGCCAGGCCCTGGATTAAGTGCTAGAATCCATTAATGCACAAAACTAATCAAAGGCCAAACCTCAAGGAAATCACAGACCAGCACAAAAGACATTGATACGTGATCACCAACGCATAGGTAACTAGGGTGAGCAAGGAGTGTGGGAAGGAGAGTGAAAGTTGACTCTCAGAACTCAGACATTCAGCATCTTCTTCCTCGAGCGTCTGATTTGTGCCAAGTTCAGGTCCATGCTCCTCAGTCTGCCTGAACCCTGGCCCTCTCATTAGTGAAGATAGTTTGAAACTTTAATTTCTTTACCTGGCAAAGACATTTTGTGTTATTACAAAATCTCATTTTTGTGTCACAAAAAAAGGAAGTATTTTAAAAATGTGTTCTATGTGTGAAATGCACTTGTGCCCTTGAACCCCTGATACACCCTGTCTAAGATCTACCCCAGGCTCTGTCATTGAGTGTTGTTGCCAGGGAAGATGTGATGTGCAGAAGGTAAGAAACAGTTCTCCACCTTAAGGTGTTGTGTGCCAGTCAGGTAGATCAACAAGGTTTTATGTGTGAGGGGTAAATGCATAATGATTGGGCAGGCCTCTCTGTGAGAACCCATCCCCTCCAGTCGCCCGTCTATTGCTTTCGCTGCAACAGTTTCTCCCAGGGCATGATTTTATTACCATGATATTTATCTTCTTACTCGTTGGCTCCTCTGCACAATAGGTGTCCTGGAGAGCAAAGTCTGGACGTGGGGCTTGTTTCTCCCACCAGGTTCTGAAGCACTGTGTCTGGCCCCTGCAGTTAGTTGCTCAGAAAATAAACAAGAGGAAACATTTCGGCCTGGGGAAATTTGGAAAGGCTTCACGCGGGAAGGAAATATTTAAGGAAAGAGTGAGGCATGGAGAGAAAAGCCAAAGAAGGATGGTCAAGCAGAGTCAGAACTGCTGGTGGCCCCCAAGCTCTTGTTGGGAACTCCTTGTCCATTTCAGGGGTCCCCATTGTGGTCCGCCCAGGTGAATAGCTGCCACATTGACACAAGCCTTCACCGCGTAGATTCTGGCTGTGCCCAACAATGAAACCAATAAAAGAACAATGAAAACAAAAGAATAAAAAAGATGAAAATGGTCATTCCTTACTTCTATGTAGTGTGGTAACACCAGGTGTCTCCTTTTCCCTCTGTACGCAGTCCTTCATGGGAGGTGGAAGCTCATAGCATCTTCACTTTATGCTTAAGGAAACTGAGGTCTGGAAGTGAAGCAAGTTTTCTCAGACCCTCAAAACAAAGGCTGCAGAGCCCAGATTCAGGGCAGAGACTCTCCACCTACCGGAAGTGAAAAGCACAAGATGGAGACTCCTGAAATCCCTGGAGGACCGAGTGGCCCATATTTTCTATAAACGAAGAAATCTATTTAGATTTAAAACATTGACCTCCGTCCGTCTCCTTGTATTCATCAAGAACTTCCATTTCAGCACTTCCCGGGCTTCATTTGGTGTCTTGTTGAACTTCCCCTAGAATTCCTACAGATTAGGAGTACCGTTTGGTAGGTGATTTTGTGTAAATGTCCTCACTCTTTGGTGTAGGAAAGTAAATCAGAGTCCTGTATCAGCAGTTCAAATACAGTGGGAGAAGGTGGATTGCAGATGCAGCTGAAATGAAAAGGCGAGCTCGCCGAGCTGTGCTCGGAAAAATAAACACTTCAGCGGCACTGAGAGAAAGAGGCTGGGCGCCTCCTCTGCAAAACTTGCTTGCTCTTTACTTAAATTATGTCTTAAACCAGATTTTTTTCCAGCGTCCTGGGTAGGAAGGAGGGAGAAGGTGTCAATTACAGATTTCCAGATTTGATTGTGGAGTTATTCTTGTGGGGAAAAGCATGGCTTTTGAAGTCACATCTGTTTGAATTTCTCATCTCCTGCTTACTGACTGTATCATCCTGAGAAATAGACAAGCTTTATGGACCTCATTTTTTTCTACATTCTAATGAGGATTAAAGGAGACTTCCAATATAAAATGCTTAGCATAATGCTCAGAAAAACTTACATTCTTCTTGTGTGGAGTTGCCATATTTACCAAATAACTATACAGGACACCCAGTTAAATCTCAAGTTCAGATAAACAACATAGAATGTTTCAGTATAGATATATTCCAGACACTAAGTATTAAGAAATTACTTATTTTCTGAAATTTAAATTTAACTGGAAGCCCTGTCATTTATTAAGCATCCCTATTCATGTGGTGACAGTTGTGAGCAATTAGTGAAAGTTCTAGAACCCTAAGAAGCCAGAGAGAAGAGAGTTCAGTAACCTTGAATATGAAATGACCTAGCCAGGGTCTGGTCTGAGGAGCAAAGAAGAGTTGCTTGCTCTGGTGAGCTGAGTAACACATCAAAACAAGGCAATCTTAATTTTTGCTGAAAGCAGCAAGGAACTGTGGGCCACATCAAACTTTTCAGTGCATTAAGTGAGTGAGCCATATTTTCTCCCGCGTCATGAAGGCAGACACAGAGTACACCCAACACCTTTTGGAAAGAAGGTATTTCAGCCCAGTGAGGCCGCCAGGGCAGCGTCCAGGCGAAGAAGGCAGCCCCCCACTCAACACAAACATGGCTGTAGGGCTGGACTTGGAAAGAGGAAGCTCACACAGGGCCCCACTGAGCTGGCTGAAGGGGTACTTTGTGCTTTGAAAACTCACACCTGCAATTGCTCCCTCCTCCGATGGACCCAAAGCTAATAAAACTGTGAGAAGGCCTTTCAGACCAGCTCCTCCCGAGGACATGACCTCAGGCTGTAAATTGAGACCGAGACCTCCCCTAAGACTGCAGGCGCGTGTTGTTCTGAGGATGGCTGTGAAAATGGCCTGTTTCTACTTCAGGTAATAACCTGGTGAGGAACTAAATTAACAACGCTTTGGTTGCATGCGAGCTTTTCCAAAGAAGAGCTTTGTGGCTTCTTCAATAGGGAGATCTGCCTCATGACGAAACAACCAGTTTCTGCTGCATATAACATTACTAACTCCTCACTTCACCCTGGCTGCTCCCTGGCCGTGTGTTCAGATGAACTACAGACCAGAAAGAAGGCGAAGCCGCCTGATGGTTAGCGCACAGGCTTCACCAGCCAGGCAGATCTGCTTAGCGTCCTGCCTGCTACCTATCAGCCACGTAAGAGGAGATGAGTTACTCCTCATCTCTAAGCCTCAGGTTCCACCTCTGCAAAATGGTCACAATTGAAATTATAGCAGAAGGTCACTCAGCGCACATGAAACCAAATAAGTTATGTCAAGCATTTACACAGCGCCTGGGTCACAGTCAGCATCTTTAAAAAAGATGCTATTAATAAGGTGACAAGAGCAATGTAGGCCTCCAGCTGCAAACTCAGGGTCATGTCGCAGAGACCTGGGGCCAAATCTCATGCATTGTATTCATGGGAGGGTGTCTGAGTCCTTTGCCCTTTTTTTTCAGTCTTAATTAATATAATTCAAGCAAACCTCATGATTTCATTTTCTGGGCCAACAGATTAGCAGCAGCAATGTAGAAAAGGTCGGGAAGAGCTGTGCAGGGAAGACACAAGGTACAGAGAGAGAGAAGGAGGGAGGGAGAGAGCCCGGGAAGAGGGCGGGAAGAGGAGAACACAGAGGGGAAGACAGGACAGGAAAACTATTGCAAGCAGACCAAAGAATTTGAAGAACATGGAAATCCAGCAACATTCTGTAGCAGGGCGGTTCTCCGGAGTCCCTGATTAAATCCCCAGATACAGAGATACAGTCATTCAAGTAAGTCCACACCCTCTTGTTCTCCCAAGGCTTCTCCGGACTCCAACTTAATGCTAGTAACCTTGAGGGGAGGTCACAAAGACCGTAATGGTCTGCAAAGAGTATGGCATGCGATGTAAAAGTGTTCTCTGATGGCATAAAATCACGGATAAAAACTGAAGACGAGGGAACTGAGTGCCATCTTGTGGAGGGATTGGCCACGGTGCCCCTAGTTGTCCTCCTCGGACTTCCAGAGGCTTGCTCCTTTTGGTTTGGTTTTAAATTCCTGTTTATCAGTTCTTACTAAAGAGAGTTTCAGGGCCCCTGTCTCCTTTCCCGACTCCGCCCTGTGAAATGCTGCCCTCCCTCCTGACCATCCTCACTCACGTCACAGGACAAGGCCGCTTCTGGGGGGCTGGAGCCTCCTTGGGGCGGGGCAGTGAGGAGCTCCTGGTGACTCAGCACTGGAGAATGCCTTCTGCGCCCAAAGGGTGTGCACCATTTGAGGCATTTGACCTTGACGCAAGGATTTTGTTTTCCTGACGCATGGTTGCCTGGCTTGCCGAATGAAATTACACCTGCTCACGGACTTTAGCTGGGAGAATAACAGTTTATAATGTACATCGAACACCATTCGAGAGCCTGGTACCAAGTGTCTGCAACGCAGCACTTAGTAGGCATCATTAGCGTTTCGCTCTGATAAGCCCGAATTTGTTTGAACAGAAGATCAAGAATGTCATTTAGTATCTAGCTGTGGAGTATCGTCCAGTCCTGCCCGTCCACCTGGTGGACCCTGTCCAACTGGAGAGAGGACCATAGTGTCCCTGGGCCGCCCTTTTCATCTCTGCTCTAACGTGGGACCAGAGCGAGGGTGGGGGACTCTGCAGAAGATTTCCCAGTAGGTCCCATTACCCAAAAACTTGGTCACGTGCACACAGGCCAAAGTGACAGGAGAGGAAACCGAGGCACACAGACATTTTGAAACAGTGGAAGAGGATGGTTAGGGGACACGACAACCCTAATTGATCCCTCTTGCCTCTGAGCAACTATTTACAGTCGTGCTTATGTATTGCAATTGGCGATTGATCCCGCTCAGCTTCATAAGCTCTGTTTTATCGCTGTCCTCAGCTGAAATACGAACCTTGTTTTCTTCTGGTTTTGCATTTTTTTTCCTCCCCAGCATCATAACTTTTACAATCATTTTCAATCTGCAATACAGGTGTGGGCAAGAAATAGGCTTACAGTTGTTCATTTGGAAAATAATACAATTATTAATAAATAATAATAAAGGAATAAATTATGTTTTGTGTACTCACAACTGTTGACCTACTTATGCCCACACCTGTATTCATGTTAATCTCTCCCCCTGACCTGAGCAAACTTTGCAAAATGAATCAGGTCCCTTCCCTGTCCCCTGCTGCAGAATGTCCAGTGCACGCCCATTATTTTCCGAATCAGCACTCTTCCCTGCAAGAAGAGAGCTGAGCCCTGACACGCCACTTCCTCATCATAGCCCCGTGGGAAAGGTTATAATTCCTCGAAACCTCGCATTTTCTTCATGGTTTTTAGTGATGTACGTTTATACACTTATCGATGTAATGTTTAGTCTGTTTTAGTGGGTTAAATTGTAGGAGGATGGGGACATTCGAGAGCAACCAAACCGGATCGAACCTGAATGAGTACCCAGCACCCTCGAAATAACTGTTGAATGAAAAGAAAAAACCGAGGACCCCAGCACCCTCTTTTCCCTGGAGCTGTCAGGATTAAACACAGTGATTCACGCAGAGTGCTGAACGCGCCTGGGGGTGTTCACAGCAGGCTCTTCTTTGCCTCTTCCGTTTTTCGCGGAACAGTGGAAGTCATGATGAAGTTCAAGTCCGCAGCCTGGCAGCCACATTCTCGTCTTTCAGGCGGCCTCTCTCCCCATTTTGTTCTCCACACACACCTCATAGTCTGACCTCAGGACTGCACCTGTTATTCCCCAGATAAGTCAGGAATATGGGCATTTCCACCGTTGCCACCTGCGGTTCCCTCCGCCTCGAATCCCTGCACCTGTCCCCTTTGTCCTCAGGTTCAGACTGAAGCGTTCTTTGAGGTCTGTCTCATCTCCTCTCCTGACGCGCCTCCTCCCCACCCGGTAATAAGTAACTCTGTGTATGGCACTTGGGAGAGGACCTCTCGTCTGGGCATGTGATAGGCTTGTACCTCCCCTTCTATTCGGAGGTCAGCGCAGTCCTGACTTGCTGTGGGCTGTGCCAGTTCAAGTGTTTCCCATCTAGCCTGAAACTTTAAGAGGCACTCCTGCTTTGCTCGTGTTCTATTCCTCTGTGGCGTGGTGACCTGCTTGCTTCAAGTCGGCAGGTGCTCTGTCTCTCTGGGTTTCTGAGAGACTTGAGTGGGTTGAGTCCCGCCACCAGCCCTTGGAAGACAGGCAGGCAAAGGGCGGAGGCGCTGGGACGTGTCGATCTCAGCGAAGCCGAGCACAGCCACCGGTAAGGCACAGTTTTCAGTTGTCCTGGGTCACGCCTTACTACACAGGACCTCAGGAAATAGCTCGCCGTCCTCCACCCCACTCCCAGAGCAGGACAAACCAGGGGTCCTGGTTTCGCCCCCCTCAGGTCTGGTCCAGCACGTTCTGCAGGATTGCTACATGAAATGCAGATTTATGTGGTGTGAGGGTGCAGGGCCTCAGGTCCTGGGAGCTGGGAGTGAGAATGCCGGTGTTGTAGATAGAAGCACCGGTCTTGGAGGACAGGAGGATGGCTCAGTTCAGGTTCCTTGAGCTCAGATGGGCAGCCATCCTTTGTTGCCCCACAGTGGGGTCAGAGGCACCCGAGAAAATGTTCCCTGGGCAAAGTCAACGTCAGCCGGTGTTGTGTCCTCTCCGAACTCACTCGTGGTGGCTCTGTGTGCATTTTCCACAGCCTCGCAGGCCCCTGTTCCAGGGACATGTCTGCAGTTGTGTCCTGAAGGAGGAGCAGGCTTTTGCCTGTTCCTGATCCCCAGCCACCATCCCTTCATGGCACAGAGCAGCAGACGGTCTCTGGCTGGCATGGAGCCATTTGTTGGGACTCTGGTGCCACAGGCCACCAGGCCCTGCTGAGTTCAATAGTCCTTTGTGTTCAGAATTGCCCTCACCTGCTGCCTCTTCTTACTTGAACGGTTCTTTATGGGCCTTTGCTAAAGAGGGTACAAAGGCTAATGATCTCATAGTCATCGTCCTTTGAAAACATTGGATTCAGAGCCACTGTACGCTTCATCCTGCTCTTTTTTGTTTTTGTCATCTAGCTCTCTCTGCTTTGCTCTCGATACTCATAATTTTCTGCTTTTCTTGAAGAATGCTTTTTTCTTGCTCGTCAATTTTTGCAATGTAGCAGTTCCTTTCTTATCATTATTTAAGCAGACTAGTTGTTGTAAAATCTAAATTATTGCTATTATGGCCCTTTTATTTTTCTCTTCAAGCTAATGTCATCAGGCTTCGGTGATTGAGCTAGTATCACTGGCTCCTGTGTCCTGAGGTTCTCCCGGTGCCGTGTTAAGTGGGCTAGCTTTTTTTCTCTCTAATGTTTCATTAGCTCTTGTAGCCACCCAGCATGATAGGAAACACCCCCTTTCTTCAGATGGGGAAACTGAGGCTCAGAGAGGAAAGAAGCTTTTCCATGGGCAAACAACTAAGCCGGGATTTCAACCCCAGGAGATGTGCACTCGCTTGCTTGACTTTCCCACAACATTTCATTTGTTTCTCGATTTTCCCATTTATGTATTTCGGCCTGGACTTCAGTTAAAAGCATTGAGCTTGATTTTTGTTACTGAGAAGCTTTGTATATAATGCTATTTTTCTTCATCTTTTGTTCTGGTGCTGTCTCGGCATCCTTTAGGGACTGGCCCCTTATCTGGCCAATCCACCCCTTAGTCATGGCCGAGGTTCAGTTAATATTTACTCAGTGAACACGAGATACGCTCTGACAGCAGGAGGCCACGGCAGTTTGGGAGACTAGACACAAGGGAACTGTCTTTCCTCCTAGAGGCTGCATCATTTCCCCTCATCGCAAAAGCCCCAGCCACGTGCAGAAACACAATGTATGTTGCAAACTTCAGCCCACGGAGTGGTCCTCTGACACCAGCACAAGCGAACAGGGTGGAATTTGGAATAAGAGTGACCTGCCATGACACACAAGCATTCTTCTTAATTCTCTAAAGCCTTCACATTTCAGATAGATATGAGAGGGCAGATGATCTTAGAATTTACAACACAATCGTTTCCCTTTGTGAAGGAGGCTTAGAGCATGTCTGGGTCTTGGCCGAGGCCCCACAGAGGTCAGGCCAGGACTCAGACGAGATCCCAGCTCCTGACTCCCAGCTCAGCAGCCTGCTCACTCGTGTGCATTGGCCCCTTGCAGCAGAGAAGACTGTCGAGATGCATTTTGTGTGCCTGACATGATCTGTGTTAGCGGTACTCGTCATCTGAATACAACCTCCATCGGCCACAGCGATGGATGGTGGAGATCTGCCATTGACAATGGTGATGTTTAGCGGCAGTTTTCTGTGTGCCAGGCTTTCTTCTTAGCACTTCAGGTAGTGATATCTCCTTTAATCCTCACCGCAATTCTAGGAAGCTGATAGAGTTACCAACCCTTGTTTCAGGTGAAAAAATGAGGCAGGAAGAGGTCACGTGACTTGCTCTAGGCCAACCAGAGGGAGTAAGGGATGGAGTCGGACCATCCCTTCAAACCAGCAGCCTCTCACCTCTGAGATGTTACAATTCATCCTGATGATTCCTGAATGTGTCCCCCTTGTGCCAGCTCATTTCAAATAGTTTGTTATAGTAAATACGTAATATTGTAAAAGTATAAAATATAAATCCTTTGGCATCAACATTCTGAAAAAATAAATGATTGATCTGGAGATGATTTAACTTAACCTACAGTACTGTATTGAATCTAAAGACGCTGAAATTACAGGAAAAGTTAACAGGAGACCACGGCGACGGTTGTGTGAAGTGCGATGCCCAGGTGGTGTTCTCCTGCACAGGTTAAATGGCACTGAGACATTTCAAGATGAGTGAGGTAATCAGGCAGGCATTCCCTGTTTAAGGCAAATTCATCTAGATAAGTTAAAGCTCAAACCAGAGGGAAATGAAATAGTAATTCATTTTGCAGAAGCTGGAGTTTAAGAATTTGGGAATATGCAACTTGAATACTGTTTTTAAAATGTTTCAAGCCAGAGACAAGAGAAGTCTCAGCCATGCCTGAGTGTGTGGTGGGAGGAAGGGCCGCGTGCTGTTGCATTATCCGGGGCTATCCCATGAACTGCTACAGTTTGATTTGGAAAAGGAGGCGACTCGGGCACTGCAAAAGCAAACCCAGCCCAGGCACTGGGTTTCCACTGTCTCCACACCTGCCTCTCGTCAGCTCCATGCCGGCAGGGATGGGTCAGTCGCTGTTCCACCCCTCGAGCCTTTCACCGTGCATACTAAGGGCTCGCTGAAATGTCTGTGTTCAAGTGACCAGGTCAAACCAAGGACATGCATGTCCGACAGGAATGGCAGAAACAGTCCTTTGGGCCAAACCTCAGCTGTGGCTTCCAGGATTTTCCATTAACTTGCCCCAGCTGGCAGCCTGGCTGTGGCCTTGCTGGGATTCAAGTTCAGGACGTTGTGCTTTATCCCATCACCACAGTGCCTTTTCCCTTCCCCCGTTTTTCCTCTTGTTCTTTTCTTCGCACATACTCTATAACCCCCTCCCCCCTTTGGCAACCTTCAGCTTGCTCTCTTTATCTGTGGGTCTGTTTCTGTTTTGTTTACTGTTTTCATTTATTTTGTTTCCTTAAATTCCACATATAAGTGAAATCAGATGGTATTTGTTTTTCTTCATCTGACTTACTTCACTCCGCACAATACCTTCTAGGTCCATCCATGTTGTCACAAATGGCAAGATTTCATCCTTTTTATGGCCAAGTAATATTCCATTGTGTGAGCCATTGCATCTTTATCCATGCATCTGTCAGAGAACACCTAAGTTGCTTTTGTGTCTGAGCTATTGTAAATATAGCTGCAGTGAACATTGGGGCACATGTATCTTTTAAATTAGTGTTTCTGGGTGGTTGTTTTGCTAAATAAATACCCCGAAGTGCAATTGCTGGTTTGTGCGGGGGCTCAGTGTTTTTCATAGTGGCTGCACCAGTTTACAATCCCACCAACACTGAACAAGGGTGCCTTTGTCTCATGCTCGCTGATACTCTTGTTTGTTGATTTTTTTATGACAGCCACTCTGACAGTCACTTGTGTATCTGTCTCGGGTTATCCCAGTCGCCTGCTGGCTGGTGCGGCCTCGTGTCCCCACTGCCCCCCATAGACTGCGTGCAGCGCCAGCCGAAGCACCTGCCCAGCCCTGCCCTGCTGCACACTCTACCGCGTGCATGTCCCTGCGGGACTTCCTGCCCAGCAGACCCCACATCTCCTCCCAGATTCTGCCTGCAGAACATCGATGGCCTTTCCCAGGGAACCCTGCCAGGCAGGCCCTCTCTGCTCCTGCACGGCTCTGCCTCTCTCCGCTGGGCTCTCATGCAGCTGGGGCTGGATCTGGGCTCACACAGAAGCTGGTGGTTGCTTTCCCTGTGGTTTTCTTGCATGCGTGGCTTCTCCTTTTCAGGGTGCTCCCGCAGACAGCGGCTGCATGACGTCTGCATCCCCAGCAATTCTGTCCAGTCTTAGAAACCTGAGGTGCCTTGTCAAATCATGTGCAGGCAAAGTGTAGACCTCAGGCATCTGTCTCTGAGACTTACCCTTTAGTCTTTTATTTTTTTCTCAAGTTCACATTACGTGGCAACTAAAACTCCTGTATTACATTCATAAAAATCAGCAGTTTCCACATCAATATCCATGGTTGAATCTTGTAAAAGCAAAGGATCAGACCACACTGGTCCCTCACCTCTAACAGCATCCACAGAGCTGTCAGCAGCTGGGTTTTCAGGCAAACCCCATAAAGGGCCTCTGGCTGTAGCCGCTACCAGTGAACCACCTGCCTGAATCCAGAAGACAGGTGAGCACCACCCCTGGAAGGACTTACACAGCAGAGACCTTACTACTGTATTTCTTCAGAGGGCTTGTATATTAGCCTGCTCAGACAGCTGTAACAAAATACCATGGACTGGGCAGCTTAAACAACAACAAGTATTTATTTCTCACAGTTCTGGAGTCTGGAGAGTCTAAGATAAAGATGCCAACAGACTCAGCTGCTGCTGGGAGCTCTCTCCTGGCCTGCGTATGGTTGCCGTCTGCTCGGGTGCTCCTGTGGCAGAGATCTCTGCTCTCTCTTCCTCTCCCATCGCGGGTCTCGCCCTCATGACTTCATCTAACCCCTATTCCCTCCCAAAGCCCCGCCTCCAAACACCATGTCACTGGGCACAAGGGCTTCAACACATGCATTTGGGGGCCACACTCAGGCCATGTTGGCTCAAGAAATGAAGCCAATCCTCCCCACCTTTGCCAGTCCAGGGGAAGAGTTCACTTTGGTTTGTAAATATTTCCCCTCAGGTGCAAACTACTTAATGTTTTCTACCCCAACACAAAAGAAGCACAGATTCCCATGCCTTGGGATCCAGTGGGACGGGCATCAGGAGCCCTTGGTTTCTGATTCAGCTCAGCCCCTGCATGCTTGAACTTGGCGTTGCTGGTCGTGGCCTACCTCCGTTCTCCCTTCTGCAGGGATGAGGACAGGACTAGATGGTGGCTCGTGGCCCATGATGCCCCGTGTGTCTTTCCTGGTTATTTCTGGGGAGATGGGTGGGACTCATGGGTGCTCACCATCCATGGAGTGATTCCATTCACTGCCCATCCAGCCAGGAGGCTCCCACAGCCAGAGGGCACCTGTGTGGCCGTTGGCTCTCACCTGGAGCAGGCACTGAAACCATGCACAATGGCACACACTGTGGGGGCGGCTCCTGCTCCCTGTCTGCAGGCACAGCCCCCTTTCTTCCCGGCCTCACCCAGTGATGAGAGAGGCCCGGCCGCCCTCCTATCACGGAGCTCCGCGTGCGCTGCCTGTGCTGGTGAATCTCTGCCTCTCCTGGAGGATGTACTTAGGTCGCCGCCTGCTGTGCACAGCAGCGCAGATTCAACGCCTGTGGAGAGGTATCTCCTCCTCCTGTTCCCTCATAGGCTACACGCACCGGGCTGCCCGTGACTCGTGCGAGGTGCTTGCGAAGGTCCCACGCACTGCCTGCGCCTTCGAAACAGAGAGCCTGGCCCCCATGGGGTATCACTGTCTTTTCCTCCATGAGCCTCTGTGCGGTCGAGTCACTGCAGTGCTCGGGATTTGCACAAACGCGTTTGACTGACTATCACCCCGGATCAGTGTACAACAACCGCAGAGCCGCCTTCTTTCAGGGACAAAATAGCTCCCATGATTTGAGGGCTCGCCACGGGCCAGGCAGTATGTTAATATCCTCGGCATCCATGTAGACTATTCCATTTTTCCTCGCAGCCGGAATATACGGCCAGCACAGTCCATCTAAGGCTCCGCGGTTCGATGCTGCCTGCAGGATTTTCAGCCACGGAGCTGAGATTTGAGCAGCTCTAGGGCTCTAAATCTTTTATGAAACCCACCGTCTCCCCTTCCTCCCCCACTCCCAGGATAATACCACCCCTGTGGCCAGACCAATCCTTCTCTAGATTGTCTACCACTGCTGTTTTCGTCCTGGAATTAAAAACAAACTGCCCAACGACAGTAAGAAACAAAACCAACAGAAAATGGGCCACACTGGCTCAAGGCCAAGGCAATCGGAATCGAATTCCAAATGAGCACAGACGTTCCAAGCTCACAGGGCCCTCGCCTTCCAAGGGCTGAGGGTGGGCAGCCAGTTTCCCTGGGAGCTCGTTAGGAACACAAACACTCAGGCCTCTCCCAGACCTCTTGGATCAGAATCTGCCTTTTGAAGTAGATTCCAGGGATTGGTGGGTTGGGGCACACATCTGAGTTTAGAAAGGACTGTGCTGGACGATCGTAATGGGGCAGCCAGAGTTCCTGGGAGGGAAGCTTCAGTCACCTCACCCCTGCAGTTCCCAGTGCAGATATTGGGCCCTAATCTCCCGTCTAATTTGGAAAGAAGGCTGCGTGGGCTGACGTCAGCCCATGTGGGACAGGCTGCTTTGTTCATCCTCATTGTACCATGGAGTTCTTAAAGGCTCAGAAACAGCACTGCAATTTATTTCTTCTGGCCCCAACTCCCTGCTCCTGTCTGCACACCACGCTTCCCTCCCTGGCTTGCCGAGGTACTGCTTTCCTTCCATCCTGGGGAGATATGTTCATTATCCAGTTACCCTATTGTAAATATGGAACCTGTCAGCCTTGTGTGGATGCATTCGAAGAGTCTACCCCTTTTCCAGGGGGAAAATGGGGCTATCACACTTCCTTGTCCCAGACGCTAAATGTGGCCCAGGGACGCTGATGAACATCGTGTGTATGACCTTGGGTCCCTTCTACTCTGAACCCTTTCCACCCATCCTACCTCACAGCAATTGCCATAAGTAAATCCAAATAACAGCACATATCAACCTTGGCTGAAGAGTGTCGTGTGTGGGCAGATTCTAGAAAATAACTGTTTCCAGGAGGCTTGAGCTATCCACTGTCCTTTCCGAGACTGACAGGCACGAGCTGGATCTGTCTCCTCTGTCTTGGTTTCCAAGAGGACCCTCCAGGAGGGAAAGCTGACCCCACTGCCAAGTGTTCATAAGTAGTTGTGCATGATGAAAGTGAAGGCCTGCCTGACTCGCAAAGGGGAACAAATGATCTTACCCTGTTGATGGCTCTGAAAATCAGCTGGATAGGGACATGACAATTCTGTTGTCCAAACTGCCTTTAATCAGGTTGCAGTACATTCCAGAAAATTAAATCACTCAGTGCCCTGGGAAGCTTGGAGAGAGGCAGTCCCACGTCACAGTAGCATCGCTCTGGTCCTCTCTGCTAGCTTTTCACGCTCTTGCTGCACTCCCCCTGCCTGGAGCTCTCCCACCACCCTGGGGGGCATAGCAGTCCCAGGAGAAGAAGGGCAGTGGGCTTTAAAGGTGGCCTGTGGAATTTTAGTTTTCACACTTCCTGGGTCTGTGACCTTGAGAAGGTCATTCCACCTGAAGAGCATGTTTTCCTGTTTGTCATAGGAAGAAAGGCACTGTGTTGACTGTTTGGCCTGGGGAATCTTATTTAATCACGAAGGCATCCATAGGAAGTACATTTAGCCCATTCTGCAGAAATGCACATTGGACTCAGGCAGTGAAGCAGCTTATCGGAGCTCCGTTCACTCTAAGGATTCTAGCCTGGATCTGTCAAGCTGCAAAATCTCCTTTGTTTTTCCGTGACTGCATACTATCTTTTCATCGCTTAAAAAGTGAAAAATAAATGAGAAGAGCCACCTCCTGGTATTGCTGCAAGTATTACATGTATAAAATACACATGTAATTTGCACATGAGGGCGTACCGCCTGGCACACGGTGGGCACTCAGTAAGTAATCTCTTCCTTTTCGATCCTTTTATTGAATCCCTTAAAGGAAGTGTGGTGGAGAGTTTTGACTGTCCCTGTTCTGGGAGAGACTCTTGCCTGTGACAGCTGTGTCTCTCTCTCTCGTGTTGAGGGGCTGGGAATGTGTCCACAGATGGATCACAGGCACCACTGTCCCCGATGTACTCCATGTCCCTCCTGTGAAATTCTCTTGGTATTTCATTTTATCCATGAATCTTCCAGGGGTGGGACTCGGAGAATATATTGTAGTTAATTACATTTGAAATCTAGGTCACGATGTGAATCATGGAATAAGAAGACTGAAGGACAAAATTAAAATGTGTTCAAAGGGTTATTTCACTGTTTCCCCTCCTTTTTTAATTAAAATATTTTCTAGACTCAGGTGACTTTGCCCAACTACCACTGGAAATGTTGCCTCCCCACCTTTCAACATCTGGTTTCTGCTTCACTCTCCAGGGAAGGAAAACTAGCTTTTTTTTTTTTTTTTTTGATGTAGTCTTTTTCATTGACAAACTATCGAGTTTCCCTTTTTATTGAATTAAGTCTTTCTCACTGTCTGCGGACATTTGCCTTACTTGCCACTACATCTGGCACAGCCGTTCACTAGGTAGGCTCTCCAGGACCCACCATGTCCCGGCAGTCATGCCTGTGGATGCAGCCGGGGGCCTGAATCCTGACAAGGAGCCAGCACTGAATTGATGTCGTCCACTGAAGAGACAGACAGTAAACAAGTAGATACGATTTGGGAGAATATGTGAGGGATATAAAATGGATGATGTAAAGAACGTAATTAAGAGAGAGCAGGTGGGCCCCTATGTCAGGGACTGCCAGTATTTGAAATGAAATACACATGCCAAGAAAGAGCCAGCCCCAGAAACTTGGAAAGAGGGAGGGAGAGCGAACGCCAAGGCCCAGACCTGGCCTGAGCCCCTTGTGTACAAAGGAACAGAAAGGTCAGCGAGGCTGCAGCTGGGTTTGAAAGAGCAGGTTGAGGCTGGAAGGGCAGGCAAGTCCCATCCTAAGGGTCTCCAGGGCCTGGAAAGGAGTTTATATTTAATTCCAAGCACAATGGAACCTCCACCTAGAAAATTCCATGCCCTCTTTGGGTCCCCCACATCTGGCACTTGGTCAGCATCTTCACAGTGGGGCCCAAGGAAGCCAAGTGTTGCTGATGGGAAAGACTCTCTTCTTTGGAGTCCTTGAAACTTAGGATGAAGAAAACTTAGCCTCCCCGTCTAGGGCAGGAAACAGAGAGGGGACTACATCACATTTTGGGGCCTTTTCACCCACCCACGCAGAGAAGGAGGGGTTCAGATTGTTCATCCCAGTCAGTCTGGGGCCCTTCTAAGAAATCCTGGTCATCAAAGAACCGATGCCAGGCATGAAGGTTCAATAGGACCAGGAGCTCACAGTGAGGAGCCTAGTACCAACTGCCGCTCTCATCGGGCATTGCCAAGGACTGAAGGGGAAGCGAGGCTCTGCCTGCCCAGGCTGAGCTTCTCACTTAATTTGTCTTAAACCCCACTCCCTTGTGATGCTGTCAGTTTTCCTGGGGACTTGCACTGAGCCTTGCAGGGGCCCCACGTGCAAAGTCACCAGACTGGAGTCTGCTCAGTAGCAAGTGCCACAGACGGCAGCTGCTACCACCGCTTTTGGTGAGGGGCATGGCCTGGGCTCCAGGTGCTGCCGAGCACCCTGTGCATGTCCTTGCCAACCCAGGGCTCAGACGTTCAGAAGGTTCCATTTGTTCGGTATTACCTGGTTCAGTTCTGGTGGGAGAATAATGAATTTGTCTTTGTGCTGCCTGCAAACTCAAACTTGCCTCCCTCGTCCTTTTCCTGGTTAGGAAGCCCCTAATTTGTGAGTGGGGTGGGGGATCTTGCCTGTAGGAGAGCACTTTGCACACTGCAAGGGCTTCCAGGTTAAGGATCCCCACTGTGCTCTGTGCCCTGTGTCTCTGTGGTGTCCAGCCCGGTTGCCACTGACCATACGTGGCCTTGACATGTGCTGGAAGAATAAATGTGTACCTGCCGGATTGTGAAGACTTAACACACAAAACAATGCAAAAATACCTTCTTAAATTTATACGGCAATAAAATACTGGCTATGTTGGTTTACATTAAATATTTCTTTTTTAGATTGTATTAAATTATTGGGAAAAACAGGGTCAACTAGACTAGCATAAGCAATAAAATACAGTAAAAATTATTAAGGTCACGTTGTTTAATAAACTTATGTAGGTTTCAAGTGTACAATTCTATAATCCATAAGTTGCATTGTTTTTCGTGTGTCTTCTGGAAAATTTTTAAGTGCATGAGTGGATCATTTTAACATTCAGGATAAAGGTGATAACCATGCATGATTTGTCGCAGGGCAAGATTTGACTAAGTAGCAGAGACATGTAAATAGTGATTACTGCCATCTTTGGGAAGGGTTGCTGTTACCCTTATGAGATCTCCTCATTGCACGAGAAGATTGCAGTTTTTCTGAGAAAGTACGAAAACTGTGCTATACTTCTGTCTATCCAATTCCTCCACTGTGTGACTGCTGTGGGGGATGCTGTGGGTGGCAGTACAGAGGACAGAAGTCATTGGTAAAATGGGAGTTCATCTCAATGCTGGACTGAAATGTTAGCTTTGTACCACAAATTCAAGAAATTATTTGTTTGGTAAGTGAAAGTGTGCATGTGGCTCACACTGTTTCTGTTGGACGGAGCTTGTTGGTACACAGTCGCTCACTGCCACCCAGTCTCCAGGTAACCATTGAGGGGTGGAATTATTACCATGTTACAGAAGAGCAGATGGAGACTAGGAGAGGTTAAGTCAAACCTAGAAAGGATTCCTCACTCTGTAGCCTGTGCAATTTCTTTCAACTTTTCTACTGAATAGAACAAATGAATGAGTTCGACCCTATGTTGTATGTACCCTGTGTATCAGCTGATTCTGGAGTTGGTGGCCAGGGGTTGTCACTGCTGGTAGGTTTGAGGGTGGTTTTCTTGTTTAGGACCCCCAAAACATTGCCATTAGCAGGGATGCAGCATTAATAGCAGACAGAGCAGAGAAGGAGAATTCAGGAGCCACGAGTTCTAGGCCTGAATTGTCTATGTGGCCTCGGACAAGTCATCTCGGGGCCTGCTCACCTATGCGATGAAAGGCAGGGACTCAGTGACCCTCTTTTGTTCTGATGTTTGTAATCCCATTGTCAAGATCCGTGTGGCTCAGATGTCCTGGCTTACAGGCTCACCTGAGCCTGGAGAGCTTTGATTTTCTGAGAGTGTTTCTAAAAGGCCCAGAAATTCTGACTATGCCCCTGAGAAACTCAGATTAGCAGATGACCACAGGAAAGAGTTGGCTTGTGATGGCCAGTGTGGGTGTGGGTGCGTGATCTATTTTATACACACATTTAGATATGCATGTGTGTGCGTGAATGCATATACACATAATGCATATGTGCACATATAACATAGCTAGCTCCATACATGCACATGCTGTACGTATGGCTCTCTCTAACTTATACATATATGTCTCTCTCTCTTCCCCTCTGTTTCTCTGTGTGCATGAGACTTTAGCTAAGCTTTTATTTTCCATATAGCTCAAATATTAAATATTTTGGCATGTAGAAGGCTGACAATAAGCAAATACATTTTTAGAACTTTTAAAGTAGAAATGAGGAGCTTTTACACTACTAACTGCCCAGCTTATTTTTTTATTTCTATTTTTACAAGGACACACTCTATTTAGTTTCTTCTTTCTGTGACTGCTGGCAATTCCACTTTAGGAAAAAGATCTCAGACCGGCACCAGGCTAAGCAGGATGCCTCGTAATAGAGTGGGAAGAACATTCAGACACTAGGACTTCAGATCCTGGCCTCTGACTCTGCCACTCCGGTGCCGCAGGGCTGGGACGGGCAGTGGTTTCTGGAGTCAGAATAGAGAGCAATAAGATGGAGACAGCCCTGCCCGCCGCTTCACCCCCCCCCCAGCACAGGTGCACATGCACCCACACTCATGCATGCACAAACCCATACAGGCACACACGTGCACTGTGCATACACACAAATGGAAAAGGCAAGCGCAGCTGGTCCATCCCATAGACCCACATGAGCAGTTGAGAAGGAAATGGAATTTGCCTGAAACATACTAAAATGTTCAACTGACTAAAGCAAATGGCCCATTAAATTGAGCTTATCCAATCAGTAGAACCAACCTTGAACCACATCTTGTTTGGCCAGCCATCCTTAAATATTTCCCTTTTTTTCCCCAAAACAGTTATGCCGCTCTATCTTGCCAGTCTCTTCACCAGCATTCAGTGATTCTCTGAAGGTTTCCAGCTATTTAATTGCTTATTCTTTAATACACATTTTTCCCAAACAGTTAATTCAGTTGACATCTGAGGGAAATAGATCAGTTGGCCCTGGATGTGGTTCTTTGTTTATACATTCTGGACAACTTTCAAACTAATGAAGTGAATTTTAAACCTGGTCTAAAGCAGATGATGGGCCCCCTTGATGGGAACATTTTCACTGGTCCTGGAAATCCCCAAGTCCCCAAGCCTGGCCTGTCTCTGAGCCATCCCTATTCAGTTAGGCAGGGATCACTTAAAAGACAGCTTCCACTCTCCTCTCTCTGGGAGAGGGTCAAACATGGACTGTTTATCAGCACCCGGAAAACACGAACCATAACTCGCCCACCTTTGGGAACTGGATGCCCTCTGCCCCGCACTGCCAGTGTGCTTGAGGGACTCGAATGCCTAACCGTGACAAATCCCAGATGGGTAAAGAGGAGAAGGTATAAAGGAGGCCGTTTGTGGAAAGACATCCCTGAGTTTAGAGTTTTGAATTTGGGCTCTGAATTTGGAAATGAACATTTTGGTGACCTTGAGCAAGACTCTCATCTATAACTATCCTGCCATCCTACCTTACAGTGTAGGGTTGTGGTGACAACTCAACTGAGCAGACTGTAAGGCCACTTGATAAATAGTAAGATTTTGCACGCATGAAAGCTTCTCGATCTTTCTAGTAACCTCACCTGTTTATCCCTCTGGCCCCACTTCAAACATTTCCTCTGCTGTGAAGCCCTCACGGTGTCCTGCCTAAGTTGTGATCATAACATATACATCGTGTCAGTGCCGGGAGTCAGGTTGCCTCAGTTAGCCTTTCCCGAAGTCTGGCTGCTATACACGCCACCCCAAAATCCAGTGGCTGAAAACCACCAGGATGCACTCCCACCTACAAGCCAGGTGGCTCTGCTTCACCTGTTTCTCCTCCTCCTCCTGGGACCAGGGGATGACTAGGACACACTCTTCTTATGGCAAGAGAGCCAGTGGAGATACACGAGGCCTCTTAAGGCCTGGGCTGGGGACTGACGCATTGTCATTTCTGCCCACACGCCATTGGCCAAACACAAATCAAATTGTTGGGAAGCACATTCCCCTCACAATGAGGCCATAGCAAGAACTGCATGTAGGGCGGGCTGAAAAATTGGAACCAAACAATTTTTCATACAGGTTCACCTGCACTATTAGATCAGGAGCTCCTGATGGACAGGGGCAGGAACAATGTCTGTCCCTGTATCACCAGCTCCTGCACCTGGGGCTGGCAGGTGGTGGATATACCACTGATGTTTGTTGGGGTCCAGAAGGCTCTCCCAACTCTTTCCTTTATAACAGAGTTTAGCAAACCATGGCGGCAGGGCCAAATATCTATCTCAATCTCTCTCTCTCTCTCTCTCTCTCTCTCTCTCTCTCTCTCTGTAAACAGAGAACATATAAACTGTTGGGAAACAAAAATATATTTAATGACACATGAAATTATGTGAGGTTCAGATTTCAGTGTCCATAAATAAAGTTTTATTGGGACACAACCACACCCATTCCTTTGTGTACTGTCTAGGGCTACTTTAGAGCAAAACAGTGTACTTGGAGTTGCCATAGAGACTCTCTGTCCCTGAAGCCTAAACCTTTGCTATCTGGCCCTGCACAGAAACGTTGCCACCCTCTGCTTTATAAGATAAAAAAAAACGAGAGAACCCCGGGGAGGTGAATGCTCTGCCCAAGACTCCAGAGTCTTAGCTCCATTAAGCTTGTGGATTTGCAGTTAATATTTTCCCTTCTTTGTTTCCTAGTAATTGGCTACCTGCGATACCCATGTGTCACTGATCAGGAATATTTCCTGTGGAAGCGCTTCATGACCCTCCGACGTCCAGCCTAGTAAAGCCACTGTGGTGTCCAGCATGGCCACGCTGCTCCTGGGCGCGGTGCTGCTGGTGGCACAGCTCCAGCTAGTGCCTTCGCGCCCCGGGGCCGAGACAGGCCAGCAGGGGCTTGTACGGAAAGCGGCCACCCTCCAGGATGAGGCCCTGGATGGCATGGCCCCCAATGGCTCAGCCCAGCAACTGCCGCAGACAATCATCATCGGTGTGCGCAAGGGAGGCACCCGCGCACTGCTGGAAATGCTCAGCCTGCACCCCGACGTGGCAGCCGCTGAGAACGAGGTGCACTTCTTCGACTGGGAAGAGCACTACAGCCAAGGCCTGGGCTGGTACCTCAGCCAGATGCCCCTCTCGGCCCCGCACCAGCTCACCGTGGAAAAGACCCCCGCGTACTTCACGTCACCCAAAGTGCCTGAGCGGGTCCACAGCATGAACCCGGCCATCCGGCTGCTTCTCATCCTGCGGGACCCGTCGGAGCGCGTGCTGTCGGACTACACGCAAGTGCTGTACAACCACGTGCAGAAGCGCAAGCCCTACCCGTCCATTGAGGAGTTCCTTGTGCGAGATGGCCGGCTCAACGTGGACTACAAGGCGCTCAACCGCAGTCTCTATCACGTGCACATGCGCAACTGGCTGCACTTCTTCCCGCTGCGCCACATCCACATAGTGGACGGCGACCGACTCATCAGGGACCCTTTCCCCGAGATCCAGAAGGTCGAGAGGTTTCTGAAGCTGTCGCCACAGATCAACGCCTCGAACTTCTACTTTAACAAAACCAAGGGCTTTTACTGCCTGCGGGACAGCGGCCGGGACCGCTGCTTACACGAGTCCAAAGGCCGGGCGCACCCTCAAGTGGACCCCAGACTCCTCAATAAATTGCACGAATATTTTCACGAGCCAAATAAGAAGTTCTTTGAGCTTGTGGGCAGAACATTTGACTGGCACTGATTTGTGATGAGCTAGGCTCAGAGCCTTTCCTACTGTAAGTTTTGGGGTACATCTACCGGGGGGAAATAATTTTAAAAGGGCATTTAAGCTATAATTTATTTGTAAAATCCATAAATTACTTCTGTACAGTATTAGATTCACAATTGCCATATATACTAGTTATATTTTTCTACTTGTTAAATTGAGGGCATTTTGTATTGTTTTTCATGGTTGTTAACATTGTGTAATATGTCTCTATATGAAGGAACTAAAAGATTTCACTGCAAAAAAGAAAAGAAAAAAAAAGAAACAAATTCTGGAGACGCTGTCTTTTTTTGAACATAATTAATCTGCCCCTGACTCAAATTAGCTGTCTGTGTTGAACTCATTGGAGAATCCATTTTCCTTTGTTACTAAAAAAAAAAAAAGAAAAAAAGATTTTCATGGTTGTTATGTTCATCTTTCCCTCCCTCTTCTCTTGTGTGTGTGGTTTTTTTTTAATTTTAATGTCTCGCTATGGTCATCGATTTATTTTTTACTTGCATTGTAAGATGTATCTTCACGGAGATGCCCTATTATTCCTGGAGGAGGCAGTTTCACCCCTTCCTGACTTCAGCACGTCCCTGAGTGTAGATTGTAACCCCACGTAAACCCAAGGTGGGCAAAGCAATGGTAAGACTGGAGAAGCAGTCAGTAACTAGTAAGAAGCTCCCTGTGATAACTAGAAGCTCCCTTCTTAGCTAGCAAGAAGCACCTTTGCCCCAGAAAGCGCGGGCATGTATTCCTGATCTCAGCACTGGGAGAAACCCACAATAAGGATGGGCAAATCCTACAATAAAGGGGTTTAAAGCATTGGCCTTCAGAATGACCTTGGGACTGTGTATACTGCCCCAGGTGGCAATGGGTCTCCACAGAGCGAGTTAGAATAGAAAGGAGGAATTACAAAATCTCCGTGTGTCCGCATCTTACAGATTCTGTGAAAAGCTGACTAAAGGGAAGCCTTTTTGCTTTGGTTTGTCTATATCTTGAGAGCTCAGGATGCATTTTTACACATAAACGCCTTACATAGGCCTATTTCAGCTTTTTTTTTAACTTTATTGTTGATACAATCACCGATATCCCATCCCCCCTTCGCCACCTCCACCCATCACCCCCTTCCCTCTGGCCATCAGCACAACGTTGTCTTGTCTTCTGCCCCCGAAACAGCTGGGTCATAGGAGGAGCCCCAGTTTTCTCATGCTGCCTTCCTTCAGTCAGCCTTTTACAGGGTTAAATCAATTGGACTTTCTTCTCATGAAAGCAAAACATACTCATTATGGTAGAACGAAAAAATACAAACAAGCAAAATAAAGCCATTTCCTGACAGAGTTTATACTTACGGCAGAGGAGTGAAATGGACATTATTGATCGTTTTCTACATACAGAAACTCATTGAAATTTTCCCCCAAGCAACCTCAGGAAGTAGGAATCATTATGGCAAGTTCAAAAAGGAGGAAACAGGCATGAAGATAAAGAACGTGCCCAGGTTCACATTGACTGTAAGTAAGCCAGGGCTTGGAGTCCACATACAGCTAAAGCACACATTTTATTTCTTTCTACACAACTCTTTCTGAACCCAAAATAAAAGGCCTAGGCTCAGAGACAGTTATTTTTCACTTCACCAGACAAATTCCTGCCCTGGTGCCAAAGGTCGTCCATCCCAAGAGGCGTGCCAGGTCAGAGGGATGGGGAGAGAAGGAGCCTGAGTTCCCAGCAGTGCTCGCGGGGAAGTGGCCCATGCCCCAGGCCCTGCCTAGAAAGCAGAGAGAAGACCTCTGTCTTTAGAAGCCATCCAGGTTGTCATTAAAAACCAGCTCCCCAGAGGGTGTGGCAGGAATCCTTGAAGCAGGCTGCCCCTTATGCTGCAGACAGCATGGGCTTCCCTCTGCAGCACCGGATCTTGCTTTTATCACTCCCACTTAGGAGTTGAAGAAATGAGAGGCCCAGAAAGGTTAAATCGAGTTTCCAAGGCTGCCCAGGAACTTGGTAACAAAGTGGAGACCCCAGTGTGAGGTTTCCAACTCTCAAAAGGGTGGCGTTTGCAAAAGGCCTGTGCCCTAACGGGGATGCTATGCTGGAGGCAGGGAGTGCTGGGGGCAAAAGGTGGTGGATGGGAATGGAGGAAGGACCAAGCCCCAGGGGCATGATCTAACAGCAGGGGCTGGCACAGTCGATGGAGGTGGTCCAGTGTAAAATGATTGGTGTGTGTAAGTTCAGTAATCGTTGATTTGGGAATGCAGGGTCCTAAGGATGACTAAGGATGTGTTCACGGAGGTCCTGCCATGGGCAAGGGGTTCAGGTTCCAGTGGCTACGTCTATTTGGAAGGATCAGGAGTAAGAAGCCCTCACTCCAGACCTGACCCATGCTCTTAAATCTTGTGTGCGCACAGTCAGATTCAGAGGATGCCCTGTGGTTGACCTTTGCCCACCTTCCTACTGGCCCAAATGCCATGACTCAGGAACCAGGTTGGCACCTGATGCCTCCCCAAACACACCCAATACCAATTACATTAACAAAGAGAGAGATACCAACTGGACAGAGTGAGCTTCCTGCCTGAACCAGTCCAGGCCCAAGGGAAACCTGGGGGCTTCTGGGTGGCGTCCTTTGGGAGAGGCGGCTGAGAGCAGCTGTGTGGAACCTCAGTTATTATATTTAGAATATTCACGGCACTTGACGCTTCTGAGTCAAGACAGCCCCCGCCCCACCCTTCCCCCAGGAATCAGATAGTGCTGAAACCTTGTTAACACTGGTTATGAAAATCTGCAAATTCAGCAGAAATGACACAGCCCCTGAGCATAGGGTGCTGCTGTTTCTATCCCAGGAGGCTAAAGGGAGGAAGGAGTAAGAAGAAGAAGCTCATGACCAGGGTGCCTGCTACTTACTTACGGGGGAATCAGAGGTCACAACCAAGAGTATAGACGTTCATTAACACTGTGTTTTTCTTTCAAGCTCCTACTCTGTGTTTAACTTGTTATTAAGCCCTTCGGGGTATAAAAGAAAATGCAGCATCAAGAACTAATTGTCATTAACAGTTCTCAGTTTAAATCTAAAAAAAAAAAACCTGGAGGGGCCAGGAAGGCAGGGGAAATGACACTGTGAACTGGCCAGTGCTTTCTCATTTAATTTACAAACAAATAGCTCCATCACAGAGAGGAGGAAACTGAGGTGTAGGAAGGGACCTACCTTGATTGCTTTCAGAGGAAGAGGACTGCCACTCATGCTGAAGGAACTGTTACCCCAGAGATGGGGATTATTGCCACTAGGGGTCATAAACAGAGGCAGAGAGGTGACAGAGGCGTCGATCACAATGCCAACACTCAGGAGTAGTAACAGATGAACAGTCTTCCTAAAGGCCGCAGGGCAGAGCTATGACCCGGGTCACTTAGAGAGTGATGGGCCACAGAGAGCATGCTGTCACCACAGGAAAGCTTCTCGGAGGATGTGCTGGGGAGCCAGGGCACGGGAGACTGATGGATGTAACCAGAGCTGGGCATTCTGGACGAGGGCAGCTTGAGGCATCAAGACTGTGGTGGTGGAAATAGGGGACCTGCAGGCCAGAGAATTGTCTACTGGGCATGCAAAAGGGTAAAAAATACACATCAGACAATTGTGGCCTTGACATCTGCTTTCCAAGTAGTGGTAGCTTTCTTGGCAGGCACCCGTGCGTCTCTGTCTCCTGTGCAGGTGTGTCTGTCACATAAAAATAACTATCATTTATTGCACAGGAGCTATGTGCTTGGTATTTTAAATATGTTGCTTCTAATCCCCATGACAGTTCTAAATAGGAAATGCCATAGTACTAATTTTACAGAGGCAGAAACTCAAAACCTGAGATTAAAGGTTTTTGCCACGGTGGCAGAGCCATTGATTGTTATAACTGGACTGTAGGCTGCAGCGTCCTCGCCCTGCTCCAATAAAGCCTGTGCAGTTGCGGGTAAGGGGAGGAAGAAGTACAGTATCAGCATCTGTCTATTGGGCAGAGCCCATAGGGAAATGAGGGGCAACAGGATGTGAGAGTACACAGAAAGGGATAAACTAGATCAGATCTCCAAGCAAAAGACTGGCTGGGACTGAATACAACTGGTGCATGACGAAGCATACTCGTTCTTCACACAAGTTCATTGAGGAAGCCCAAATTGGGCTAGAGACCAGAGCAACACAACTGAGTCTCCAAATGGCCAGCAAGGAGGACCAAGCTACAAACACTCTGACTGAGTTGCTTTACAGAGGTGTTTTGACATAGGAAATGGCCTTGGATCAACACCTTGATATCAAGATCCATTTTCTCCCAATTTCCCAGTTAGGTAACCCGAGAGGAAAAGCAATGTGAGCCAGGAGACCTGGGGGTGAATCCCACCTCTGCTGATCGATCATTGACCAAGTGGACTTAAGTTCATGTTCTCAAAACCTCAATTTCCTTGTCGATCTCAGTGGGCTGATATTTACTTACCTCTGTTTGGGGGGAAATTAAATAAGTTCAAGGAGGTAGAAACTATAAACGTGTTGGGTGTGTGACGTAGTGGTTAAAAGGGTCTGGGACCTTGCAGACAAGCCCAAACTGCTTTTGAACCAGAGAGCAGGCACCTACTGCCTTTGTTTCCCCATCTAGTTCCAGCACTGGGGCTGCAGCCACTGCTGGGAATGTCCCTTCCAGATTCCATTACCAGGGAGGGGCCTCTAGTCCGCCACCAGAAGAGCTGGTGGCTAATGGCTCACCCTGTACTGTTTTCCAGGGAATTTCCTTTTGTTGCCAGGGCTCTCTGACTTGGAGGTGCCTGGGAAGTTATGCCCACCCTATTCTCCACTTTCCTTAGGGTGATGGGAGATGGGGGGTTGGGCTGTGCTGTAGCAGCCCCACCTCCTGGTCTCTGGGCAGGAAAACCTCTGGGGTACAATCCATGATTTAGAGCTCCTCTCCATTGTCCCGTGTCCATAGTAACTTACTCATATCTTCTGTACCCCACTTCCCAGCAAATGACTTGCCCAAGAATATAAAAATCCACATTTTAGGCTTTGCTTCTATGGCATCCAGTCTAAAATAGTCAACTTAGAAAGGTGTTTTATTTTCCCTGAATTTCAGAGATGAGCACTCAGAACTTACTCCCTAATACTCTTTACACTATATATTTGTTGTCTAATTACGGTCTAACTCCCCACTGGCCAGTCTGCTCCCCAGGTAGAAACGAGTGGTTCATTGTTGTGTAAACGATACCAGCTGACAGTGTCAATCGAAGTCATATTCCTTGCTTCCCAGTGTTTTTGGTGCGGTGGGAAAAGTGATAAAAGCTAGACAGATTGGTTTCCAGTTACTTGTGGTTGTGTAAGAATCCACCCCAAAACTTAGTGATTGAATGTAATAATCTAGTGTCTCTCATAGTTCTGTGGGGGGCTGGGAACAGCTGGGCAGGTCTTGTTTGGGTGCTCACCTGGTTGTCGCCAAATGGTGGTGAGGACCGAAGTTGTGTGGGGGTTGGGCTGGGGTGGGCGTCCAAGACGGTTGCTTTAATCACACGTTTGATGCCTCGGTTGGGGTGACTGAAATACCTGGGGGCTGCCTGGGCACCGTCCTCTTTCTCTCTCCATATGGGCAACTTGGGCTTCCTCACAGCACGGCAGACTTAGGGTCCCTGGTGGGACTTTGGATATGGGAACTGGCTTTCCCAGAGGGAACATTCCAGAAGACCAAAGGAGAAGTTGCCAGTGTTAGACGCTGAGACCCCCGACATGTTCAGCTGTTTCAGTGGGGCTGGCCCAGACTCAGCACGGAGAGGCCTCCGGAGGAGCTGAGTATAGGAGGTGCAGTCCCGGGGGCCCTCTTTGGAGACTAGGTCCTATTCTTGGTTGTTCCTTGACAATAAAATGGACAGAACACCTAGTTAATGGATCTTTGGTCACACTTGAAAAGGAGATTAATACAGGTGTCAGCTCTCGGGAGTCTATTAGACTAATGCAAGCTATCATTATTATAAGTCACTGGGCCTGCTGTGTAATTTCAAGTAGTTTGACCTAAGGCATTTGACTGTATTCAGTCCCATCATTTGATCATATGTGACGGTGAGTACGTGACTTTGCAAACTTCTTTTGTTCCGTGAGGAGAATACAGGCACAGACACTGCGTGGCTCCCCCTGTATTTTCTTACAGCCCCACCAAACCGTGTGAGAAAAACCTACTCTGAGAAAAAGAGCTGTGGCCTGGGGTCACCTTGGCAAACTTTGTCTTGCGTGGGCACGCCCGCTGGCAGACCTACTAGAGCTCTGGGATAATTCGTCAAACGTGGAAGAATGCTGCTGAGGCATTTAACACTGCATATTAAAAGCTGAGCACAGAGTTCAAAAAAGAATGCATGGCAGATTCCATTTCCGCTTTCTGTAATTTGGAAGTTCTATCTTTAGTAGCAATTTACATTTTCCACACAATTAAAGACTGTACCTAGTTCTAATTTACACTTCAAGTATCCAATTCAGCTGTAATTTACATTTTTTCCCTCTGTTTATCTGCATCCTAGTAAGAAAGTTGGGGTTTGAATCTTGACATTATCACTTAAAATGTGGGTAACCCCGGACGCCCTTGATTAACCGTTTCAGAGGGTCCGTCGGCTCACTTGTTAAATGGGAATACGACTGTATTTCAGGAGCCGTGCCTCTTATAGGCTGGGAGCACCGCCAGGCCACACAGACACACAACACATGTGCTTTCATCGTTTTTTAATGCACCTTCTATGGACACATCTGCAGGGTCTGTGGACAGAAACTCACTATTGGTGTAGAACCATCCTTCAGCTATCACTGCCCATTGCGAATGTCAAGGCCAACACATTCCAAGTCAAATCCATGAGATTTTGTGTGCGTGTGCCTGTAAGCACAAAAAATCCAAGCCATCGACAAACAGTTTTTGAGGCAATTATCTGGATGATACAGATCTATGTTTTTCTGAAATATTCAAATAATGAAGAAAAAGAAGAAAAGGTTGAATTGTCTCTTTGTTCCTTCCTTCTCTACACATGACAGATGCAGATTAAAGGTAATTTGAATAGAAATTTTTTTTTCTCCTAATCACTTGCAAATGTTCTTGTTTGGGTAAAGAAGGCTCCTAACTGTTTTCCAAGGACATAAAGTGGCTATTTTTCAATTAGCTGTCATTGCTCTCATTTTTAACAAAATTGCTCCTTTAAAATTCAGTTTCTCCCTTCTTTCAGTGTACAATGTCCTATTTAGTTGCTCTCCTCTCCCTGGGGATTATAGCAACTTTGTAAAAAGAAAACTAAAAAGAGTTTTCATATTCAAGAGATATTTTAGCCATGCCCATCTTTATTTGTTAAAATTCAAACTTATTTTTATTCACAGTCACCAAAAGGTAGAAGCAACTCAAGCATCCTCCCACAGATGCCTGGATGAACAAATATGGCCCATCCATACAAGGAGGTGTTCTTCAGCCATGGACAGAAATGCTGTCTGACACAGGCTGCAACACGGCTGGGCCTCAGGAACATTGTGCTACCTGAAACAAACCAGACACGGAAGGATGACTGTCATATGATGCCAATTACACAGTGTATCTAGACGAGGGAATCGTAGGGACAAAAGGTAAATGAGAGGTTGTCGGGGGCTGCAGAGGGAGACAGTGACGAAGAGCACTGTGTAATAAATGCACAGCTTCAAAGGGATGGGGCCGGCAAAGCCAGGCTTGTCCTCACTCGGTTCCCTTCCTCCCCACATTATTCTGCCCTGTCATCCCACATCATACTTTGTGTCTTTCGGCCTGCACCCTGAAACCCTAGAGCGTGCATTCCTGGACATTCTTGCAATATGCGCACGAGACCTCTGATGTATGTAAAATGGGGACAAGTGGCTCAGATACAGTCCCTGTCCTGGAGGAGCTCACGGCCGAATGGAGAAGACACAGAGGTTCAGCCTGCAAACCCTGACGGAGTGGTGAACAGAGACAGGACAGACAAGGAGACCTGGCAGTCACCGGGATTGGGGGAGGCGTCACAGGTCAGGGGCCATTTGACCCAAGTTTGCCTCCACCCCATCACGGCCCACAGGCCCTATCCTTCTGTAGAGTCTTAAATATGTAAAGCTTTCTCAATGAAGGCTGAGGGGCTTGTTAAGAAGCACAACCAGGCTCCACTTCAGCAGATTTGGTTTCACCGGGGGTGAAGCTAGGTCTCAGGAATCTAAATTTCTTTTGAGGACCATAGCTATTTTCTGAAACACACAGGATGATTGAACCTTTGCTCTGTAATTTGGATTTAGAGGCCCAAGGAGAGAGGCTCTGTCCCCATCTGATGGAATCGAGGCACTGCCCTGTCATGGTTGAAGACACAGACTGGAGTGAGGCTGCTGGAGTCAAATCTCCACCTCTCTTCTTGTCTGTGTGACCACAAGGGGCAGGCCACTTAACTCCCACAGCCTCGTGTCACCAGCATTAAAATGGCAGTGATAAAGTCACCCCCTCACGGTGCAATTTGAGAGCTGAATAATTCAACACATGGTAAACTCCAAAAACTGTGCTTGCTTAATTTTGTGGTTCATAAATGTTAACCATGGTTGCTACCTCACTCTAACACTGAGCTCTCTACTCAAATATCACCTCCCTAGCAGGGGCTTCCTCTACCCTATAACGTCCTATTATTTCTATTTCTTTTACTCTATCTTTCTTCTACGGGCCAGCCACTGTCCACAGACGGGGAATGGAACAGTAAATAAAAAGACAAAGTTCTTTCCATCATGAAGCTTTCCTTCTGCTGTTGGCTTATTGATCTTCCCCACTAGACTCCCATTTCCAGGAGGGTAGCGATGTTGTATCTTCAGTTCATTCCTGAATCCTCAGAGCCTAGGACAGTGCCTGGCCCATGCCATCAAAACTTAGTAAGTGAATGAATAGATTGATCAGCTATTTATTTGGTGCACAGGGATCGACACCAGGGAGAGAAGAAGGGCAAATTTTGCTGATCTCTTACTGACAGGGAACTGGTGATGGAATGCCTCTCATTTGTCAACCTCACGATTCCCTGTGGTCTGTGCTTTGTCCCTGTGGTCCGCTGTGGGAAGTGAGACTCAGAGACGTCAAGTAACTTCCTCATGGACACACAGCCAGAGAGGGACAGAGCCTGAATGCCAGTCCAGGACGAATGGACCACCAGTTCCACGCTCTGTCTCCTGCATCTGTTCAGAGCAGCACACACCGATTCGTGCCCAGAAGAAATAAGGAAGGATCAGCAGAGACCCCAGTTACATACAAAGTCCCTCTACACTGTGGGCTCCACCACACGCTCCATGCAAAACAGATGTGGGGGTCTGTAAACCCCCAGGGGCTTATACCCCTGAAACAATGAAATCACCTTGGGGCTTATAGATGAAAGAGAAGAAGGTCGGGGAGGAGAGAGAAACCAAGCAGGGCATTTTATTGCCTTTTTGCTCGCCCCAGTGTTTTCTCCTTGGCCAGCAGTCAGGCACCTGCTGCTGTGGACCATCCCGGAGGGATTTCTCAGCCGTGTCTTGTGAAGGATCCCTACGCATTCCTCAGTGGAGAGCCAAGATCCCCCTCCAGCCCCCAGTGGGGGGCCTCCCTCCCATTCACTGCCCCCCACCGCTGAACCCTTTCCAGAGCCCAGTTCTCGGGACGGCGGCCGGGTACTCAGACAACCACGATTCTCTCCTCACAGAAATGAAGTAACTTTATACAAATGGGCGGCTGGATTCTCTGGTTTTATCTTCCCTCCGGGTGAGATAATCGCCCAGCAAGATCTTCCTCCCACCTCATCTGTTGTTTATCTAGACATCGTGGGTCTGTGAACTCGCTGCACGACATTTTAGTTCATCTACTCGCTAGCTGGGGGTTCCGACACACGCCCTCACCTCTCTGAGCTCAGACCTCCTCTGAAGGTCATGGAACTAGGTGACCCTTACATTCCTGGCAAGTTCTAAAACATTTTAACTTCTCTTAGGTTAAAAAAATAAAGTTTTGTCTCGTCTTTTCTTCTTCCCATCTTTCCTCCTCTCCCTCCCTCCTTTCCTCCATTTTCCTTTCTGTCTTTTCCCTTTTTCTTTCTTCTTCTCTTTTTAATGTGCCAAGATTTTAAGTAACAGGCTGTTCTAATTGAAATGAATACCTTAAATTTTTGAACTTGTTCTGGGCAGAAGCCAGAAAAATAATCTTTTCTGAGCTGTAGCCATTGCAGGATGTTCTTAGAGGAGGAAACTGGAGGAGTGCTTGGTGGCCATGTTCCCTTTGCCCCCCGAGAGCCATCGGTCCACAAGCTTCATCTTGGGCACAGCCCATCTGCCCCCACATCCGGTGGTTTAGGTGGAGGGGTTCAGCGCACCTCCCACATTACACTGAGTCAGGTTGTCATGGTCCCAAGGTGGGGCCTGGCCAGGGACTGCTGAGACAACATTGATTTAGCATGTGTTGAAAACTGAACCTTATCCTTGTAGAAATGGAGATAGTGTGAAGGGGTAGCTGAGGGAGCTGGTTTCAGGAGAGATTTTGTGGAATTCCCAGTAGAGCAGCCATACAGACAGCAGGAGCAAGTGGCTTGGGGACAACTGTGCTGAAGTCACCTTGTCTCTCCGTGGATTTTGTGTGAGCTAGAAACAACTTTGGGATATGAAGCTTTGGGGGTGTTGCCATGGTAGAAACCTCAGGTTGTATGAAGTAACCTAAACTTAACCATATTCACAACCCACAGGCAGTGACAATGAGTTGATAATTGTGGGCCTATGCCATACACCATTTGGGGACCCAAGAAAGAACTGGAACTGAGAGGATGAGAGAAACTGAGACCCTGCCGTCCAGCTACGAGAGTTCAATGGCACTACTATTTTTGATTAACTGTACATGTGACCTTCCTTAGACACAGAGTTAAGGTCTTCCGTGTATTCTCGTCTCCTTAGACCTTGACCACGATTCCTTAGGGACAGGGAAACTGAGGCTGCAGTTTGAGCCCAGGACTGCCTCATGCTGTGGCCAGTGTTCCCCCCACCATGCAGCAGTGACGCCGGACCCTGTGCCCACCTGTGCTGTGTTTCCATGCACACACGGTCCCGTCCCACTGGGTACTTGGCTCTCCCTACACAAGGAACAATGGGCCTTCCCTGCTGAAGACCTTGACACATTCATCGTGTGCGAAACAACAGCAAATATTCGGAATGCTTCGTGCTTGGCTCCTCTTCCTATGAACAACGCTTGGAGTTTGAAAACGCTTCGAGCTATTCTGTGGAAGCTGTGGGGGCTGGTAGACTTGTAGGGTTTCAAACCCGTGTCTTTGGCAATCTTGTAATTCAAACAACCTCAAGTTTTTAAAAGTCACATTAGTGACATGCTACAGACCTTCACCTCCGGTTTGGGAGGTGAAGAGACATGGCAGTTAATACAGGACGGGGACTGCAAAAGGGAAGGCAGGTGGGTGGCATTGGGTGCTTCACCTCTGCAGCTGACTGGCCGGTGGCACATGGAGTTCAAGTTTGCTGGTGGGCTGGGTCCTCACAGGGGAAGTCGTCCTCACTTGTGCTTCGATGGCTGCTCATTGACAGCAGGCAAGTTCGCTCTCTGGGGTTTCATTTTTGCAGGCATGGCCCAACTTTACTTTCCTGTCCTCTTTCTCCACTCCTCTGCATTTTGGCCACATTTCAAGCCACAAAAGTGCTGGACACACTAGCCTGGATTCCCAAACAGGCCACACTTTTTTATGCCTCTGTGACTTGCTCAAAACAGTTTCCTTCCTTTGCTACTTGGCAGTGGCTGGTGTGCCTCTCAGAGCCCAGCTGATACACCACCTCCTGGATTTAACTTCCCCTGGTCCTCAGAGGTAGAACTGAGCACCTCCACAGCATCCCCAACACACTTCATAAAAATGCCACCTGTGGGATAGGCCTCAGCATTCCATGTCATGGTCATGCCTTGGCCCAAGTCCCCAACCAGACCCAAAGCCTGCACCTCACTCAGCACTGTTCTCCTGGTGTGTACTCAGAAAATGTTGGTTGAAAGAATATTGGAATAGTTAATAGATATTGATAGATACTAGTGTTCTTCCAGCTGCCTTCATTTAACACTTTTTCCAGCCACACTGAGAAGAGGACTTGCTTCTGAATCCAACGGCACACAAAGGACAGGGCAGAGGAGCCATCTGCCCTGGGTGCTGACACGGAGGAGCGCGTTGTCTATAGGGAGTTTAAACACGGTAATGAAAGCAATCAGCAGTGGGTCTGCCGTGCACGGGTGATGCTAACCATTGTCGGTGACACAACTTTCCTCCCCACAGAGAGTCTCAGCCACCCCTCCACTCTACAGGCGATTGCCTGGATCACTCATGAACACTTCTGCCCTGGGCCCTATTTCTGTAGGACTTTCCCCAAGGGTCCACTTGCTGACTCATTTCCTTAGTGATTTGACAAATACATATACACTTTTGCCTCTATATGACAGTCATTAGTGCACAGTGAAGAACGAGAAAGAGGAGCTCCCTTGCAGGCATCAGACCCAGCAGCGTGGTATCTCACACAGTGGGCTGCACTTCAAAACTGGGATCTCTGGGTCAGTCACCATTTCTGTAACAGACTAAGCATGAGAACAACCACAGACAATTCCAGAAGGGCTGGAACTGGAACTCCAGCAGGACGCGCCTGGTACTACAGACTGGATGCAACCTGGGCATCCTCCCGTGCAGCTCCCATGAAATTTGTTCCTTGCATTTTGAAAAGTGAGAAACCGAGGGGCATTATGCTCAAATTTCAGAAGTGGATGAGTAGAGTAAGGAAGCTTTGTATCAAAGTCCATAATTCTAGGAGCAGGAAAGAAAAAGTGTATCCTCCCAAAAGGTAAAATAATTACCAAGCAAAAAAATAGATAATTGCTCAGACACTCTAGGAATACTTCAAGATAACCGTAAGGGAAATGAATGACTACTTCACCTATCAAATTGTTAAATATATATATAATCTGTATGCACATAATGTTTAACAGTGATAAGGGTTTATCAATAAGACATGATCATACTTCAAGTTCAAATGGTAAAAACATTCTAGAAAGTAATTGAACAATATGTATGAAGGTCCTTAACAATGACTAGAGCCTTTAGCTGACTAATTCTGATGCAATAAATCTTTTTTAAGGAAACTACAATACCTGAAGCAGAGACTTATGAACAAAAATTGCATTAAAGTGATTTTGTAGTAGTTATATCATGAAAGTGATATTGAAAGCAACGAAACTGTCTAGTAAGGTATATATGCTATACTTTACACATAAAAATAAAACATGATTTATATTAAAATGTAGAAAATGAGAGGTCTTGCTTAATATTTTACAGGCATCAGCCCCCCTGGCATTAAGTCAGGAACAAAGCCAGGTCTGGGGAAAGCACTCTTTAATGGTTAGTACCACACGTCTGGGTCAATAATCATTTCTGTAACTGCTTCAGCATTACACACGCCCACAAACAATGTCAGAATGGTTGGAACTGAAACGTTAGTAGGGTTGACAGTGGTGACAACATCTTGCTGGCCAAGATGTGGTTATGAGGAAATTCTTACCCATTTCATGCTACTGATATGGGTGATTGTTTATATGTTTTGGCCTCTAGGGCTATTGCTGAGAGGGAAACATAAGGAAGAAAAATGTTAAAAAGGGCAACAACAGCAAGTCTTAATATCCAAAGATATCCGAAGATATCCTTTAACAGACAAAGACTGTAATAGCATTTAGAATAGTCAAAGCTTATAAACCAGTTATGTAGGGACAACCTACAATACCAGATGACAGGATGTGGTTAGGTCATGGTGGTACAGACACTCGATACGTCACAGTGTATCACAGAGTCTTAACGCAGGACTTTTCAGAGAGCTACACGACAGCACAAGACAATGCTTCTAATGTTAATTGGAAAAGGTAGGATTAAAAAAGAGTATGTCATTACCATAGTAAAAAAAAAAATGCTTCTCTACACTAAGAAGACTATGAATTATTCATAAAACCATTACCTAGGGGTTTGTGTGGTGAGGTTGTAGATTTCCGTGTTTCCTCTTTCCCTGTTTTCTCCTTTTCTCCGCCTCCTGCTCCCCAGCTCTTTCACTCATCATTTACAATAAACGTATATGAGCATTAAAGACGTATGGTGTGTCTTCAGGGGAGCTTGAGCACAGCAACTGAGGAAAAATTAAAGGCTCTAATACTTCATTCAACACACTCAGAGAGACCGTCTAGCGTCAACAAGGAAGGATTGTGTTTTCCTAGGAAGTGGTGAGGACTAAACGTATAAGTAGATTATTAAAGGACTTGGAGAACTGTTTTGAATGTACAAAGGCAAGTGTACAAAGGATTGTTGAGCTCCGTAAAATACTTAGGGAGAGCACTTAGCTTTTGATTTGATTTTTCACAGAATGCCTCTCAAAATCTTTGTCACAAAAGCTTCAGCTTTGAAAGTGACAGTGTCCAGATATTTAGGTTTCTATTAAGATCCACCTTGTAGATTTAAATGACTACTATTTGGAGGGATGTGTGGGACCTTGTCTGTCTGACTCCAAGGGGTGGAACAAGGGGTCCCCTTGCCTTGATAAGGAAGATCTTTCAATTAGTTAGAAGTGGTCTGTGGCAGTCAGGGTATGAATGAGAAACAGACAGCAAACTGAAATTGGAATAACTCAACATGGACTTACCAACGGAACTAACTAAAAAGCCCTGTGGCCTGTAGAACCACGGGGATAATGCCATCATCTGGGTTAATAAAATGACCAGATGAGAAAGGTACCAGCATCCATTCGCTTGAGAGAAGCAGTGACTTCAATCAGGGACCCTCCTGTTCTACATGACCCTTAGGGCAAGCCCAAGGAAATGAACAACCTGACTTCTCTCTTCCCATCCACCCATATCCTGTCGGACGTTGGCTAAATCCAACCGAAAGGAAGAATGTAGTCCACAGAGATCAGCCTCGTGGAGAAAAGTGTAGGGAGGAGATGGATGGACCATGGACAAGAGTCAGAAAGAAGATAGACTGAACACAGCCCAGAAAAGGAGCAGCTGGCCTTATAACGCAGTGTGTTTTCCATCGTAACTATTGGGAAAGGGAGGCTGAAGCATTATTTTTTGGGGAACTCCAGGTAGAGCATGGTGTTTGGACCAGATGGCTTAAAATTTTCCATTTAAATCTGAGATGTTGTCATTTTAAGGTAGCTCCACTGAACTAGAAACATATAAATAACTGAGGCAACTGCAATTGCGTATTATGGTCGCCAACCTGGAGTCGGGAAAATTGAGCACTTTATCCCTTTTACGGAGCAATAACCTTTTCAGGCATCCACAGTGATTATCTGTGAAAGATTTTTACAAAGCGATAAAACCAATGGTATATTTAATTGAAGTAAGGGTGTTAATGATCAACAAACACAACCTGAGATGAATGTGTAATTAGAGTACTTTGCATTTGTCATCCCATGACCAGGTGTAGGAGAAATACATTTTAATAAGAACTAATGACTATTAAGCATTCACATGTGCCAGGCACTGAGCCATGCACTTTATATCAACACATTTAATCCTGCCAAGAGTCTTCTGAGCTGTGCAGTAATCACAGTACATTCTCGTCTATGCACAGGAGCCGCCAGGGGTGTGCACTGCTCATATCTCTTGCTGCAGGAGGCATCACATGCTGATGGTCCCAGCTGCTGCCCCTTTGCACCCATCACCATGTTTTCTAAAGCCACACTTCCCGTGGGCTACTCCCAGCCCAATAACAGAGCATAGCAGGGCCCTTCACCCCCATCCCAGTGAGAGGCAGGACTCCTCTAATGGGTGGCCACTCGGCAACACCCAGGAGCCGGGTTAAACCTTGCTTGACAGTGGGCTGCAGTCACAGATTCTTCCTATTCAATTCTTCTGCCCCGCCTTGTCTCCTTTCACAGATATCGGATCCACATACACTTCTGCAGGCTCCCCTGACCTTCTCCAACTTCCTCCCTGCTGTGCACTGTGCCAGCCCCTCCACCTCATTCATATGCTGAAGCTCTAACACCAGGTGACTGTATCTGGAAATAGGACTTTTAGGTGGTAAATAAGCTTAAATAAGGTCACAAGGATAAAGCCTTAGCCCTGTAAAATGGTGGTCTTATATAAAGAGGGAGATTCTCTCTCTCTCTCCCTCTCTCTCTCTCTCTCTCTCTCTCTCTCTCTCTCTCTCAACACAGTGAGAAAGCTTCCATCTGAGACCCAGTAAGCAGACCCTCTCCAGAAACCTAACTGCCTAGTAACTTGACCTTGGGCTTTCCAGTTTCCGGAACTTTGAGGAAATAAGTTTTTGTTCTTTAAGCCACCTACTCTGCGGCTATTTTGTTATGGCATTTCAAGCTTATACTAACCCACGCTCCCAATAAATGTCTTCTTACATGTCTAATCCCATCATGGCACCTGGTTCTCAGTGGACCCAAATGAACTCATGGAGCATCAGGAGTTTCAGGTGTCTGCCTAAACTCACAGACCAAGGGCATGGCAGAGTGGGGCTCACACCCAGGCAGTGGGACTCGAGGATCTACCTGCTCATTCACTAAGCTGCCCTGCCTCTGGCATTGCTGACTTGCCTAACTTGCCTTAGGAACACTTTTTTGGAATACCTATCCTTCCTCACTTAAGCAAAGCATTTATGATTTTCTCTATTTTGCCTGACTGGAAGTCAGGCCTCTGTTGCAACCCGAAACTTCAGGACAGCAAAACGTCTCTGGCCCTTTCATTCCTCGTGGGGGCACAGAGCTCAGATGCTGCCTCACTCTCACCTCTCACTCTCCTGAGGCGAGTTGGACAGATGTGAATGGAAATGGGGTTCGACATCCCCAGCTATGAAACTTCATACACAGTGCTTGCCCTGAGACTTTGTATAACGGCATAAACAATGGGAATATCCATTCCTAACTCATGGGTCCCTTGGAGGACTGAGTGAACATTTAAGAGCCTAGGACATCAGCTGATATACAAAGCCTTTTATAAATAATATTCCCCACTCCTATTTGGACCCATCTTTTGAGTTATTTGTAGAAATTGTTCTTGACTCTGTTGCTCAAAAGTGCACAAAATACTCTCACTTGTCAAGATGGCCTTTCCTTGTCCTCCCCCATCATGAGATTTCTGGGGGATGTATCAGGACATTCCATTCAGAAACTTTGCCTAGATTTGACATTGCCTCATATGTGCCTGTGAACAAGAAAACAGTGTGGTTTCCCAGCTTGGTTATCTATGAACTTCATAGTCAAGTTCCGACTAGAACCTGTGTTACTGTCGTACCCTATGTTAGAAGCTGCTTTTTCCGAGGTAAAAGAAAGAAAAAAAATGAGTCAAGGAGGTCCTTTTTTCTTATTACAATCTGATCTTCAGCAAAGTATACTCTTTTCAATGGTTTCTAATCATTCTTTCCTTGAACCCATCCATAAAAGTTAAAAAGCAATTTTCAAAGCCATTTTTTAAAAGTGTAAATGAAAAGTGTATACTACCCTAAGAACAGAATAACCTTTGGAGTAACACAGGTGAGGATTTCTGCTGCTAAGGAGCTGCCTTGCCTTGGACAATTTCCTTAGCTTCTCTGCATTTGTTTCCTGCACCTGGGGAGTGAGGATGACTTCCCTTCCTTGTGGTGAGGATGAAAAGAAACGATGATGCCAAGTGCTCCCCTGCAGACAAGCAGAAGCACCTCAACAACCGGCATGAGTCTCGTGAGTGGGCGAGCCTGGTGTTTTCATGGGCTGGTCACCCACGCCCACTCTTTACTTTCCAGACTGACGAGTATTCGAAGCTCTTCAGGCTTTTAAAGAACCTATAGGAAAGAATTTTTACTGTTTCACTCCCAGTGAAGACTAAGATGGTCTGCTAGCACTTGGAAGTTCCACTCATGACTTAATCGCATTAGTAGACATGGCTTTAGGCTTGTGTCCTTTTTGTGTGTTTTGTTTTAAAGAAAAAGAATTATTCTCTCCATCAAATACAGGTTTGGGGGGAAAATCCAATTTTAGGTATGCATAGTACCAATGCATAGTACTCCTTTGACAGTTTATATCCTTGCTTATAGAGTCTATAAAGGTCTTTGTTGGAATATGCTAGAACACCTGGAATGTCCCACTGGATTTTCCCTTGGTTATGACCTGCACTGTGAAATACAGACAGCGGGTACTGTTTCCTGTTACCCTGAGTTCTGGAAGGATTATATTATGCTCTGAAGAACAATGTACCATATTGAAATAACTTCTTAATAGTGACTTTGTTGAATATGTCATTGTTTCTAAAAATATTTTAACTTTTGTTCTCCAGCTCACTTCTTTTTTTATTGAACTTATTGGCATGACATTATTTAATAAAAATATACAAGTTTCAGGTGTATGGTTCTACAATACATCATCTGTATGTTGAATTGTGTGTCTACCACCCCAAGTCAAGTCTCCTTCCATCACTATTTATTCTCCCTTTACCCTCTTCCACTTCCCCCAGCTTCCTTTTCCCCTCTCTTAATCACCATGCTGTTGTCTGTGTCCATGATTGCCTGCGTCTATGAGGGGCTTTTGTTTGTTTGTTTAATCCCTTCACTTTTTTCACCCAGCCCCCCAACCCCCTCCCCTGTGACAGCTGTCAACCTCTTCTCTGTATCTATGAGTCTGTTTCTACTTTGTTTGTTAGCATATTTTGTTCATTAGATTCCACATATAAGTGAAATTATGTGGTACTTGTCTTTTTCTGACTGGCTTATTTCACTTAGCATAATATTCTCCAGGTCAAGATCTGGAAGCAGCCCAAGTACTCATAACTAGATGAGTGGATAAAAAAGCTGTTGTACATTACACAATGGACTATTACTTGGCCGTAAAAGAAAAGGAAGGAAATTTTACCTTTTGCATCAGCATGGGTGAGTCTAGCTCACTTTGTACTGTGTCTCTTGGAATGACAAGCTCTGGTGGTGACAAGCATAGGCATGGGAGTCATCTTCATTCCTTCATATTACTAAGCGGGGGGTGGTCCCTGAATAGGTGGCTGCATCACAGTGAGACGGCCTCATGGCCACGGTGCAGTACCCCATGGCTGTGCTATTAATATAATTGGTGGCTTTCAGGAACTATACGTTTGTGCTAATGGCTTTTCTACATACTATGGTATGCCATTTTAGACTTTCTTTCCACTTAGGTCTTCCTCCAAAAAGTAAACTATGAGGCAAATAAGAAACTTATTTCAGACTCCCAAAAAGAATCCCTAAGTGTAGGCTCCCAACTGTCTTCCCAACATCCCAGCTCCAGAAGGGACTACAGGACTTTGTTTCAGAACAAGACTTGTCCCTGTGTCTGAGCTACCTCTGTTGTAGGTAGGAATGTGTCAGGACCTCAGCCCCTGACCCCAAAGGGAGTCTAGCTGAGTGGTGACAATCCTGGAATTCTGCCTCCATTGTTTGTTATCTCTTTGAACTTGGGCAAGTTGCTTAATGTCTTTGTGTCTCAGTTACCTCATCTGTAAAAAAAAAAAAAAAAAAAAAAAAAAAAGGAATGATAATACCTATTTGAATAGCTTATTTTGAGGACCAACCAGGGTATTACATGTAAAGTACCTAACATAATAAATTTTCAAGAAATATAACTTACCATTATTATTTTTTTCTCTCCTTCCAGGTGGCCCAGTTTACTGAGTCAAAACCCATGGACTCTGCCCCAAGCCTGCCCCCATTCTTGCACAAAGCACAATGGCCTGCAGACTGGATCGGATTTCAGGGGGCCATGCTGAGCCTTCCCATTGCTTAGTGAATTCAGAAATTTATTTCACCTGCAACTCACACTTCTCTTCTGTAAAAGGGTTATCACACCATCATTAGCAGTATAAAGATTACATGAGCTAATTCATGTTAAGTGGTTAACGAAACCCCATGGGCAGTATTAATTTTTATTAATATACATGCAAATATATATACTTGCATGCATACTAACGTGACCCTATTTGGAGATCAGATCTGTGTAAAGATAATCAGGTTAAAGTGAGGTCATCAGGGTAGACCTTGATATTATATGACTGGTGTCCTCATAAAAAGGGAAATTTTGACGTGTGTGTGTGTGTGTGTGTGTGTGTGTATATGTAAACATGTTGGGTCTGCTTTTTAAGAACCCCACCTTTATGCCCACTGCGGATGTTCATTCTTTCATCCATCCCTGTGGCCGTCAGTTTGCTAATGCATTCACTAGCACTAGGTTCCGGTTTTGCGCGTGTTGTTTACAGGCCATTGTTCGGAGAAGCTGAGCCCTTGCTTTTCTTTGGAGTCTGGAGAAAGCAGGCAGCACCTCTCCTGTTCTTACAGGTTCCCATAGAATGCCGAAATTCACACAGGGGCACATAATACATTGAAATGCGGAAAAGTGAAACTCTGCTAGATAAATATTCATGAAGTTAAATTTACTAAGTGAATGTCTGTGCTAAGTGAACGCACATAAAATAAAACCTCATTGAACAGGTACAGAATTTAACCACATTATAAAATTCATTAGCCAGTGAGTACACTCATCCAGCAACAAATTAATCAGCTTCCCCTACGTTAAAAATGAATTCATGACTAAATGGCTTATTTTACTGATCTTTCCTCATTAAAGACTATTAATATAGGAACACTGAATGTGGAGGGAAGGCAGGTGTTTTCTCCTTTCCTTTTTACTGCCTGAAGGATATACAGATGCTTCAGCGAAGACTCCCATGTAAATTGTACAATAGGGAAAGGATACATGGGGGGGTTTTTTTGGTTTTGCTGGGTTTTTTGGTTCTTTTTTTTAAAGATTTTATTTATTTATTTTTAGACAGAGGGGAAGGGCAGGAGAAAGAGAGGGAGAGAAACATCAATGTTGCCTTTTGCATGTCCCCTACCCAGGACCTGGCCCGCGACTCATGCATGTGTCCTGACTGAGAATCGAACCAGCAACCCTTTGGTTTGCAGGCCAGCGCTCAATCCACTGAGCCACACCAGCCAGAGTTCACTTTTAACATTTACTAAATGTCAATGAACACATCTCATTTAATTTTCATAGGAATCCTAGTAGGGATAGGAATCATTAAGTTTTAATCGGCTTGAATAGGATTATAGGCCACAGGTTGCTCTGAGATCAAGGACTTGGCCAAGGCCATCTGGTTCTGGCCCCTCACTGACACCCAGTCCCATAGCAACATTAATGATGGGAACAGGCATGACTGATGGGCATCAGCCAACTCCAAAAGCAAATCCTTCCTGCAGACATTTGGCTGAGTTCACAGACTTGCCACCCAAACCTGTTGCCTGCAACACCGTTCGTGGCTGTTTTATTGTCCTCATCTTGTGACCAAGAACTCTGAGTAGCCCACAGCAATGCACTGATATGAATACAGATTTATCGCCCAGGGATCACTCTAAGCTCAAGTTAAGGGGGACCCAGGGGCTGTCTCCCTTACCACTAGCTAGACACAGTTGGGTTGATTTTCATGAACGGGAACAAAGCAAGCATTTGTGGAAGGTAAAGCTACTTGTGCATCACAGAAATTCAGAGCTCAGGATCTACATGTTCACTCCCCTCAATTCCTCATAAATAAAGAACTAAAACCCTCATTCCTATGGTTTTTACTGGCCAACTTGAGTTGCTTGGAACTAAGAATAAAACACTTTAACCAGTGCCTGAAGCTGACATAACAACTGCTGTTGGTTGAAGTGTGGCACCCAAATACATGCGTTGATCCCTATACTTCAGAACGTGCCCTTATTTGGAGATCGGACCTGTGTAAAGATGATCAGGTTACAGTGAGGTCATTAGGGTAGACCTTGAGGTTATATGACTGGTGTCCTCACAAAAAGGGAAACTTTGACATAGAGACAGACATATACAGAGGGAAAATGATGTGAAGAGAAGAAAGGAGAATATGCCAAATTGGTTTGCAAGAGTCATCGTCACAAAGCACCACAGGCTGACTGGCTTAAACAACAGCAATCTGTTTCCACAGTTCTGGAGGCTGGAAGTCTAAGCTCAAAGAGTCAGCCAAGTTCATTCCCTTTGACGCCTCTCTCCTTGACTGGTAGATGGCTGTCTTCTCCCTGTGTCCTCACTTGGTCTTCCCTGTGTGTCTGTCTCCTAATGTCCTCTTTCAATTCTATTGGATCAGGGTGAACCATATGGCCTCCTCTCTAAAGACCTTATCTCCAATTACAGTCACACTCTGAGGTGCTGGGCTTAGGACTTTAACATATGAATTTTGGTGATCAATTCTCAAAACAAGTTGTTTATAACCCCAAGAAGTGGCTTGTGACAGATACCTTCCTTGTAGCCAACAGAAGGAGCCAACCTGCTGACTCCTTGGCCTTGGACTTCTAGACTCCAGATCTACAACAAAATTAATTTCTGTTATTTGTGGGGCTTTGTTAGAGCAGCCACAGAGAAGTAATACAACAGTGTTTACCTGGAAGTTCCTGGACTGAATTTTCAGCCAGCAGGTGTATATAAATTAAGTTGAGTTATAAAAAAAAAGTTACCAATTTTTGCACCCAAGTTTGTGTTCTGTAAAAAATTGTTCCCATTACATGATTTCATTCTGTTTCTCTTCAGTTCACTCTATTGGGTTTTGAGCATTTTATGAATTTCCCAATTATTGTGGGAGATAATAACATGTATAACTTTAGTCTGATAAATATCCAGGCAAAATTGATGGGAATTCAGAATTTTTTAAATGCTAAAACAATGATCATAAATGCTTTCTTAAAAACAGAGCACCTTTCTCCATCCCCTAAACATTTGCTTAACAAGATATGCAACAACTTTTCTCACCTTCCTGTTTATCCTCCTGCTCCCCCTTCACACCTCAGCCTGAATGACAGATACATTATCCTGCACTTGGGACTCTTAGTGTATCCCTGCTGAGTCTAGACCAACTTCTGCACTTCTTACTATGAGCTATGACTTGAACTGTGTCCCCCCAAGTCCATATGTTAAAGTCCTAAGCCTTACTACCCCAGAAGGGGACCTAATTTAGAGATAGAGTCTTTACAGGGGAAATCAAGTTAAAATGAGGTCACTGGGGGAGCCTAATCCAGTGTGACTGGATAAAAAGGGAAAATCTGGAGTCAGACAAACATGGAGGGAGGACTACGTGAAGAGGCACAGGTAGAAGCAGGCCACCTACCAGCCAAGGGGAGAGGCCTAGACTCCATCCCTCCCTCACAGGCCTCAGAGGGAGTCGACCCTGCCAGCACCTTGGTTTTGGACTTCGAGACTCCAGAAATGCAAGACCAAAGATTTATGTTGTTTAAGCTACTCAATTTGTGGTACTTAGTTACAATTGCCCTAGCAAAAACTAATACAGCAAGGCTCGTGGATCTTGTCCCAATCTGCCCGTACCTGTCCTAATGTAGTCTCCCCTTATACTCCCAAAACACCAGGTTTATCGTACTGTCAGCACTGTCTTGGGTCTCTGACTCTCAGCCACTCCCAGAAAAGTGCTTGCCCTGGAGCAGATTCTTATGGGTCTCACTTGCCAAGAGCACAGGTCGGAGCAAGGAATCTTCAAGAAACTCATGGAAAGGTCTACTGACCCTGCCAAGGTCATTCCTCAGAATGATGCGTGTGCCAATAGGGGCCTAAGTAAGGTCACTCTGATGCTTACAAAGTATCGAGAAACAGGTCCAGAAAGAGTGGTCAACGTGGTCTGTCTTTGCTATTTTATTTTGCATTTGCTGTTGGTTTCTGATAACTCATCAAATCAGAAACCTTTGTAAAAGAAAATTACCAGGATTTTGTTTTATTTCCAAATGCCACATGGACTGGAGGAGATGCCCTTCCTGGTATCTCAGAGACCCTGGGACTTGAGACTTTCTGGAGAATGCTGTTTAGATCACTGTAACTCATGTTTTCTCACCCTGTTTTCTGATGACCGTGCCTAAGTAATGTGGTAAGAGTGAACATGGTAAGGTAAGTTTGCCCAGTGCTAACCTTCCTGAATTCCAGTGAATTACACTTTCTAGAACGACTAAATATTCTGAAGTGGGTAAAACTTGGCTCACTTAAGCTCTTACATTTAGAATTATATCATTTTTGTGGGATTATTTTGTAGCAAGGAAACAGATTTCCTAGGTTCTAAGACAAGATTCCTGGAAAATTATGTTCGTGTCCATGTTCATGTCTTACGGGATCATCACGTGCACTGTTATGCAGCATGAAAATGCCGTAGGACCCCAGGAATATATTTGGGTAAACAGCACCTTACCTCTGATCACTCTGGGCTCCTACTCTTTTGGAATTCCAGGGTTTTTTTTTTCATTTTTTCCCTAAGACGCAGTTTATGAGAGTGGAGGGATCATGCATACTGAAGTAAACAGAAATAAGAGCAGTTTGTCCAATGGACATGGTCTATTGTGACCATAAATCATAAGCATAGTGCCTGGCACATGTCAGTTTCTCTTCCTTTTCATCTCTTCCCTGATTGGAAAATACACTGTCAAACTGTGAATAAACTAAAACTTAGCACGTGCCACCTGCTGGCCTGACTCAGTCCTTTGAGAGTTGTAGGTAAACTTTAGTGGCTGAAATTTCTTGGCAATTTAAAGGGTGTGGAAGTGTGTGTGTGTGTGTGTGTGTGTGTGCTTACCCATTCTCAGCCTGCTGGTAGGTGGGTGTTGAGCACTTTGTTTCAGGACAGAGCTGGCATTGAATCCTGCTGGATCAGTTTGTCAGGGCCACCATGACAATGTACTACAAACTGGGACCAGAAGTCCAAGGTCAAGGTATCAGCCGGGTTGCTTTTGCTTCCTTCCAAGAACTGTGAGAAAGAACCTGTTCCATGCCCCACTCTCATTTTCTGGTGCTTTGCTGGCGATCTCTGGCTTCTAGGGCATCACCTGCTCTGTCTCCACCTTCACATGGTGATGTCTTCTTCTGTCAGCCACCACCCTCCTCTCCGCTGACTTCAGTCTCCTTCTTCTTGTCAGCAATTGCACAGGCTCATTTCCCTTCGCCCTAACAAAAGATCTGATACTCTCATGCCTCCACCTGTTACACTTCTCTGTCCATTAATGACACTTTCCCAAAGGTTTCCCTAGACTGCCAGCCTCTATTTCTTTTATCTGCAACATCCCTCCCGCCTTCACCCATGGCCTCTGCATTTTGGCATTTACATCACAGGAGGGCCCAGCAGTCTCTGACCTTACTCTCATCCTTCTGGTTAAAGATTCCCTTGCTTAGCCTCCTTGATATCTCTCTCCTGGAGCCGGTCTCCTCTTCATGCCCCCTGAGTGAGGCACAGAAGACGACTGCTTCATTCAGTGTCTAAGTGCCTGGCAGTATCGGAATTGCAGTGAACCCCTTGGGGGAAGAAACTAATGAACATCTCCATTCTTCCAGGTGGGAGGCCTGGACTCCATTCCCTAAGATGCCATGCACTTTTAACAGCAGCCGTGGGCCGTGTCGTGCCTGCAGTTCCCCTGGATGGCATCCGCACGCTAAAACTGTTTTTCAGAAACCTCCATAGGCCCTGTGAAAAGCTGGTCCTGACTCTGTGCATGTCCTGAGTCACAAGGAGGCAGACTTCTTCAGTTCTGGAAGCACCATGGCTAACAGCGACACTTGGTACTCAGACTGACCGAGGTTTTAATTCCAGCTCTATCGTGTAGTAGGTGGTGACTTGATCAACCAGAGCCCCAATCCCACATCTATAAATCGGGAAAAATAACAGCCACATAGTAAATACAGACATAATACGCACCTGCCACTATTAAGCTAAATTAAATGAGATTATGCACAGACAATTCTGCTGTAATATGACATATAAGTTGCTAAAAATCATCACAGTACGCACGACTGGGCTCAAGGGGGAAATGGAGTTGTTGGCACAGCACTCAAAAACTTAATCACTGCCACATTTCAATGAAAAAGACAGGGACTTAATAGAGCCGGCACAGTTCTACATATAAGTTAAGTGGATAAGAAATAAAGTGGTTCAATAAACACGGCCCTTGACCTTGCAAAGGCCTGAGGTTTGTAGCTGGTAAGCAATTGCGAAGTGGTGGAAGGAGTGACATGAATTTGGATGAAGAGTTGTAATGGGGGATGTGGGTGGGGGTTGGCTTCCGATACACACGGGAGCCCGGGCAGCTGGAAGACGTGTGGGCTGTTGTGTGTGCACACTTCATGTATTCCTACTTGCCTCTGTTCCGGTGGAAGCAGTATTCTTTGTTTATCTGATAATGTTTCTTGTGGACAAAATTCAGCCAAGCAAGCACAAAATTGGCATCCAGCTCCAATTGTTCCCTGATGTAGCCATTGTGTCAAAACACATTTGTATTATAAAAATGAGCCTCGTATCAGAACTGGCTGTGAGTAAGGTGCTGGCTTTGTCTCTGGCCAGCAGTAAACACTCAGTGCTATTTTTCCTTTCTATTTTCCTCTCCTAAAATCAGATCTTCTTGAAGGCAGGTGCTATGTTTGGTCCACCTTGGTGCCCCAGTGACTCATACCCATTAGCCAATCAACAATTATCCTCAGATGGTAAGCGCAGGCCAGTGCTTCCCCCTCTGGAGAAGGGGGTGCTGTGTTTGACGGGCTCAGTCACAGATGATGCACAGTGACCCCGGGAGCTGGTAGGCTGCAGGTTGGAGCAGACCCACATGCAGCTGACCACCCAGTGCTGGACCCTGAGTATTGACCCAGCCAGGAGCTGAGCCCTGACATAGGGGGAGGAGCCATTTTTTCTTACAGTGGGAAGTGGAGGACTCCAGCGGTCAGAACTGGCCATGCTGTAGATCTCTTAGGACAAATAAGAAATCTCAGGTGACAATGTCACCAGTCTGGTAAGTGAGACTTGGAACTTGACCTGGTGCAGAACTGGCTCTAAGCCCATGGTTTTTCCTTCATGTGCCTATTTACCAATGCCTATGACAAACTCAGCCAAATCTACAGGGCAATACCATGACAGAGTGAATGTTCTACCTGGCATTTCACCGGTCATCCTATTTAACCCTCAAAACTACCATGGTATATTAAGTTGTTATCCTTATTTTCCAGATGAAAAAAAAGTAAGCTCAGAGAAGGAAAGTGACTTGCCCAGGAACACACACAGATGAGGACAGGGGGCTCTGTCCTCCTCCCTGAGAGCAGGGCAAGGAGAGCACAGGTGGCCTGTCCTGCAGGGTGGGGCAGGGGAGCATGGATGATGGGGTAAATATAAACATCAAATGCTGTCTGCCCTTGGTGGACACCACTACCTGGGGTTTCTATCAGTGCAGAAACCCCTTCTGCTCTCTCTCTAATAGAAGCGTGAGCAATTTTCGTGGCTCTGCTGACAATGAGAAATAGCCTCAGTGAGAAAATGAGATATTGGTGTCACAGGACTATTAGAGAAACAAATGGCATTACACACCTCCTGGCCCCTCCTGGGTGTCTTCATCTGTTCTCACTGGCATGAAGCCCTGTACAGCGGCCCGGGGCCCCAACTGTGAAAGTGCAGATTTTTTGAGATGTCAAAGACTTGGCTTTGTAAGGTGAATCGTCCATTCACTGATTTAACAGACTTCTATTTGAAGCACAGTGAGGTTTTCACAAAAGCTTGTGATTCAGAGTTGTGAGCTCCCGTCTGGGCTCTGCCTTGAGTAGCTGTGAACTTGGGCAGGGGACTTTATCTCTCTGAGCTCCAGGAATCTCTGAACCTGTTTCTTCATCTCTAAAATGGAGACCATCATCACAAATCATCATCATCACCATCATCACCATCGTCATCATCTGTCATTGTCATCATCACCATCAATGTCATAATCATCATTGTGAAAACTTCCCCTTCATTGGATTGCTCTGCAAATTAACCATGTGAGCACCTCAAGTCTAGAAAACAGTGTGCATACAGTACGCAGACACTCAGAGAGTGACTTCCTTTCCTTTTCTAAGGATCCTAGGGCCTGTGCACAGCAATGTGGGAACCACAGCAAGCCCTCTCCTCATGGCAGGCACCCGAACCCATGTCCTGAATCTCCAGCTGCGTCTCAGAATAATCACCTGTAGAGTGCAAAGAGCCCTTCTTAAAGTTGTACCTATTTTGCATCCCCCACAGGACCCTTCCTTGCCATCTGAATGTGTGCATATTTATTTTCTTCAGTGGGACAATGGGCACCTGGGAGACAAAGAATACCTATCTGGGAAGGAGGATTCACTTGAGTGCTCAAGCACATCTTGTTAATTCATAGACTGACTTACATTGTGTCTAAAACCATCCACCCTCGTCACTGGCACAGTGATTCTGAAGGGGATTTGCCTCTCAGCCAACATCTTTGGGGTCCCTAAACATTGCCTGGTTTTAGTTTTTTGGATTTTCTGCCTCACTACTAAAGAGCTCGGTGAATCTGTCCAGGTCCCCAGTGCTGTCTCTGCCGTTAGCTAGAAGCATTGCTACCATTTGGTTGTCTAGAGTGCAGCTTGGAGAGCGATACAACACATCACTGCCCTGAGGGTGTCTATAGAAACAAACTTGAGTTGAGAGATAACTGTGCACCAAACATTGAAATGCACTTAAGATGCAGAGATGACCTTCCCCCAATAAAACACAGTTCACTGAGAAAACAGATACCTCTAATAGATAGTTGCAAGAGAGTGTGAGAAGTCCCATGACAAAGGGAAGGGAAACAAGAGCTCAGACTCTGTAGAGCTCAGAGGAGACATCTGGCCCAGCTGAATAAGAGAAAATTGTTCTCATGTGGGATCTAGGGTGGCTTTCTGAAGAACATAAAGCCTTAACTGATTTTTGTAGAATTAATGGGAACTTACCATCTAATCAGGATGCAAAGATTATTCTGTGGATAGAGGTGGGTGATAGTTTGAATGAAAGCATGAAGCCCCAATGATAAGAAAGAGAGTAAAATGGGCCATAATCAGATTTGGGTGAAAAGAGCATGAGGCTCAAGACATCAGGATGGGTCTCTGAGCCCTTCCCAGGCCATGCTAGGGAGCTGGGACACTTTCCTGCAGGTGTGGGAGGATTCAGCGAACGGCAGTGGGGCAAGGCAGAGCAGCAGCAGCAGCAGTGTCTGTTTGCATTTTGCTGTGTGCCAAGCAATGTGTGGAGTGTTTTCAAGGATGCTGTCATCTTTACCACAACCATATGGGACATATTAGGTAGAACAATGTCCCAAAGATGTCCATGCCTTAAGCCCCACAATTTATAAATAGGTTACCTTACACCTAGCAAAGGGGACTTGGAGACATGATTACGTTAAAGATGGGAAAATGTTCTGGATGATCTAGATGGACCCGATATAATCACAAAGGTCCTTCCAAAAGAGAAGCAGGATGGATAGAGTTAGAGAAGTAATGATGGAAGCAGAGGTTGGAGTGATGTGTGGCCACAAGCCAAGGGATGCAGGCAGCCCCTGGAAGCTGGAAAAGGCTAGAACATGGATTCTCCTCTAAAGCCTCCAGAAAGAACCACCTCTGCCAGTCCATCACAGACTTCTGACCTCCCAAACTATACTGTAATAAACATGTGTTGTTTTAAGCCAGTGAATGTGTGGTAATATGTTACAGCAGCAATAGGAAGCTAACACATGGAATGAAATATAAAAAATTATCTTTATGTTAGTGATGAAGAAAATAAGTCTCAGAGGGGTTAATTTGTCAAAGGTCACAACGGTGAGAAAAGGCAGACCTAGTGTCATAACTAATCTGTGCAAATCCTTTCTTCGGTACTGCTTATTCTGCTCCAACCAACCAGCTTATGCTATGTGGACCAACAACTCTGACTGGATTGAAAATAGGTTCTTGTCAATTTCTTCCACTCCTATTCTTGGCAATATCCTTTTATGCAGCCATCATGCCCTCTAGGATGTCATTCTTTATAGAATAAATGAGAACAAAAAGATATTTTACTCCTGTCAAAAAACCTGAAGGAGAGCAGAAAGAAACATGGGTTATTAGCATCTCAAGGAGATTAGAGAATATGAGTTTAAAAATCAGAAAGATTGTTCTTAACTTCAATGTCTCTGGTTATATTTTGTTTGCTTTTTTCTTCTATTTATTTTGTTCCAGTTAAAGGTGAGATCATATGGTATTTGTCCCTCACCATCTGGCTTATTTCACTTAGTATAATGCTCTCCAGTTCCATCCATGCTGTTGCAAAGGGTATAAGCTCCTTCTTTCTCTCTGCTGCATAGAATTCCATTGTGTAAATATACCATAGTTTTTGGATCCACTCGTTTGCTGATGGGCACTTAGGTTGCTTCCAGTACTTGGCTATTGTAAATTGTGCTGCTATGAACATTGGGGTGTACAGGTTCTTTTGGATTGGTGTTTCAGGGTTCTTGGACTATAATCCCAGCAGTGGAATTGCTGGGTCAAAGGGCAGTTCCATTTTTAGTTTTCTGAGGAAATTCCATACTGTTTTCCACAGTGGCCTCACCAGTCTGCATTCCCACCAACAGTGCGCTAGGGTTCCCTTTTCTCTGCATCCTCTCCAATATTTGTTTGTGGATTTGTTTATGTTGGCCACTCTGACTGGTGTGAGATGGTACCTCATTGTGGTTTTAATTTGCATCTCTCTGATGGCTAGTGATGCTGAGCATCTTTTCATATGTCTCTGGGCCCTCTGTATGTCTTCCTTGGAGAAATGTCTGTTCAAGTTCTTTGCCCATTTTTTAATTGGGTTGTTTGTCTTCCTGGAGTGGAGTCGAGAACAATCTAACAATGGTCAGGGGGGAGTGGGGAGGGGACAGTGAGGAGAGGGGATTACAGGAACTACTATAAAGGACACATGGACAAAATCAAGGGGGAGGGTGGAGGTGGGGGAGGGAGGGGGGTTCAGCTGGGGTGGGGTGGAGGGATGGGGAGAAAAGGCACACAACTGTAATTGAATAACAATAAAAAATTAAAATTATAAAAAAAGATTATACAGTAATAGTTTTTTGATTGTATAAATCTATTAAAATAGATTTTTTCTTAGAAAAAAATAAAAATTAAAGTCAGAAAGAAATCTTACCTTTCGTGACAGCATGGATGGACCTGGAGAGTATTATGCTAAGTGAAATAAGCCAGGCAGAGAAAGACAAATACTGTATGATCTCCCTCACATGTGGACCTAATGAACAAAGTAGAGTAACAAACAAAACAGAAACAGACTCATAAATACAGAGAAAAGACTGAATGCTATCGAAGGGGAAGGGAGTTGGGGACTGGGTGAAAAAAATGAAGGGATTAAGCAAAGAAAAATCCTCATAGACACAGACAATAGTATGGTGATTGAAGGGAGATTGGGGGGAAGAGACAAAGAGGGGGGTAAATGGTAATGGAAAGAGACTTTACTTGGGGTGGTGAACACACAATACAACACACAGATGATGTATCATAGAACTGTACACCCAAAACCTCTATAATTTTATTAACCAATGTCACCCCAATAAATTCAATAAAAGTTTAAAAATAGATTGTGTGATAAAAAAGCACATTCTCCATAAACGTTTAACTCTGTCAACACGACATCATTCTGGAGCTCAGCCCAGCACACTGCCAGCCGTGGGCTGACCCGACTTCTGAAAGGGAAGAACTTTCGGTGCTGTAACCCTTCTCTCAGAAATAAATGATAGGGGTCCACGAAAATGAAAGACTGTACCAGCCGCTGACATTTTAATTGAAATGCCCCCAAAATGATGCTTTTTCCATGACTCTGAGTCCAGGCTTGACCACAGGGCTTGCTTTGGTCACAAAGTCTTGCCCACGTGACGCTTGAAAAGGGCCTCCATGTCAGGGCTCGCCCTCTTCCCTTTCTCAGGGTCCTGAAAGTCACAAGCTTGAACAAGCCAATTAGATGATTGAAGGGACAGAGTCCAGTTGTCTTATCGCCCTAGGTGATGTCATAAGTGAAACCGGGCCATGTTACACTATCCAGCGCCAGCAGACCACCAGCCAGCTGCTGACCAGTGACACAGTAAATGAGACCCGCTCAGCCAGGCAAAATCATCTGGCTGAACCCAGCCCCAACTGCCAAGCTGCAGAATAAACAACTAGGAAATTATATTGTTTTAAGTCATTAAATTTTCACTGTGGATCCAGAGTATATGTGTTAATACCCACTGGCTCTACCACCCACTGGCTGCATGACTTTAGACAAGTTGCCTGACCTCTATGTGCCTCAGTTTCCCCATCTATGATATGGAGTTAATGATAGGTTTATTGTGAGTATTTAAGGAGATTAAATAGTGTGACACATTTTTAGTAATATGTGTTAACTGTCATAGTATAAAATCATTTACTTGTTCAATATATTATTTCCACAAATAACAAAATTAAATTAGAATAAACTGAGGCAAAAAGAAGGATTTATTGTAATGGCACGTTTATAGAAGCTAAGACCAGAATGAAGCCAGAACACAGGGAAAGGTGGAAACACACACTCCCACACCGTTCTGTATTCTTCTTGCTGCAGACAGGCTTTCTCTTTCCTGTGGTCCGGATGGAGCAAACATGGCCATAGCCAACACTTTCTTGGTTTACTTCTTCTGAATTTAAGATAGAAACCAAGCTTAGATTGAATGTTAATCTAATACCCAATTTCCAGCCAAGCATTCTCATTGGCATGTTTTGAGCCAGGTATTCATTATCGATTTAAGCAATTACGGCCAGGAGATGGGAGGCAGTTGTACCAAGGAATACCTCCCAGAGGAGCATCCAGGTTGACTAGGGAGAAGGGAGATTGTTCACAAGGGGCAGAGTGAAGAGAACAATTTCCAGGGAAGAGGAGTAGCGAGCAAAAAAAAAAAAAAAAACACCCAAAAACCCAATAGTTTTCTACCCCAGGCTCTGGTAACAACTTTGTGGAAAAATCTAAGGAACATCTTTCAGTTGTCATTTTACTTGATTTGTCATTAGTTGACCCAAACAACCAAATTCCCATGAAATAGTGTGTTTCTTTGGAGGCCGAGACATATTTCCATCTTTATTCTTCCATTACCTTCTTTATTCCCACGTTCTGTGCCTCATTCTCCTGCATCTCAGAGTTGAATATTGGAGTTTCTCAGGATTTTTTTTCCTGGATACTTTTGTCTCTGCATATTTCCTCTAGGTGAGCTCATCCACTACCAGTTTCAAAAGTCATCCACCCACATCCTGACAACTCCAGATCTGTACCTAGAGTCCCAGGCCATCCACTCCACCTCTGCACTTGGATTTTCTCACGAGCAGCTCAAACGAAACATGGTCAGCACTGCTCTGAAGCCTTCCCATGTGAACCTTCTCCTGATCCTTTATTCTACCACTTGCTATTCAGTGCACACCCTCTCCAGAAACGGGCATAATGGAGCATGACTGACTGCATTAGAGCTTCTATTTTATTGAATGCCCATTTATAGTAATTGTAGGAAGATGAAAGGAAATTCCTTGAATTCACAGTAATAATTTAGTGGAAAAGATCCCACCAAGTGCCAAAAATAGTTTATTTGGGGTCATTAATGTGGGTTTGTTTCTCCAAAGCTCAGACGACACCCAACAGCCCACAGCCCATTCAACTCCAAGGGAAAGGTGTCAACAAAACACTAAGGGAGTCTCAGGGGCAGGAAGTTCACAGATGTGTCTAAGGCCTATGAGAAAATATCTTCCAGCCCCTGCATGTAGTGTATGGTCCTTACCAAGAGCACAGTCACCCCGGTGAGGATGAAACAGAGGCTCCGCAGGCAGCATCCTGATGGCACTTGATGTGGAGAGAGAGATGAATGAACACTCTGAAGCCCATCCCTTTCTGTGACTGAGATTTTAATTTACAAAGGAAAACGCCTTGGCATAGGAAACCCCAACTCATTTTCTAAAAGTGCATACTTTCTTTGTAGAGAAATAATTATGTGATTATTGGGGCACAACGTGAATTTCTATTAGGGAAAGTAAATATTAGCACTTAAATGACACCATTTGAATCCCGGGATGACAGAGTTGGAAGGCTGCCTGAAAATAACCTGGTTCAACCTCCTCATTTTGCATTTGTGGACATAGGCAATAAAAAGGAGGCACAGGATGAATCTTTGTAGGCAGACAATTTTGTCACCTTAGACCCCAGAGTCACCATGCTAACCTCATCTCTCCTATGAGCTTGTTAGAGCAAGTAAAATCCTTTTTGTACATCTCCTCGTGTGTCTAGAAATGGAATCCATTCCAAAAACCTACTTTTCCCTTAATTTTGTTTATTAAAATAATTAATAATGAATGCATAGTCATTAAGAAAATAGAAAGAACATAGAAGAAGATAAGATGATATACAGGAATTATGATGGTAATAATAGTAACGATAATAACATTAATAATAATAAATCATTTTAATCCCATCTCCTAAAAATAGTCATTATTATTATTTGAGTGTATATTTTCTTTCATTTCTTCTAAAGACATAGGCCCAAAGGCATAGGTTAGGAGTATGGGATTTCGTTTGAGGACAAGTTTCAGAGTTCAGTCTCGCCTAACAGCTCTCTGACCTTGGACGTGTGTTCTGATGTCTATACAGTAGAGTCCAAAGTATTAACAGCACTTGTCCAGTAGGGTTGTGAGCATTTGAACATCTTAGCCCATTCTGGGCACATGTAAAGCTCGTAGCTATTGTTTTTTATATGCTTTAAAACTACATTTGAAAATATAGCCTATATTAGTATCTATAGCATATCTTGATATATACATGTTTAACATCTATAGTCAGTTGCATGTTCCAATTTAAGTTGTCATTTATGATAAAATTTTCATGATATAACATTCATATGTAAATATCACTTTATGGCTAAAAATAAAGAATATGTGTAATCAACCCTCTTTGTTCACATTTAAAGTCTTTTAAGATCTTTGTAATTGCAAATAATGCTGTGATGAACATGTTTATATCTATTCTCTTTTTAAGGACGCATTTCAGGAATGAAACTATCACATCGACTATTATGGATATTTGTAAAGCTTGTGATATACTTTGCTAGATTGCTCTTCCAAAGGTTTGCAACAATATACACAAAAATTAGCAATGCATGAGATTTTTCATCTTTCAGTGCACTTGAAAACATTCCATACTGACCTGCAAAAAAAAAAAATCCTTGCAAATTTGTTACTGTTTAAGCAATGAGATAGCATTCTGATCATTCAAATTTTGCATGACTTGGCTGACTGGTGAGTTTGAACTTACCATTCCTTTTTAAACAAATGCATATCTAGTATGGAAAAAATACTCTCTTCTCATTCTCTATAGCTGTCCATGTACTATTCTTACTCATTCGTTCATGTTATCTGTTCATTATTGAAAACAACCCTCTGCTATGTTTGCTGCAAATATGATTTCTCAGCAATAAATTCACATTGTCTTTTTATATACTGTTTCTTTGTTCATTACTTTGTTTTAATTTATATGTGCTCTAATCTGAACATTCTGATAAATTTATCTACTAAATACAAAAGTGTTAAGATTTAGGAGTTATATTTCTCATATGTATATTTTATTCACCTGTTTGTTTCGGCCTGGGTCAGAATCATACCCTTTTGATATTTGTAGCTTTATATCATTTTACCAACTAATAACATTAGTTGTCCACAATGGACTTCTGTTTCAAAACAATTTCCTGCTATTTTACATACTTTTTTCTTATAAGATAAATTCAGATTAATCTTTCCTAGTTAAGTAGACAATCTGTCATGATTTTGATAAAAATTACATTCTACTTTAAAGCCATTTGAAAATAGATAATAGTTTAGCCTTTAGTCTGCTCTATGCTGATGACTCAAGTATTGTTTTATATTTTTCAATAATATTTTGTAATTTTCCACAAATATGTCTGCATATTTTTTTGTTAAAAGTACTTCTAAGTATTTTATTCCTGCAGCTATGGTTAGTGGGATATATTCTGGTTAAGTATTTTTAAATCCAGGTTTTGCTGAATATATTGTCTATCACCCTCTCAGTTTATTAACCTCTCATTGATTCCAAAAGCTTTTTGATTGATCTTTAGGTTAAAAGTACCTGTATTAGTTATCTTTTGCTGAAGAGCAAATTACCCTAAACTGAGTGGCTTTAGACAACAACATTTTATTATCTCACATTTTCTGTGGCTCAGGAATCTACACAGAGCTTAGCTGCATCTTCTGGTTCAGGGTCACTCTCAGGCTGCAGTCCAGATATTGCATAGGACAACGTGAATCATCTTAAGGCTTGTCAATGCAAGTCCCAGAATCTCAGTCTGCTGGTCAGGGAAACAGTACTGTGGGCAAGGGAGTTGTTGCAAGGAAGGGTCTCCGGACCCAGGTGGGGAGCAGAGCAAATGGAGTCCTCAGTCCAGCAAGGCAGAGCCTCCAGTGGCCAATGCCAAGGGAGACGAGCATGGCGTGGAGCAGCACCAGAGTAGAGCGTGGCTGTCTCAGCAGTGGTCTGGAGCCTGCCGCAGTTATACCTTCAGAGTGGTGCACTCCACCCTTCCGGGTCTCTTGATAAGTGTCTTGGCATCCCTGATGGCACGTGGGGAATCTTCCCAGAAGCTTATTGTTGATGCATGGCTGTTCTGCTTGACACCACTGCTGGCAAGCGGGGAATTTCCCCAGGAGCCTCTCTGTGGGTGGTCCTGCTCTGCAGACATGGCTGTTCTGATCATATGTGTAGATATCTTAAGTATCTCTCTTTGCCACACATGTCTGCTCTGACTTAGGTAGTTTTCCTCTTGAACCAAAGTGTCATGACTGACTGACAGCTGTTTTGGTTGACATGAGTGACTCCATTTTGTTTTATGTACTTCATGCTATCTTGATCGGACCAACAACACTTTATTGTCATTTCTCTCTACTACAAGCGAGTCACTGTGTCAGTTCTAGCCCATACTCATGGGCAAGGGTTTGCACATGTAGGGAAAACCATGGGGACTACTGAGCATCAATTCAGAAGCTGCCTACTGCTGTACCTTTTGAATGATTTAACAATTGAACAGTCCAACTATAATTTTAGCTCCAATTAATCTACTGCATCTGCTGCCAGTTAATCAAAGCAGCAGTTCACTCTCAGCACAGAGCACAAAGATCAGGCATCTCTATGTGGGAAGTCCACAGCTGGCTGTCTGAATATTTGGCTGCTCTTGCACAGCTTCTAGGCTGGGCTGACCACATGTTCTCAGACCACGTCAAACCCAGAGGATGGCTAGCCATCAAGTTATCACATTGGCCTAGGATACCATTCTGTGTGCATAGCCTTATTCTCTCATTCTGTCCCAAAATGGGGAAAATAGAGTCCAGGGAACTTAAAGAATTATATATAAAATTGCAGCTCTATAAAGTAGAGAATGGTGTTTTCTTCCCTGATCTCCAAACCAGAGCTGAAATGTACTTTATTAGTGAAGAATTAAGTTGCCATGTCTTTCATTCCTTTTGAAATAGATAATGGAAAGTTCAAGGGTCTCTCCAGCCGTCAGACGTTTGCAATCCAGGACTCTAAGCACCGCATGAAATGGTACTAATCGCTTAAGGGAGTTCTTCGAATCGGAGTGCTTTTTTCTGTCTTCAAGGGGAAGCAAATGGAGTCAACGGTTCCCTCTTGCAACAATAGACACTTTCTCCTGAATCCAGTTGAAAGGAGGAAATGAAAGAAGTGTTAAGTGAGAATTGACAAGTGCTGGTGCTGGACTGCCAAAGTAAGGCGATAATGAGCCTCCGAGCTTTACCAATGTCTTTGCTTATTATCATATTCATCCTGTCATGTACATACTTCCTGAACCCAACACTGACACTTAACCCCAACTTTATTTCTGAAGATTAGGAGTTTGAGTTTAGGGGTAATGAGAATGACTTGAATTGAGTACGAAAAGATCATCTAAGGGAGGGACTACTCCATGGGCTTTGGCATCCACATCTGACTTGAATCCAGCTATTCCACTCCAAGTTCACTGTCTATGTAACTTTGGGCAACTTTGCCTTTCTGAGTCTGTCCCCATAGCCGTCAATGGTAATACCTTGCTCAGAATTCATTTATCCAACACACATTTATTGAGAACTTATTATGAGTCAGGCATTGTTCTTTATTCTAGAAATATGGCAGTAAATAATACAAAACCCTAGTAAAAGAGATACAGGGAAACAGATGCATACATGAATTCAGTAGGGATATGTGATAAATTAGATTAATGTGGTAACCCAGGTGGTCAGGAAAAGCTTCTATGAGGAACATAATATATGGAATGCAATAAACATGGTGCTTAGCACATAGTAGGTGCTCAAAAATGCAAATTTCGGTTTGTTCCTGGCATCATCACTCTTTTTATTAGTCAAGGCACAGCATATTGAGAGGCATTAGCTGTCCCATCGATCATGTTTACATTGTGTAAAACTTCCAAAGCTTAGAAGCAGCCTTAAAGTTATCCTAACCCAACTCTTATACTTTCTAGAGGGGAAAATCAAGGCCCAGAGAGAAGGAACTGACTGAACTGAGGTAAAACCATTTGGTTTTAGTCCAGAATACTCTACCTGCTGAGTTAATTTGCATTGATGCATCGGCCTCTGCCCTGGGCAGCTGGAGATATTAAAGTCTTGGCATCTGTGAAAGTAGCTTTTCCAACTTTGGGAACCAAAGAATCCCTGGCCTGGAAGTCTGACGTGTAGCTGAGCTTTCTCATGCCTTTAGAGTTCTGACAGCTCCCGCATACCACACAGCTCCAGCCAGGGCAGGCAGAGAACAGCTGGTGAGGGGCGGGCCGTGGAGAGACAAGTTGGGGATGGTGAGGAGAGGCATGGGAAGCCCTCCTGCCCTCAGCCTTGTCTCCTCTCATCCAGCCTCCCTGCTCAGGCCAGCAGGACATCATTCTGAAGCTCAGAGCTGATCCAGTCACCCCCCTGCCTGGTGGCTCCTTTTCACCATCAGGATCAAGCCAGGCTCCGTCTGTGGTGATGTGGCTTCATGACCTGGCTCCTGTACTCTCACCCCTCCTCTTAGCATGCTCTGGAAAATCAGAGCTCATTGCCATTTCAAGTACGTGCCATGCTCCCTCATGCCTTTTGGGCTTGTTCTTCTCCCTGGCTGACTCCTCTGCAAAGCACTTCTTTATCCTTTGTGCCTTGGCTTTGACCCGCACCACCTCTGGCCAGACAACCCACTCCTGTGGCCTGGCCAGGTGCCCCCTCTGTGTCGCATGCTTCTCTTTCACTCCAATCTTAGCCCCATCCTGTGCTGTTACCCTGCACCCCTACACTGGCATTTTGTCTCTTTCCTCTGTTTCTCCCACTAGATCATAAGTTCCCCTGAGGCAGGGGCTCATTTAGTTTACAATGGAACTCCCAAGTGACCTGCACTGTGTTTGGCACAGAGTGAGGAACCAAATAAACAATTGCTGAATAAAGGGAGGGATTGGATGGACCCTAACCATGAGGTGTGATCACTAATTTAGGAATCGGAAGAGTTAGGGCAAAGCATAATTGAATGACAGTTCTTGAGGTCTTTATTAGTTTTCTCTAGGACTAGACCTTCATCCATGGGCCTCTAGCAACAACTGGGTTGGACTTGTCTTCTATACAGTGTACTTGGACTGTGTATTAGTTTCCTGGAGAGGGTGTAACTGGGTCTATTTATTTTAGGGAAAGGGCTGGTCATTTCCTATACCCCTTTCTTGCTCTTTTTGTCATCCCTTCTGTATTAGTTTGCTAGCGCTGTCAGATCAAAGTAAGACAAATTGGGTGACTTAACCAGAAGAGATTTATTGTCTCACTGGAAGCTAGAAGTCCAAGATCAAGTGGCTGTCAGGTTTGGTTCTTCTGAGCACTCTGATGGGAAGATATGTTCCAGCTCTCTCCTCGGCTTATAGATGGTTGTCTTCTTCTTTGGTCTTCACATGTTGTCTCCCTGAACCTGTCAGTGTCCAAATTTCTCCTTTGCATGAGGACACCAGTCATACTGGATTAGGGACCCACCCTACTCTACTATTACATCTGCAAGGATCCTATTTCCAAACACATAACAGTCTGTGGGGGTGTGTGGGCTAGGACTTGAATGTATGAATCTGGGGGGGGGGGGCTACAATTTAACCCATAGCAGGGTCTGTAGGGAGTTGAAAATATCCTTCCAAAATTCATGCATACCCAGGATCTCAGAATCCAGGCCACTGTGGAATAACATCTTTGCAGGTACAGTTAGTTAGGAACCATGAGACAATAGCTTTCCAGCGCAAAAGCCCTTAGTTTGTGATACTTCGTTACAGCCACTCTGAGAAAGGAATACAGGCTATCACATATGCCAATGTTTTAGATCAGAGAAGTTCAACACAACTTTTGCCAGAGGTCCATGGATCAAGGTCTAGTGCTAGTAGAAGGGGACACAGAAACTGCATTCCACGGTCATGGCTTAAAGACTGAGTGTCAGACCCAAGAGAATTGAGTGAGTAACGGTTCGAGTGTGGCTTGGGATTTAGCGTGCTCTTGTGCATATCCTGACTCTACCACTTACAAAATGGATGAACCCGAGAACATAAGTGAACCTCTAGGATTCAATTTTGTGCCAAGTGAGGATAACAGCCCCTCCCTCCTACGAACTAAGAGAAGAAGAAAAGAGCTAACGCATGAAAAGTGCTCAACAATTATCTGGCTCAAAGTAACAAAGGACAGTAAGGAATTAGGAACCTGTCCAAAGGTAGACTGGCCATAGATGGAGATGTTTTTATAGGTTTCCTTCACTATCCAAAAGTAGATACTTCCTATGGAACTTCATAAGCCAAAATAGTGTGAAGTAAAGAAGCAAGTACCTTAAGTCACATCTTGCTAACAGATGCACAAAGTAAATGAGATAAAGCACAGATGGTCACAGTCACAGCTCAAAGCTCTGGCGCTGGATGTTGAGATGCTGAGTGTAGCTCCTGGGGAAGAAGCTCGGTGGGGCCAGTCTCCCCGCTCAGGTGCCACCCCTGCTACAATGCTTGCTGCAAATGAAACACTGGATGCTATCTTTGCCTTTTGCCTTTTTTTCTGAAAGCAAAAATCCTCTTCAGGCTTTTTCTGGGTAGGGAAACAGGTGCTCATGTAGGTCTTTTTTTAAAGCAAGGTTGTGTGAAGTGAAGTTTTGAAAGGCAGGGATAGCTATACAAGAGCCCCCCTTATCGACAGTTTCACTCTCTGAAGTTTCAGTTATCCATGGGCAACTGTGCTTGGAAGTTTATTAAATGAAAAGCTCCAGAAATAAACCATTCACAAGTTTTAAATTTTGTGTGGTTCTGAGTAGTGTGGTGAAATTTCACACCCTTTCTCTCTATCCCATCTGGGATGCAAATCATCACTTTGTCCAGCACCCCACACTGTATCTCCTCCCACCCATCAGTCACTGGGTGGTTGCCCAGGTCATCAAACCTACTCTTGTGTTATCTCAGTGCTCATGTTCAAGTCACTCTTATTTTTCTCGCTAAAGACCCCAAAGTGCAAGAGTGGTGATGCTGGCGATTCAGATATGCCTAAAGTGCTTTCTTCAAGTGAGAAGTTTGCATGTGTAGAAACAAGAACATATATGGGGCTCGGTACCATCTGCCCTCAGGCATCCTGGAAATTATCCCCTGTGAATAAGAGGTGACTGCTACAGCGTGATGCCCACATGGGCCAACGGGGCTGGGTTGCTCTGCTCCATAGGCAAAAGGTCCCTGGGCTTCCTCCAGGCCCATCAGGGTGAGGCGAGAGTTCTTCAGACCAGCCAAATTAGTAGTGCTTTATTTGTTTGTTCATTCATGTCCTGAACTCCACGCATGTTATTTAACAGAGGCACAATTAACCCAGGGGCAAGCCCCTTTACCAGAGAGCACTTGGTCTTAGGCAGAACGGGGTCCGACTCCATCATGTCTGTGCTCATTGACTTCCCCTTGCTATTTAGACCTGGGGAGTCCAGTGGTTTCCCAGGAAGCCTCTTTCAGTTAGGAAGGTGCTCATTTGTTTACTTCATTCTTTCTTATCCTTTCCCATTTTTTATCTTATTTCCCTGGAATTTTCTTTAACACTACAATCCCCCTACCCTGATAGGAAGACTTCAGGGAATATAGAAAATTACTTGAGATTCTAAGAGGGTTTGGAACCAAATTTTACTTTTTGAGACATTTAGCTGCCTGATAAATTAAAATTTCTTCCACATTCCACAGCCTTTAGCAGTTACTACTGCTAGTGAGCTAGCGCTTCAGGGCAAGATGGTAAGAGGTGGCATGAGGTTTCTCGCTCACCCCTGGAAGAAACGAATCAAAATGAGAAATTCGTTTGGGGAGAAGTCACCAGGCTCTCTCAAAGGCCCCGAGGTCAGAGTCAAAACATCGTCACCCCTATTGGCTGCATTCCTGTCCATCTGCCATTCTAAACCTGGGGCACCAACAGAAAAAGAGAAGCATTGTCATTCCAGACCTTCCAGGTCTGCAGTCCATGGGGAAGCGCATCTCTGCCTCTGCAGCGGACTGGATGCGCCTGAGACCCTCTGCTTCAATCTGGGGCAGTGCGGGCTGTTACCTGCCCATCAGAGTCATACTAATAACCACGACGACAATGCTAAACCTTCCACGTTACTGTGGTTTGCCAGAGACTTGTGGTTTGTGCAAATTGTGGGTATGTTTTCTTAAATGTCATGCAATCTCTGCAGAGTTGATATTATGTGACTATTTTACAGGTAGAGAAACTGAGCTTGTCTTCCTTCTTTCCCTCCTTCCTTTCTTCCTCCCTCCCTTCCTCCCTTCCTTCTTCCCTTTTTCCTTCTTATATTTCTTCTTTCCTTCCCTTCTTCCTTCCTCCCATCTTTCTTTTCTCCTTCCTTCTTTCCCTCCTTCCTTCCCTCCTCCCTTCCTTTCTTCCTTCCTTCCTTCCTCCCTTTCTGTGTTCATGTATCCGTTCAAGGACTGATTACTATAATGGAGAATCATGTGGAGTCTGCAGTCATAGACTTGGATTTAAAGCCTAGTTGTGTCATTTAACAGATGTGTTACCCTGAGCAAGATTAGGGCTCTCAACTTCTCTGAGCCTTGACTCCTTCCCCCTACCGTGGACATATCTACTGAAGGGGGTCGATCTGAAGACTGAACTAATTTTTGTAAAACCCTTAGTCTAGTGCCTGGTGCTGTAAGTTTTCAATAAAAGTTTGTTTGTATTATTCATCCTATTTTCAAATTTGCAATAAAAACTAATAAGCATTGCATTATATGTAGAGGGTTTAAGAACATATCAATATTTACACAGTCCCAGCCTCCTAATACGGAAAACCTAGGGAAAGCAGCCCAGGGAGGCAGCACAGAGTAGTAAGAGGTAAGTCGCACAGAACAGCACAGGGAAAGATGGTGTATCCTCAGAACATTATCGAGTGGAACCTACTCCAGCCCATGAATCCAAGAAAGGTTTCACACAGGAAGTGACGTTTCAGCTCAACTCTGAGGGGTTGGTAGAAATTAGCCAGGAACGCTGGACGTCGTTAGGGGAGGCTTCCCAGTGATGCACAGGCAAAGGGAACAACAGGAGCAGAGACCCTGAGGCAAAACACAGCAGGATCCAGCCACAAACTGTTACCTGTTCTGAGAGATCAGCAGAGAATCTTTCTGATGATCGTGTGTGTGTTAAACTGGTGAAATGGATTAAACATTTGGAAATTGTGCAGATGAATTTTTTTTCACGATTATTCTATTTGCATAGAACAGATTTTCAAAAGGAACTCATGACTACAGCACCTGTTAGCTAATGTCCAAATAATGATGTCAGTTAGAGGGAAAGAAAAACGAATTTACCATCCTCCCTCCAAAACACCTTCTCCCCCCATGTCTGACCCCACCCCTACCATTCTTGCTAATAGCACCCTATTACCTAGTGGTGAGATTCAGTCTTTCTGGCAGTTTCTCCTCAACATGGTTCACTCCCCTCAACCTCCTCTCTCACCAGAGCACACACACCTTCATTTAACTAGACACAGATTGTGTCGATTCCTCCTCCATGATATCACACATCTGCTTCCTGCCAAGGTCCATGGTCATGATATCACTCGAATGGATTGCTGCAAGAACCTCACAACTCATCCTCTGGCCCCTGCCGCTCCTAGGACTGGTCAGTGGCCAGAAGACCATTGCTGTCAAATTCATTTTCAAGAGAGAGGTTGATACATTTTCTCTGGAAGGGGTCATAGAGTAAACATTTTATGTTTTATGGGTCAAAGTGTCTGTGTTGCCATTTAGTGCAAAAGCAACCATAGAGGATATATAAATGAACGAGTATGTCCGTGCTCCAATAACTCTTGTTCTAAAGCAAAACTTGTAGTATGACCCTCCAGCTGCTTCCCATGCCTTCTAGAGTAACGTCTTTAGCCTTAAATTAGACACGCAAAATACTTCATCTTCTATGGCAGCAATTTTCAACCATGCAGCATGTTGATGTGCTGCAAGAATTTTTAAAACATGCAGTACCTAACTATTTAGTCAGGGGCACGGACCTCTTCTCTCTTCGTTTGTCAAATAAAAATATGACAACACCCAACACAAAAATAACCATCAGTGTGAATGCCCTGACTTGAACCATAAGTAATATAGATCACATAATAGAGTTGCATCTTATTGGTCACATTGCAAAATAAGGTTGCATCTGATTGGTTAATTCTTTACCAGAAATCCTTATACACAAGTGTAGATGCCTGATGTTTTAAGAAGTCACTTTGGAGCCAAAAGTGTAGGTAACTACTATTATTATTATTTTGGGTAAATTAGTCAAAATTATACCTACTGTTTTGTCAGATTGGCAAAAAAATAAAATGCATTGTTTGGTGTGCCACAGAATTTTAGTAATTAATTTATGTGTCCCATGAGATGAAAAGATTGAGAATTGCTGTTCTACTGTTTTAATCACTTCCTCTGATGCCCTTCTCACACCACCTCCTTTCCCTGTAGTCTCTAACTTCCTGCCCAACTAGTCTTTCTTTTCTGAACATCCTCATATTTTTCTGTCTAATTGGTGTGCTCCTTCTCAAAATCAGCTTGTTAAAATATTGCTACTCTCCCTGGACCATCTCTGACACTGTCTCTGTCCCTCAAGGGTCTTTGGTAGTTTATCCCAAAGGGTCAAGAAGGAACTAGCATTGATGTTCCTGCTGGCAGACTTCATCAGAGAAGAACGATTGTTTACCTTGGCTGAGACACTTAGACCCCCGCTCTTGCCTGAAAATATTTTGTCACTCCTGCTCTTGGGAAGTCGGGGCTTGGGCGACTTCTCTTCAAGCTGGAAGGGCTGTGTGATTACTGTGACCATAAAACATAGCAAATGAGTCTGTGTCCATTTCCAGGCTTAAGACACTGGCATCTTCTACTTTCTGCCTCTTGGAACACTCTCTCTGGTGGCTCAGACTGACTATACAAAGAGTTTGACTACTCAAAGACCATCTGCTCTACCAGAAATGCCAGATGTTGGTGCTCGAGTCAACAGTTTTAGCTGAGCCCTGCCATACCAATTAAGATCAGATGCAGACCAGATACATGAGCAAAGTCATCCTGGATGCACCCTCCCCCCGCCGTCCAACACTAGCTCATCCACCAGCCATACATCTCTGAATGACCACTCTCAGCAGTGCATGGAACAGGAGAATTGAACAACCAAGCCCTGTCCAACTTCCTCACTCACGGTATCATAAGATACAACAGAGTGGTTGTTTTTCTACGCCATTACGTTTAGGCCTCGTTTGTAGCACAGCGATACATGAGCAGAACACAGGTTTCTAGATCAATCACCTGTTTTCATCAAGTCTTTTCTAAGCCAAGACATTTCGACATTTCCATTTATTTTACAGCTGCTCTTCTTCCTGCTCAGATGCTCTGATTATTATTTCCTTGTATTCTTTACCTTTTTGCCTAGTAAAATTTTTATGTTATTTTTACAGATCCATGTATAATATCATTTCTCCTATGAAGCCTTTCATGGTTTCTCCAGGCAGCTATTCATGGCTTCTTTGAAGTTCTCCCAGCACATGGTTTATGAGTTCATAATGATAATGCTTGCCTTGTTTTCTGAGTTTTCTTTTAGTGTGTCTACCTTTCCCAGTGGGCTGTGGTCTCCTCAGAGGGAGAGACCAGGCCTTATTCTTCTATATGGCTCTGTTCTTGGTATATTTACTGGTAATTAGTAGCCACTTCAAAAACTTCTACTGAATGAATGAATCCAAGAACTGAGATATGCACTCTGGTGTTAAACTAACGATATTGAGGGAAATCTGCTCATTCACTGATAGATTTGATTCAAACTTTCTTATTCCTCCTCCCAAAGAAATTAGCTGATTTCCAATATGAGGTAAGTCAGGAATGAAGATTGAGGTTAGACTTTGATGTGATAACAAGTAAATCCTAAATCTCGGTGGTTTAAGGTGGCAAAGCTGTGTTCCTCACTCATGTGACAACCAATGCTAAGCAGGTGGCCTCCAATGGTGACTTAAGTATTCAGGCTTCTACCTTTCAATTCTGCCAATATTAGAGATGTTTTCTTCCTTCTAAGCAAACTGAATGGAAAAAGGGGATGCAGAGAACATACATCATTTTTAACTGCTTGAGATGAGTTACATATCACTTGTGCTCACATTCTAATTTGCAGGCACTTAATTACCTGAGCTTTACCTAACTACAAAGAGGACGGCAAAACACATTCTTTCCATGTATCCCAGAGAGAGAAAAGGGTGTGGTGAATACATGTTCTCTCTGTTACAAAGACTGTATTAATTAGCTTTGGACAAGTAACAATCTCAAAACCTGATGACTTGAAACAATCATTTATTTTTGTCTTATAGCTGTGTAAGCCCGTTGAGTGATTTCTCTGGTCTGGGATTCACCAGCTGGGATTTGATAGTCTAGAACAGTGGTCCTTAAACTGGGAATGGCTTATACCCACCACCACCTCTGAGGACATTTGGAAACATCTTTTTCTTTTACGTATCTATCTATCTATCTATCTATCTATCTATCTATCTATCTATCTATTTGAGAGAAGGGAAAAGAGGGGGAAAGAGAGGGAGAGAAACATGATATGAGAGAGAAACATTGGTCAGTTGCCTCTTGCACATGCCCCTGCATCCCAGGCATGTGCCACGATAGGGAATGGAACCAGTGACCTCTCACTTTGTGGGACAATGCCAAAAGAAATAAGCCAAGCCAGCCACGACTACATTTGAAAACATCTTACTACATTCTGGTTGTCATAACTAGGGGGTTTTATTGGATAAAGGCCAGGGATGCTGCTAAATATCCTACAATGCATGGAACTAGCCCCTACAACAAAGAATTAACTGGTCCAAAATGTTAGTAGTGGCGAGGTTGAAAAGCCCTGGTCTAGGATGACCTAACTCAGATGTTGTAGGATGTTCGGTCTAAGGAGCACTCCTCTGTGATGGCTTATGTCTCCTCTATGTGACCTTCTAACTTCCAATAAGATGGCAAAGGCTTCTTGACACGTCACTCGCAGGGTTCCATGAGCAGCAAGAGAGAGCATGTTCCAATATGCAAGCACTTTTGACCTGCCCTTCGGTTCCATTTTTTAATGTCTCATTGGCCAGCGTTTTTTTCTCTTGGGGGGAAGAGCTGAAAATGTGGTCATGTTTGCAAATCTAAAACAAAGATCTTGTGTAAAACTTGGGGGTGGCTATAGTCCTCACCGTCAACCTCTATGTGATACATACTTGCAGTAATCCAACGCATTGTAATAGAGTGTAGTCGTGAACTCCTATTTCCACAGGGTACTCACAGTAGCATGTGATGGTTCAGACCATGGGCTCTGGTGTCAAACTGCCTGAGTTCCCATCCCAGCTCTGTCACTGCCTGGAGCATCGACTATGTGTCAAAACTTCTTTGTCCTTCTGTTTTCTTATCTTTAAACCAGGAATAACAATAGTAAATCTTAACAAGGTTTTGGGGAGATACAATGAGATAACGTGTGTAAAGTGATCATGCATTCTTTAAAACCCAGTAAGAGCTCGATAAATAGCCCCTCACTACTGGGGGGCAGTGCTATTTCTCTGACAGAGGAAGGGGACACACATGAGCTCTGCGTCCTCTGTTGGGGTGGCAGGTCTTTGTTTTTGCTTTTTTCCTTCTCTTTCCCAAATAACAGATGAAGAAGTAACAGTGGAAACTCTTTATTTTTAGCTTATCATCATGCAAGTGCTGAGCCAACACAGTGGTTCTCGTTTAAGTCCTCTGCAATTTGGAGAAAAGAAGATTAAAAGGTACCATCAGTGCCTTCAAGTGGAAGGGGATTAGGTGTGTGTACTGTCATTCTGGGTGACAGAATAGCTCTGTTACAGGGGAGTTATAGGAAGTCTAAGTTTTAGTGAATCAAAGAAAAACAATGTACTGAGTGTAAGGAAAGACCATAAGGTGTCAAACAATGGATAGGCTGCTCTTGGGTCTTCAGGTGGTTTCCCAGGAGCAGCCCCTGATGTGACAATGTGCATAAAAATGAAACACAGAGAAGTGGAAGGGAGATTGAGAAAGGAAAGGAGACCAAAGTGTCTAACTCAGTATGGGATACCAGCCTTGGAGGGTGGCTTTGCTTCGATCCCACAGAGGAGCCTTGGAAACAGTGAAGGTCACATGCCTGAGTTCCTGAGTTCCAGGGAGGCCGAGTGTTTATTCTCCTGCATTCATGAGTGTAAGGCCTGGAGGGGACATACATCTGCAGGTACCTCTGGCTCTTTGTGCTTTTGTGCTGCAGGCAGAGAGGGCTCCGGTCGCCCCCGGGCAGGCTTTCAGTTGGTAGCAGAGTCACAGGAGAAGCAGTGGACACAAAAATGGCCAAAGGGATCTGAGGAAATATGGGTGATCACTGGAAGCAGCTGCTAAGCTTTCTAGGAATACCCTATGTCCAGGGAGAGCCAAACAGAGAGTGACCACTCAAGATGTCTTTCAAGACTGATTCTGACTCTGAGGTTCATTTAACAAAGGCTTTCTTTAGGATAATACATTACTGTTGCTTGGTTTCCTTTGGCTACCTATAAAAACAATGTGACTAGAGGAAATTTTCCCAAAATGTATAAGCTTCGTCTCCAGGGAGGCTATGTTGGCCAGGCCTTTGCTGTGGTTACCCAGTGGGTGGCGGCTTCAGACAGACTTAGGTTTTTGTTCCCGCTCCACACTCTTTGGCTGAAGAACCTTGGCAGCAGATCACCTAACATCCTCATTCTTCAGTTGCTTTATCTGTACAATGGGGCCAGCAATACCTACCCTTAGGTCTAATAACAAGATTTCTATCCCATTTTTATAATAGATGTTTACGTGAGTACTGCATGTATTCCTTCACTCCCATTTCAAGAAAGCAGGAAGCAAGGCAGAAAGATGAAGTTGTGTCTTAAGTCACTTGGGGAGGATGGGAATCATTCCTTTTCTTCTTACCTTTTCTTTCCTTGGCATGATTTTTAATATATCATTTCACATGGAAAATAAAATACAACCAGATAAGTTGTAGAAAAAATAGATCGAAACTCAGCATCCCTGTTTGTTATTGTTGCTTTTGGCATCTGTGTCATCTTCTTCATTGCTATAGGACCTTAAGAATGTACTATGCTCTCTATGCCTCAGTTCTCTCTGCTACAAAATATAGCCATTGGGCAAATGGACATAATGTCCCTCTGGCTCCAACTGCCTATGATTCAAGGAGGCAAAGCTGGGAAGACAGGAGTTAAAGCCTAGAAGTCCAGGTGGAGTCATAAGAAGGGGTTGCGGTTACTCAAGAGGCAAAGTAAAGAAACGTAGCCTGACTGCCAATGGACTTGTATTCTCCTGATTGCTGCTGAGATTCAGAACATGCTTCTGTTTGAGGTTACTTTCAGTTCTGAAGTTTAGAGATCTGGAAGCGATGAATACAATGGTAATTCTCAGCAAAGTTACCTGAGAGGCACTGAGGGCATGAGGGAGGTGAAGCATTCGCAGATCAGGGAGAATCCTGTGCAGTGAGCCGACCTGCCCATGAACACAAGGTGGTTGGGGAAGGGAATAGGGGGGCTACAATGCCACAGCTGAAGAGCTCTTTCAGAAACTTCCCAAAATCACTCTGTTGGGTATCCTTTATTAAGCGATCTGTTTCAGAAAGTTCTCTCTTTTTTTTTTCTTTTCCAGGGTTGCAAAGTCTCACAATTTCATTATGCTGGGGAGCTTGGCCTCTTTGGAGAGATTTGTCTGCCTGGCAAGTAGCCAGAATTACGTTCCTTGCTGGGCCTTGATAAATGTCTCTGAGTGAAGGAAAAACAATTTGTACAACCAGTCCAGTCCGCCGGGGGCAGGACTGTGGGACTGGGCGCAGCTCGGCTCCAGCCCACCAGGCCAATTAGCCCTTATCAAGTGCAACAGAAAGAGCGTGGTGGCGAGAACAGGAAAGTACTCCCAGCAAAATGAAAAATAAAAAAAGTTACTGGACCAGTGTTATCAACTCAGAGCTAGCTCTGCAGTGATTTTCATACAATTCCTCCCTGGTTGGATTGCCTCACCATATGGCGGGGCATTGATCATTTTGCAGTGATGCTAATTTAATATGTAGTGTGGATTTTGCTTGTTTTGTTAATAAAATTTTCATCCCTGTGTTCTGATTCTATCATAGAATGTTATATTCTATCATGAACATTGACAGGGTTTTTTAATAAAAATTATTGATATTTGTAGTCTAAATCTCTTTCACAAACTCCCATGTGGTTTGAACTTTTGTAGGAAACTTGGAAAAGCCCTGGCTGGCTTATCGAGTCACATGTGCAGAAAGACTGACCAAGTCTGAGAAGTTCCTAATTTGGCCCAAGGTCAAACCCGAGGTAACTGGCAGGTCAGGGTTCAGTCCACATTTTCTCAGTGAGATATCGTTTCCACACCCCAGACACTTGTCTTTCTATAATAAATTATGTTACAGGGATCTGATTGTTACATATTCAAGACCTCTCCCAACCTGCTGGGAAAAGGTAGCTGTAATTAGGATGCCCCCCCTTCTCATGGTGTAAGTCCTGGAGGACAAATCCTGTACCCTGGAGACCTCTGGGTCAGCTCAGGCAGACAGAAGTAAGCCCTCACTGACACACAGGAAAGGCCAATACAGCCCTCTGAGATGTCCTAGTTCTGAAATTGTTTTCTCCAGGACTTCTAAGTTTCTGTGCAAGCATCTCAGAGCCCCCTGCAGGGGCCCAGGAGAGGGTTTGGGACTTCCTCTCCTCTGCCTCAGGCAAAGTCCTTCCACTGTCTCCTGGTTTCCTACGTAGGACTTCCAAGAACACTTGCCTTTGGTATTCCCAATGTGGGAAAATACTTGAAACAACTGATCTAATCCAGAGCACTCCCTTTCTGCAGTTGGGCGAAGCCTGTCCCAGAGAGGCTGTGGGTCCAGGAGGAGTCTGCGTCCTGCAGGAAGCTGGGCTACCACCCCTCTCTGGACTCCCAGTTGTTGGTGGTGTCAACAGATGAACACAGAGACTCAGTCTCCATTCCGCTAACGTCTGCACTAGCATTAGCCCTCCACTGCACACGGTGTTTGAGACTGAAGGTGTCAGGTTGCTGGGAAAGATGTCATTTACAGACGAGCAAGAACTTTGGAGCATCAGGGAGAAGTGTCCAACTACCTGCCAACTCTCAAAGAACTTTGTGGTCCCTAATATTTTATTATTAATTCATTCTAAACCATTATTCTAGGGTTAATTTCCATGCTCTCTGTCTTTTTCCCACTGTTTGCCATCAGCTCTTAACGGGGCTCTCTGCCTTCTGTCATGCCTACACCAAATTCATCTTACACACATTTACCAAGAAACATCTTTCTAACATGCGAGTCTGCCCGTGTTACTTTCCTGTTTGGAACCTGCTTATTCTTTGACACGATGACTTCCCTACATCTCAGTTGTCCTACAGAGGGCCCTCCCTCCCCTACATACCTCAATCCCTTCTCTGCGTGCATCTCCCAGTGCTATTCTCGTTGATCTACAAGCTCCAGCCATTAGCGATGTATTTTTCTCTCCCCAAACTCATTGCTGCTACACACGTGGGGCCCTGGCATGAGCCGTCCCTCCTGTGTGGGACACATTTAGGGCACTTCTGTAGCTGGGAAACTCAAGCTTCGAGACCTCTCATACAAATTGCCTGTATGAGGTAACACCCCTCTTTTTTTCCTGCCTTACCCATCATGCATTAAGTAAATGTTCTCTAACACACATTTACCAAGCAATTGCCAGTTTCCAGTGACACCTGCCCCTGTGACTACATCTGCTGTCAGAGAACATTTCTAGGACAAGACCTGCATTGTACATTCTCAGTCTCCACAACGCCTCACACAGGACTTGGTGCAGACAGGTGCTCAGTAATCACCTGTACAACTTAAAAGTTTCTATTTCTGATCCCATGTATTAGTTAAGCTTCTTTGGTTGCAGGAAATAAAAACAAGCTCATACAAATTCAAACCCAAAGGGGGACTCAGTGGGGATATGCACAGGTAATTTATCGTACAGTATTCTAAGGTACAAAGCTCAGTGTGGCTTCATAGGAGTTAGAATGCTAGGGTAATGGTGTCCCTTCCTCCACCTGAGGGCTCAAGCTCTCTCATCCTTCCTTCTTTCTGAAGGTCTAATGAATGTTTTCTTCTTTTTCTCTGAGGATAAATTTTCTCTGCTTCCAAATATATATGGATGAAAATGATCACAGTAGACATACCTCAGGGTCTCATCCTAGCTTGGTTCTAAGCTTCTGAGTGCTGATTTCAAAGAGGAAACGTGTGACTCTACTTTTCTAACCAAGCATTGTCAGAGGGGCAGGCATGGCTGTGCAGACTAACGTGGAGGCTGCACTCACCCATGTGACTGACTCTGTTAAAGAGGAGGGACCATGGGCTGCAGAGGTATCTCAAAAGTATCCGTTCTAACTATGCCATGTATATCAAAGTTAGGCACTGTAGAGTCAGTCAGGCTAGCACTCCCAATACTGTTTTCAACCAGACATTAGTTCCATGAGGCTACGTAGTTGATATGAGAAAAACAGAATGCTCTAATCCAGTAAGCTTTAAAAACTACTTATTTAAATAGGTTACTTAAATCGGTTTACTTAAATGTTAAGTAGGTTAAAAACTATTTACTTAAAAAGGCTTCTCAGTTAACTTTAGCGTGCAAAAGTCATTTGTGAAACAATAAAAGAGAATATTACTTGTTGCATTTCCTAAACTTCTTTGTCTAGAGAAACACTCTCCCCACCCCCAAAGAAATATCTTTTAAAAGATATTTTCTGTATCTTTTTAATTCTATATTCTATAGAAGTATCTTCTATAGAATACTTGGAGGACACTCGCCTAGTCCAGTGTCAGTGATCTCACCCTATTGGTGGAAATACTGATCAGCATGTCATCCTGCAGGAACTTTTAGCAATGGCATTTCCTGGACTATATTGAGGAGTCTTTGAGGGGCCAAAAATGTCTCCCCCTGTATTCCCCCCTCCCAGTGCAGGAACCTGATTTCCCCAGCAACCATCCCTCAGGTGGATTTCTTTCTCTCCATTCAGCTTTGGGCCTAATGAAACGTCTGCCATGGTCTTAACAGACTTCACTAAGGATGCGAGTGTTAGTTCTCCTTGAGCAGTTGCTTCAGCAAATAGATCTGAGCTGGGAAAACAGAAGCGATGGTTGTCTGTGGGGAGTAGCACAAAGCGTTTCCGTGATGCTCCCAATATTGGTTCCGGTCCATTCATCGTGTGCTTATTAAATCCTTGCTTGACTTCAGGCCCCAGGCCAGGCATTGTTGGTACCAAAATAAAGACCAGATTCTAACCCAGAGAAGCTCACATTTTCGTGGCAGAGACTGACATGTTGGGAGATAATTTCTGAGTGTGGTGAAGGCCTTTGTATTAGGAGGAAGTAAATGAGAAAGAGCTAGCATAGAAGTGGGAAGGATTTATTCTAGGGGAAGCTACAGAATACCCTCTCCAGAGAAAGTGACAGCTAGTCTTTGTTTTGATGAAAAGCTAAGTGTTCTCAGTGAAGATAAGGAAGGAAACTTTTTATGCATGAATAAGAAGAATAAAGGGTCAAGTACAATACCCTGGGTTACACTAACAACTAAGTAGTTCACAGTTAGTGAATGCAGGCTAGGGGACTAAGAAGAGATACCCAGAAAGTTGGGAGAGATAGGGAGAAGCTATATCCAGGTAAATAGATGGAAGAAAATTTCAAGCAAAAAAACATGGTCACAACGTCAAATGCTGTTGTGGAATACTCAACAGGACGTCAAACTCTTTGGCCGAAGGTCAATATTTTAGCCTTCAGCTTGAGAACATTGGGGCTTCGAAGGCAGCATTTGGATTCCTATCGACTATTTTCCTTACGTGCACCCACTCTGTGAAAACCTTAAACTGACCCATGATGAGACAGCGCAGGCTGCTATTCCCGAACACATGCAAACTGTAGCAGTGCGAATATTTCTAAACCTTAAAATAGAGGGAGGCTAGGGATGCAGATCAAAGGGGTGCTTGGTGGGTTATAGGTTTGTAAACACTTGTATCTGATCAAAAGATGCACTGGGAATAGAAGACCTAATTTTTACACTGCATTCTACTATGAAGCAACTGCGTAAACTTAGGGAAGCCGTGCCATTCTCTAGAGCTGAGTTACTTACGCAATGAGGAGGCTCAAGAATAAGGTCTCCACAGTTCTTCCCCAAATCTCCAGTCCCCGTGGTGCTCATGTGGAGTCACAGGGACTTACACCTCAGTGCTGCACCCAACTTCGATGTACCCTTTTGCCCTGCATCACCGTTCAAGAGGAAGTAGAATTTCAGACACAAGTTGGAGATATCCTTGGATAAGATTAAACCTAGTCAGGCTTAGCCAGTGGCAGGAGAAGGGAGAGGAGGCAGGAGGTTGTGTCCCCCGATTGGCACAGAGGAAGAACCCTAGCTCTGACATGACTCACCTTGTGACCTTGGTCAAGTTTCTTCATCTTCGTGGTTTTTTTCCTCATTACTGCATAACAGATTGTCCCCCCAAATGTTGTGGCTTAGAACAATGAACAGGTATTTTCCCCCACCGTTTCCGTGGGTCAGGAATTGAGGATCGGCTTGGCTGAATTGTTCTGGTCCACATTTTTCCCAAGGTTGTCGTATTTTGGCTAGGGCTGCAGGAAGGTTTGACTGGAACTGGGGTACACTTCCAATGTACCCCATTGCTTTCGCACATGGCTAGCAATAGGTGCTGGTTGTGGAGGGAGGCTTCTGGGGTTTTTTTGTTTGTTTGGTTCTTCGTTTTGGGGTTTTTTTTTCCCACAAGCCTCTCCAAAGAAGTGTTTAAATACACCCTCAGAACAAGGTGGCTGGTTTTCCCGAGAATGAGCAATTCAAAAGACTCAGGCAGAAGTAGTCATCTCTTTTAGGACCTAGCCCCAGAAGTCACACACACTACACATGATGTATCCAGTTGGTCACATGGGTCAGGGTTGATTCGCTGTGGGAAGGGACTACACAAGGGCACGGGTCTCAGCAGGAAAGGCTCATTGGGAGTCCTCATGGAGACTGGCTGTTGTACTCTGCACTTTACTTTCTCATGGCACAAGGTAGATGGTGCTTAGTTCATCTCATACATGTAGCCCAGCTATGCCAACTCTGCAAGTATTAGCATTTTCTGTCTCTTATTCCCTCTTTCAAAGCCAAATTGAATAAATTGCATTGTAGAGAGGAAAAACAAACAAACAAACAAAAACCTGTTTGGGGAAAATGGAGAAGAAATTCCCTTTTGGCTGGGCATGGCTTCATGGGGGGGGGGGGCCCTGAACTGAACCTTGGGGGAAGTGGGGTTTAACAGGAAATGTTAGATGGGGTGGAGTGGTGGGGAAAAGTCATTCTAAATAGGAGGTCTGACATGAATAGACTCAGAGTAAAAGGATATAAAATTGCTTAGGGAAGTAGAATTCTCCTGGAATGAGGCTGTGTGAAGGTTAGCTTCTCTGTAGCACATGCCAAGCCGGGAGAAACTCACAGGGGAAACGGAATGGCATGGCCAGAGGCGCAACTTGAAGAACCTACGATATAGGCAGGTTCCCAAATACCAAAGGCGGGATTGACGGCCGACCTTTGTTTTCTGAGCCGATGTCTCTTTTTGGAGATGGACTGTTTAGTAAATGCTTTCCCAAAATTCAGTCATTTGCATGAAAATTTCACAACTTTTCTCATAAACAAATACGTAGTAAGTAGTTTCTAAGTTGTCTCCTACTGGAGTCCATTTCTTGGTAACTCCCTTCTTCTTGAATGACAAACTGCTACTGAAGAGGATGTACATCATGTTGTAAGAAGCCCAAGCGTAACGGAGCTGAAATCTCAGCCAATCACCAGTGCAAACCTGATGCCTGCCAACTGTCTTGTGAGAGAGCCTGGGAGTTGAGCCTGGCCCAGCAGAGCCTCAAGAGGATACCAGTCTCTTCCAGGGGGCACGGTGAGACCAGCTGTGTGAGACGTTACAGTCAGAAAAGCCCCGATTCCTGACCCACAGAGACTGTGAGATAATAAATACTTTTTGTTTTAAGCTGCTAAAATTGTGATAAATTGTTACACAGCGATAGAAAACTAATACACACGTGGTAGCCATACAATGGCTTACTTAAAACATTTGTCTTTAAATCAAGTTACATATCTCCATAAATATGTTTATCTAAACAGAAAACCTTGTATTTCAAGGGTAAGAGAGTGTTATTAATTTCCATACACAGAAGGTTAAAAGTATTCTATTTACTATACACCTTGAGGAAAACTAGCTAATCCAAAGGATGGAGGTTGGTCAGGGAGACCCCAGTTTAAATTCCATGTTCACGTCTTATTAGCTATGCGATATTAGGAAGTTTCTCCATCTGCACAAGAGGAAATTTATCTAAATATTTTAAAATTTTTTTGAAAATTAAAGAGACAATTACTAGGAAAGCACCTGATGATGATGACGGTGATGATAATTGCCATTTTTTTGTCTCTAACCATGCACCAAACACTGTGCTAAGTGATTTCACATTCCCTCAAACACTGATATAATTGTAACCGTTTTGCCATCCAAGAAACTCTTCGGGAGAGGTTTAATAGTTTATTTGAGGTCAGACAGCTAGTATAATGGCAGAATAAGATTTCAAATGCAAATTATTTTCATTACAAAGCACCTACTCTTCATCATAATAGATTACAAACTTCATGGAGCCAATGTTGATTCCCTCCTCTTGCTTAGGGATGAACTTTTCCCATTTTTAAAGCAAGGTCAAAGTAATAGCAAATACTTCTCTTTCTCAGCCTGCTTCAGCTCCGTCTCTCCAATCCCCCCCCCATTTTCTATCTGCACAGTAGTCAGGACCCCATTTTTCTGGGTTCACAGCAACACGTCAAGCATCACCCGGGGTCAATTGGAGCTGCCTGTAGTAATGATAAAATCCATGCCTTCAATTTCTTAATTAACTAAATACAATGAAGTTTGTAAATTGATCAAAGCAGGGTCTCGTGTAGAATTAATTAGGAAATTGTGGGGAAGGACTTGATGATTAATTCAGATCTAATAAATCTAATGGGAGCTTAATGGAAGCCCCAAATAAAACTCAGTTGTATTAAAAAAGTTAATATAGAATGTGATATCCACTTCAGCCTGTTTTTATCGGGGGGGGGGGGCGGGGGAAGGGGGCGCAGGGGAGCATGCAGCATTCCAGGATGCTGTCTGTGGTAAGGGGGCTCCCTCAGACATTCTGGGGCAACACTGAATTCTGAAAAATGTCGAGTTGCAGTGCTATGGGTGGGCAGACGGGGGCCTCTTATAAACTCCCTTGGCACCCTTCCCTGGCAGGGGCCTCCAAACAACACTGCTAATACTATTAGTTTACACAAGCAGTGCCATTTCCCTTACCTTACAGGAAGAATAAATAAAAGCACTTTTAGATTATTTAGCAATGTTTTTGACCTGTTACAAACCAACATGCAAAACAAGAATGTCTAATATGGTTCAAAAAAAGTCCCATGCTTCTCCATCGCAAGCTCGCCTATCCAGAAATTCTGGGGCCAGCAGTCTATTTAAGCCAAGTGTTCATTGGTTTCATTCATTCGGGAAGCATCCACACACATTCATTCCATCCAGGGCAGCGCACCTGGTGCTGCTGGAAGAACAATGGATAAGCCGCCTGTCTTTGCTGCTAAAGCACAGAGGTGGGTGGAGGACATGGGCATAGACAATCAGTTCAGGAAAGTGAGTGTGATGTGAGGAACGGAGACCGAGAGACCGCACGCGGAGCAGTATCAGCATAGGGGAAAAGGTGATCATTTCTTCCCAGGGGCTAAGACTCTTCACTGAGGCTCTAATGCCTGAGCTGAGCTCTGGAAGTGCCCAGACCGTCACCAGGCAAACCTGAGGGAGTGCCATGAACCTGGAGGACTCGGAGACACGGCCACCTCCAGCACACTAAGGGCAGCGTGTGTGGTTCACGATGGCTGGAGTACTTCATTCTTCTGGGTCTGACACGTTGAAGGTGATAATTGTTCAGTAATAGCACTTCCTTGGCGTTGGCTCAGCCAGCGTCTCTGTGATAGTGAATTAAAAATACAATTAGTAAAAAAAAAATACAATGAGCTATTTTACATTGTTTTCATATATGCAAATTAGAAAGCAGACTTTATATAATTATGTGGGAAACGGAGGTTAATTAAAACCACTTTGAGCTGTAATTGTCTGTACATTTCTAGAGAAGGGACACTTAGAGTTTGCATTAATGGGGTGAGGGAAAGGATACCCTGGGGTCAAACTCCTGGGCTATGTGCTTTACATCCAATCTGCTGACCACCATGCGTGTCAGGAAGGTCATGTGATCCCCAGGTTACAGGTGGGAAATCAAGACCCAGAGAGTGGTGGTGACATTCACACACCCGGCGCCTGACCAGCCTGGTAGGACTCGGGTTCATGCTCCTTCTTCTTTCCCTCACTTACTTTTATTATTATTTGAGTTTGCTTTTTTTTTTTTAATGATTCCAGGGTGTAGTGATAGCTAGATTCAAATGCTAACATCTAAAAATTCATTAAAGATTTTTTTCAGGTAATTTAGCTAACAATATACTTCAATACTATGACTGTCATTTCAATAAATGAAATCATAGAATATGAAATTTATAAGGATACCTGATTTTCACAATCTTAGATTTTGGGGGGGGGAAACAACCAATTAATTCAAAACATGAAACTAACCTCACTTCTACTTACCCTTCAAAATTGGAAACTACCAAGATTTATAATAGGGAAAATTGAATAATTATGCTATCCTCTATCATGGAGTATTAAGAAGCAAATTAAAATATTATATTCAAAGACTATAAAACATACACAGAAAAAAAGAAAAAATTTACTCTGAATGCATTTTAAAGATTTTCTATAATAGGCAAGAATTTCTTACCAGAAAATTGTGTTTTATTATTACTTTTAATTGAGCAGATCTAATGCAAAGACTGCGTGTGGATTTTACATCCCCGCATCTGTGGACTAGGGCCCATTTGCTTTAAGAACAAAGTACAATAAATATCTCTAAATAGTAATATCAGCTCATGATTCATTAACCTTCTGATTAATACAGCGAGGTGAATACATTCCAGGATATTTGTGGCAACAGTTTCAAAGCAAACGTCGGAATGAGTCCCAAAGCCAGCAATTACTCCAAGACACCTCTTCTTGCAGCAGGGCCTTCTGCCTTCAGCTCTGCCATTTCCTCTTTGCCCTTTGCAGTTCGTCATTTAGTGCACCAGCTCGTGCTGGTCCCCATCTGCTGTGACTCACCCTATTCTAATTATGCAGCACACACCCTGTCTCCACGAACCAGAGTCTTATCAGTTTTTTACATATAATTAATCAGGGCCTCCCAGGTGAAAGATGCAAATGCAACATTTTAAAAATAATATTATTGCTGAAAGTAACTTGCACGGGCCTGCACGCATCTGATATTCATGGGGATTTGGGACAGAGGGAGAACTCACCCATTTTAAGTATCTTGGTTCCCTGGAAGACTGTTTGGCCCAAGGCAAGAACAGTAGTGGCCTGAGAGGCAGGGCTCCTGACATCTCCCCGCAGCCCTGCCTTTTACCGACTGTGACACTTTGGGCATGTCACTAAACCCCTTGAAAATCAATGTTCCCTTAAGATAAGAGGTAAATTCAGATCTTCCTTCCAGGTCTGTGAGCCTGACCCTTCCTTCTACTGAGTCACTTTCCCTTCTGATTCAACAGAGCCATTAATTTGTTCAACAGATTATCATAGCACTTCTTTGTATAAAAACCAGGTTTGAGAAATGAAATCCAGTTGTAGCTTTTCTAGTAAGGAGTAAGTCAGGCTTGACAACTTATTTCTCTGTTTCCACTTCCCTTACTTAGCAAACATGTGTATTACATCTACGAGGTATTGGGCACTCCCCCAATCACCTTACAAACATTGACGCATGCTCTCCATTGTACAGGTATGGGAAATGGGCTCAGGAAGTTTCTATGACCAATGCAGTGGGCTGAATTTGCCTCCCCCCACTCATATGTTAAAGCCCTAACCCCAGGACCTCAGAATGTAACTATGCTTAGACGTAGGTTCTTCCAAGTGGTGAACAAGGTAAATTAAGGCTGTCAGGGCAGGCCCTAATTCCATACGACTGGTGGAATTAAAGGAACTGAACATCTGGACCCTCAAAGACATGTCAGGGATGTGTACACACTGAGAAAGGACCATGTGGGAACACACAGAGAAAGCAGACGTCCACAAGGCAAGGAGGTCTGCCAACCCCTTGATCTTGGACTTCCAGCTTCCATAACTGTGAGAAGTTAATTTTCTTGTTGAAGCTGCCCTAGCAGACTAATACAGCTGCCCAAAGGCATAGTAAGCGGTGGATCGTGGGTCCAGAGTCTGTGCTTTGGGTCCAGAGTCTTGGGTCCAGAGTGGGTCCAGAAAGACCACAATGCTATGCTCTTTCAAAGATATAAATGGGGGGGGAGAAAATGCAGACAACTGTAATTGAAAAACAATTAAAAAAAGAAAGATATAAATAGGACTTTCCTTATCAGACCAAATATGAGGTAGTAAAAAGAGCCTATTTTTCAGAATGGAGTACTTTCAGGAACTAATTCATTTCTGCCTGGACAGTCATAGGCTGTGTGACCTTAGACAAGGCAAAAACTCTCTGGTCTTCAGCATTCTCCTGTGTACACTCAGATGACAATGCCTACCTCATTTAATGAGACTGGAAGGCAAGAGAAAGGAGCAAGTGGCACTGTCCTAGGAGGAGTTGCAGGGGTGAGGGTGGGAGGAGGGGCTCCATGGGTGATGTTCTGAAGGTTCCTGGAAGGAGAGAAAGGCTGCTTGTCTTCTGGTTTCAGAGCTGGGAAGAGAATCGGGCCACAGCTGGCAGGCCTGGGTGAGTCCAGCCTGGGCACTTGGAAAGCAAAAAGTCACCAGAGTGGGGGTTCCTGTCATCAGAGTAGGGCCACCTTGGACTTTCTGTCTTTGAAGATACTGGCTTCTCATCAACAATAAAATTCAAACTTGCCAGAGTTGTGATCCACTTGCTAAGGCATTGGTTCAGGTTAAAATCTAAGGATTCATATGGGTTCTGCTTGATGTGGCTCCTCGAAATTAGCTCCAGCTCACTTTATAGCAACTTTTATTAAACACTTATGAGGACAGGTAGCAATATGCAAAGACCCTTGCACACAGCCCTTTGTAAACACAAATGTGGGGACCTGATACAGCAACCTGGATGTCAGGGAATATTAGAATCAGGGCTGTAATGCAGACCCTCCAAACCTAGCCTTCTGCTCTTCACGTGTCCTCTTCTGTCCCCAATATCGGCGAGCTCTTGAAGGTCAGTGACTGAGGGTTAATACTCGAACAGCACGTAAGAAAGTGGCTGGCTCCTGGGAAGTGATTGATAAGGTTAGCATCACAGCCATCATCATCACTAACATGACTCATCTATATTTCATTCCTGGTACCCGGCACACAGCTCACCAGAAGCCCGCTGCTGGCAGCTGTACAGCAGTTATAGAATGAGATGAAGAAACATTCAAGGACCTCAGGGCCCGTTTCCATTTAATTCCTGGGCTCTGGGTGAATTGTCCTTGGGGCCAGGTATTACTATTGAGATATCTGACTATTAGAATCTGCGTGGCTGCTTTTCAGGAATGCTTCTTTCTGTTCACATCCACACCAGCAACCCTTCTCACAGCTGGGCATCCCTGCCGGAGGCGTGGCCCTAAACTGCAGCTTCCCCCCTCCCAGGGGGCAGTTCCCTTTCCTGGCATACCTGCAGGCAGTTTTCTGGTCCAGGAAGAGATGTCACCACGCCCTCCATTCCAACCTGAAACACACTTACAATCCGTCCCTTTGGACACAGGGTATAGAGGAAGCTAATAGGGGATTCCTATCCCTTCTCTCCTGATCTAACATCCTTCGGTTGTGTAGTATTTTGTCCCAGTGTCCAGATGTCCTCAGATTTTTCAACTGCAAAATTTGGATGCTCACACCATTCTAGCAGCCTAATCATGGTGATCGAACTATAGTAAAAAGAACAGCTCTGGGTTGAGAGGCCGGGTCCCCATTTGGAGGCATGTGAGAGGCAGCTGAAGGACATCTCCCTCTCTCTCACACTAATGCTTCTCTCCCTCTCTTTCTCTCTCCCTTTCCCTTTCTCTAAAAATAAATTAATAAAATCTTTTTTTAAAAAAAGAACAGCTCTGCTGACTGCATGCTCAGGCACTCTGCTAAACTCTGTAGGAATTCTCTCCTGGAATCCTACGAGATGGGTCTTGTTAATACATCCATTTACAGATGAGGCAACTGAGTCATCATGTAACTTTCCTGAGATCACAGAAGTGCTGTGTGCGTGTTGGCAATTATCTTTGGTTTTGTTCCTCAAAGAGTCATAGGACAAAAACAAAATCCCAGCTCCTTGGTGCATCCAAGGTCCTGCATGACCCGGGCTGTGCTCATCTGTCTGACCTTGGCTCTCACTCTTTCTCCCCAGTGTTTGGAGCCCTGAGGTTCCTATGGCCTGGAAAGCTGCTTCACTGTTCCTCTCCCTCCACTTTTACCTCTGGCCTGATTACTCAACATTCAGGGACTGAAGCAGCTTAGTTTGACCTTTTCTGGGAAGTCTTTATGTGGTCCTTACACACAGAATCCCATCCCCTACAGTGCTCTTGATAATGGATTCTCATCCATTTCCCTCTCAGCTCTCCACTAGACCCAGGGGTGTCCAGCCTGCAGCCCATAGGCCTCATGCATCCCAGGATGGCTGGGAATGAGGCCCAACACAAAATCGTAAATTTACTTAAAACATTATGAGATTTTTTGTGTGTGATTACGTGTCACAATGTATTTAATGTGTGGCCCAAGACAGCTTTTCTTCTTCCAGTGTGGCCCAGAGACACCAAAAGGTTGGACACCCCTGCTAGAGAGTGAGTTCCATGAGGGCACGGTTCCAATCTGCTTTGTCGTTTTACTACCAGAGCCTAGCAAAGCGCTTGACCCTCAGGGACATTTCCTGAGTGGCTGAGTGAATGGATCCACTGTTGCTGCTCTGCCTTGATCCTGTCCCTGGATTCTGGGGTTCTACCTCACTTGAGTCGTGTGACAACGATACCAGTCATGTTATGCTTGTATGTGCTACTTTTCTGGAGGTCAGGAACCTTATTCAACCTATTGGTTTCCTACCATGATGTCACAAAACCAGCGATCAATGAATAAATGCTCACAATTGAATCAGAGATCATTAGATTTGAAGGAATTATTCACGATCACTGAATATAAATGTATTTCTGTTCACATATGTCGGAAAGATAACAGTTTGTTGAATTGATTGAATTGACTTGTTTATAGGGCTTGGGTACACATGGACACACACACACACACACACACACCCCACATGTGCAGAGGAGGGATGGGAATGCCAAAGAGATTATAGGCTCTGCTGTCACACATTTCTGAGTTTGAACTCTTACTCTGTCACTAAGTCATTTTATTGTCTAGCCTAATTTCTTTAACTTCACGGAATCTCAATGTTCTCATCTCAAAAAGTGGGCTCAAAATAAGTAACTTACAAGGACATTGTAGATATTACATATTGAAAACATCAGTTAAGAGGCATTAGGAGCAGGACAGGGAAGGTTTGGTCCCATTGGTAGCCTGCTTAGGCTCCCATCCCTGCTCTGCCCCTCACTGACCAGGGAGACCATGGACAAGTTACTTAACCTCTCCCTGCCTCAATTTTTGCATCCATAAGATGGTGATTTTATGCTCATACCCACTTAAATGACTATAATGAAAATGAAAGGTCTAATTATTAAAAGTGTACTCTCTCTCTCTCCCTCTCCCCCTCAGGAAAAAAGAAAAGACATGTCCTTCCATTTCAGAGTCTCAGCAGGCATTGGCTGCCACTAGGAGAAGGAAGAGACAGCTGGACCATTTTAGGCATAGGCCTGTCCATTTGGGCTTTTTGATCACTGAGTGGGGGATTTATCATGAAATGGCACAGCCACCTCAGAGACTGGCCTATCCCAGGAGAAGCCCCATCATTTTTCTGCCCCACACTCTGTTTATGGGCCTAGGAAATAAGAGGTGACAGATGTGTTCTCTCTGAGAGACCTGCTGGAAGGAGTCACAGTGCGTGGCCGGCAGTGGGGAGACCATGTGCCCTTTGTTCGTGATTGTCATTGCTGAGTGTGTTTCTCACTCAGTGTGAGGGGAGATGTTCGCAGTAGAGCCCTTGCGGATCTTGAGAGATTGGACATGTGGAGTCAGTGATGCAGGGCCAGGGGGTAATAGTGCCTTTATCTGCTTTGTTCACATTGCTCAGCCAGATGCCTACTCAGGGCCAGATGCACAGAGACACGGGGGGGATCCTAAGTGCCCATCAACCTTCCCAGGAGTTCCTCCTCTTCTTAGGAGCCTCTTCTGTGCATGCATGTAGTCATGCTCTGATTCACTCAGCAGACGCTTGTGGGTAACTGCCATGTGCCAGGCACTGGGCTGCCATACTCATAAAAAGCGAGAGCCAGCACCTCAGGGGCCTTACAGCCTACAGGAGAGACAAGACCCAAGCAGTGTGGGAAGGGCAGTTAATAGATTCAGCCTGGGTAATCGGTGAGAGAAGACTTCCTGGAGAAGGGGGAATGGGATGGGACTGGGTGCCACCTCCCAGTCTAGATGCCAGATGCCGTGGTATCATGGCATAAGGTAACAAAATTCAGTCAGTGCCTAATGTAATCTATGGACTTAGGGTGATGACAAGTCAGTGTATGTTCATCCATTGCAACAAGTGGACCACTGTAGTGGAGGGTATTGATAATGGGGGGGCATACATGGGTGGCAAAAGGGGGGAGTGGGGAAAATTTGCTACCTTACCCTCAATTTTGCTATGAACCTAAATCCCCCCTAAAAATAAAGTCTTTATAGGAAAAAAAGAGACACAAAAAGAAAACAAAATCTAGAGTGCTCGGTTATTTTGAATTTGGGATAAACAGGAGAAGTTTTAATAGGAGGATGTATGCTTCTACTAAAAGTAAATCATTGTTTATTTGAAATCCAAATTTAATTGAACATCCTGTATTTTATCTGGAAACCCCACCTGGTCCCATGTACTAATTTCTTTATTTCTTCGTTATATTGTCTTGAAAAGGTACACCAGTTTCCTCATCTATGATGTTAAAGTTGCCATGAGTTGATAAATATAAAAACTTAGTACCACCCCTGACACACAGTAGGCACTCAAGAAAAATTGGGCACTATTATTATTATTAATGCTGCACATATTTTTGAGAGCCTGCTATCTGCCTCATCTCTTAAGTAGAGGTGTGTTGTTTCCTCGAGAAATTGTTGCAGGGAATTGCAGAGAAATCATTCGATGAGGCATCGGATGTAAAGTGCCTGGTGCAATGTCTGTTCAGTAGAGACTGGCTGTCAGCCTTATCAGCATATGAGTCTAGCTGGCCTCCCCCTATCTTACTGCACCCAGTTCCACTGGGTCTTCTCACATCCATATAGCCCACACAAGGGTGTGGCAAGATAGGCACTCACCTTGGTAACAAAATTTAATCAGTGCCAAGAAACAGAGTAATAAGATAAATAACATCTTTGTATGTTATTTTAATGTATTTAATAAAATTCTAAAAATCAAAATTAATGCAAAAAGTGCATGCTGAGCAGAACACTATAAAAAATGCAGGCAGGATCATTCACCCCGTTCTTGCAGGACCCAGCCTCATCACCTAACCCCTATTGCTGGCCCTGCTTACTGTTACTTTAATGAAGTGATTGGAACTCTTCTTCCTGAAAGAAATAATTGAGGAAAAAAATCTTCCATTGCTGGTGGTAGAAATTATGTAAAAAAGAATTCTGAAAGAGTGATGGTCTTTTGCTAGAGTATAATATGGCATCAAATCTAGTCCTTTTGGGAGAAAACTTCTGAGGCACAAATGTTTTAAGGTTATGGGAGAAATGGTACTTGCGACAGTGATATTACCAAGCTGGGGACATTGCTGAAGGTCTCAGAGCTTATTTTTGAGAATTGTGAATATGAATAGTACTTCTTGCTTTGCACTTCTCCCAACGCATCAAATCTGGGTGACAAGAAAGTCTGTGTATAGTCTTCCCTCATGGCCATGATCTTCTAAGAGCCCCCCGGTGCCCAACACCAAACCCACCATGGACAGACAGTCAAGGAACGGCAGAGTGAAAAATTTTGTGCTGTATTCTCTCACTCTGTTTTCTTTTCTCTAACACTTAGTGGTGGCCTAACAAAATTTGAAACATGTATTTGCATATGTTACCACTTTTGTATTTTCTTTACTATTTTATGAGGGCCTAACAGGGCTGAGTCACTGTTCCACAAACCCACAGGTTTTATGTAATAAAACTTAATCAAGTTCTCCCAATTCTATGTAACCAATACTATTAATCCCATTTTGCAGATGAGGACACAGGTTCAAAGAGATCAACTGAGCACACAGGTCACACAACTGGCATGTAGCAGAGTTAGGTACCAAATGCAACCTGGCCAGACCCCATGCTTTACCATGATGTCCCATGCCAACACCCTCAGTCCTGAGATGAATGGGAATTGGCTTAAAATAAATTAACAGTGTGTGGCATGTCCGACCATGTCTAGCTCAGCCTTCATGATGCAGCTCAGAAGCTCCTTCTTTCACGATGTCTTCGAGACCACCATCTGTTTAGAATGTCGTTTGCCTTCTCTATAATCAGAATTCACTGATGGTCTGTAATTATGGACTTAATTAGAGTCATCTGCTTTATTGTAACTTATTTATTTCTTAGTGAGCTTTATATCATCAATAAGATCTTTAGTACCTCAGGGACCAATCTCATGTCACATCCTCAAAACATATTTTCATGTCTCCCAAATCTCAAATTATATAATCAGCCCATAAGGTAGAGGTTTCATATATCAAGCGTTCTCCTTGTCTAGTGTCTTCAATTTATAAATGTGGACATGAAGACATAAAGAAGTAAATAATTGAAGCAAGACCACGTAACTAGCTCGTTCACTCATAGGCATTATTTATTGAGTCTCTGTTATGTGACAAGCACAATGGCAGGAAAAGAGGAAAAATGAAAATAAATGAATGAAGAAACAATAATTTCTGAGAGTGACAAACACTATCTGGGATAAAATGCTCAACAGAGACGAGTGACAGAGAATAGCGGGGGTTTCTGAGCTGTGTAGAGTGGTTAGAGACACCGTATTGAACCAAGCAATCGTAGCAAGAAGACCAGAGTGAGGAGAAATAGGACTATGCAGAACTCTGGGGTGTGGAGCATTTGACACAGCAAATGCAAGATCCATGGCATGGACAGGGCTGTCGTGTCCAAGGGACAGAAAGAAGGCACGAGTCTGGAGTGCAGGACAGTTAGAACTTCACACCAGTATAAGGGAAAGCATCTGAGGGCTTTAGGCAGGGAAGCCACAGGGCCTAACTTACATTTTACAACAGTCTGCTGGCTGCCGTATAAAACAAGGGGTTGGAGAGAAGTAAAAATAAAACAGAGATCAACTGGGAAAGTGGTTTTATATTCTTTATTGATGTATAATTGAGGTACAAGAAATTGATTCTTATAGACCCCTCTCCCCACTATCCCCTCCCCACTCCCTTCTGGCTATTGTTACATTGTTCTTAATTTCATGTCTCTAGTTATATTTTGTTTGCTTTTTTCTTTTTTGATTATGTTCCAGTTAAAGGTGAGATCATATGGTATTTGTCCCTCACCGCCTGGCTTATTTCACTTAGCATAATGCTCTCCAGTTCCATCCATGCCATTGCAAAAGGACACAAGGACAAAATCAAGGGGAAGGGTGGGGGAGGGAGGTGGGACTAGCTGGGGTGGGGTGGAGGGATGGGGAGAAAATGCAGACAATTGTAACTGAATAAAAAAAATTGAAATTAAAAAAAAAAGAAATTGATTCTTAATGTATGTAACTTGAATAATTTGGACATATTTATACACCCATGAAAACATCACCACATTATCAAGGTCATAGATAATATCCATCACCTCCCTTGTGCTTCTTTTGTCTTTCTGCATGTGTTAGGAATACTTAAAATGAGGTCTACCTACTTAAAATGTCAAGTGCACAGTACAGTATTGTTAAACATAGGTGCTGTGTTGAACAGCAGATCTCTAGAATGTAGGCATCTGGCATAACTGAAACTACATGGATTAAATAATAACTCCCCATTTTCCCCACCCCTTCCCCAGCCACCGATAAATCACCATTCTGTTCATTCTCTGCTTCTGTGAGTGTCACTCACATGTGGGATATAAAATAAAAAGCAACACATGAACAAACAAACAAAAAGACAAATAAAATAAACCTCGTAGATACAGACACCAGAAGGGTGTTCACCAGAGGGGAAGGGGGTTAGAGGGAAGACAAAGAGAGCCCAGGGGGTCAAATACAAGGTGATGGAAGGAAACTGGACTTTGGGTAATGAGAACACAACGGAGTATACAGAAGTTATATTATAAAGTTGTACACCTGCTATTAACCAAAGTTACCCAATACATTAAATTTAACAAAAAGAAATGGGAGCAGCCTTGGGACACATTTCTCCAGCTCTTACCCCTCAGTGCCCTTTGGCATAGTGTTTAGAGGTTGGCCCGGCAGTGAAGGAGGCAGAACAGACAGGGGCCCCGCTGGCCCTATGTGTATTAGCTAAAGGTTATCGGTATGCTCCCACTGTTCTCCAAAGAACTGTTTATTATTTCCCATATTCCCTGGCTGTCTTTGCATCAAAGGATGAATGAGTGCGCATGCACGGGGAGGGCCCCTGATGCTCACAGACACCCACACTCCAGGCAGAGCTCCAGCAAACTTGAAAGAGGCAGTACCAGCTGATACTATCACAGATCCCTTTGAGAAACATATTTTTATAGCTTCCTGATCTGCATCCCTTTGCATGACCCTCAGTATTAATTCTGAGTTTGCTTAATCACCACTGAGCACAGTGAGAGCAGGATCCTGATGTTCTGGGTCAAGACAAAGCCGTGGGGAGCGGGATGGGAAGTGCAGAGTCTGTCCTCTGTTTGCTCCAGAGATCCTGGAGCCAGGAAGAGGCCTCCAAAGAAGGAAGTTTCCACTCAGAATGGCATAGCAGAAAGGGAAGATGAGGAAGAAGTTGAACACCCAGGTAGGGACATTAGAAGGAAAGGATGAGACTGTGCTCAGAGCATCTTACTTGGTCCACAGGGCAGCTTGGCCAGGCTGCCTCTCCCGGCCTCATCTTGCCAATGCGGCGGGGAAGCTCTGAGATATGAAGCTCTCTCTCCTGGTCATGAAGACTGCAGAAGCAAGGCCAGGCATTGAACTGAAGGCTTCCTATGCCATGGCCCTGTCCCAGGAGAGGGCTGTGACAGAAAGAGAATGTATAAGAATGTGAAGCAATGGGCCTTCCATGTAGGATACACTGGTGGGGGAGCTGTATCCTGAGATCCTTGCTTTCAGAGTAGAGAGGTGGGGAGCTCAGTGGGTGAGAGAGAATGAAGCCTTTGGTTTCCCTGCTGTGCATGTAGCTGAGGGTTAGTGAGGTCTTCTGGAGGCATGGGAATCTTCAACTGACACCCAGACACTTCTGGGTACCTTATTTCTCTGACTCCAACTTCTTACAGGTAATCCTTTCCTAATCCTTCCTGATAGGAATTGTATTAATCAAGACTCTTTTGATTGCAAGTGACAGAAACCCATCTTAAGCAAAACTAGGGATTTTATTGGTGCATGAGAGAAACGTCCAGGAAGTTGACCTAGCTTCACGTACACCTGGATGCAGGTACTCAGTGTTGTCTTGCGGAAGCAGACATGTTCTCCCTTCTAGCCCTGGGTCCCTAGCACTAGGTTCCCTCTCAGGCAGACCATTTTAAAGAGCACCATGGCTGCTGTGTCTCCACGTTTGCCTTCTCATTGAGCCCAGTGAGAAGAGAATGTGTGTTTGTACTCAACAGTACCAGCAAGCTTTGGGATGTCTCTGATATTCATGGTTCTGTCATATGTCCGTTGTTAAAACAACCAAAATAGTAGAGCATGAGGGGCAGAGAAAATGCTGACGGGCCAGGCTTGAAGCACAAGCCCACACCTGAACCACAGGCACACACCTGGACCCCAGGCCCAGCCCTGGTCCCTAGGCCCACATACCTGGACCATAGGCCCACACCTGGATCATAAGCTGACACATGAATCACAAGCCCACACCTGGACCTCAGGCCTACACCCAGACGACAGGTCCACATGGAATCACAAGCCCAGTCCTAAGTCACCAGTCCTGGATCACAAGCCCACACCTGAAGCAACAACACAGGAAAGGACTGCACAGACCTCATGCCCCCGGATGGACAGTGTGTGGTAAAGAAGGAGAGTCTGACCTGATGAAAACCAAGTGTCAATGTCAAAAGGTGGAGGAAAGGATCTGGAAGAAGAACAGAAAATGAACTGATGGTGATTGATGCCCCCAGTGGGAATCATGTCAAACCCCACCGAGCCCTTTCTAAATCTCTGCTGTTCATGGAGAGGCTTGGGGACCAGCAGCGTCAGTGTCACCTGGGAGCTTGTTATCGATGCAGAATCTGAGCCCTCACCAGGAGCCACTGGATCAGAAGCTGCGTTTCATCAAGATCCCGCTGAGAGCTGTGAGCACATTAAAGTTTGACAAGCACTAATCTCAACTTGGTCGAGCATTATTATGCCATTGATGAATGGTCCTTAGGTAGGAGAAAGATGCTCAGCTTGGGAATGAGGAGAACTTGCTTCTGGATCCCGGCTCTACTACTGAGCTCAGGACCTCTGGGCACATTTTTCTTTCTGTCCTCTGTTTCCATTTTCTCATCAGAAAAGTGATGCATGTGGGAGAGTAGACCTCCAAGATTTCTGCCGGTTTCTGGCCTTTTGAAATTCTGGATTCGGTAAATCTCAAAAGAGAAGTTAATTTTTGGATAATAAAAACCATAATAAAGGGTTTTCTGTAGCTGTTGAAAAGGATGCATTCAGAAGATATCTTTGGAACCCAAAATTTAGATTTCCCAACTTAGAAACCAAGCTAGAGTTCCACTGATGGTTTGAAACCCTTGAATTCCATGCAAAAGATTGAAAATGCTATGCTAGATGCTATGGTTCTGAGGAGAAGTTCTGCACAGACTCAGAGAAAAGGGTGCAGTGTTTCCAGACTTCCCAGCGAAATCCAGGCATCCATCCCAAAGGAGGTGAGGCATAAAGTAAGCCTTGAAAACCATGTAGAATTGAGTTCTGGAAAGTCTAGAGGAAGCTCTTAAATAATCAGGCCTACCTCTCCTCATTCTATTAATTGTTTTCAGAATATAAAAGAACTTAAATAACAAGAGCTCCAATTAAATAATAGCAGCTAAGACTTCCTGTGGTAATTAGGGAGATGGATCGCCAGTAATTAACGTGGAGCCCCCAGAAGCCGCCTTCACCCTTTGGCAATCAGCTCTCAGCTGTTTGCTCTTCCATGGAACACTGAGGATTTCTAGTTGCCTTTTATGTTCTCTGTGTTATTAATACCCCAAATACCTCTGTGTAAAACATTAATTGCCTGCCTGCCAGCTCACACCTGAATCTCAACACTCGGTCTGTTGAAACCAAATCCATCATCACACTTTGCTGGGGAACTGACCGCAAGGGTCTGGAGCTTGAACGGAATCCCAGATGCACTGGATGCAGGCCCCTCAGCCCACATGGAACACTTGTCGAAACAGCCATCGCCCTCAAGAAGAAAAATACATTTTAAAACAGAAAGCAGACAAAAGCAGGGCTCTGTTCCACTTGCCGGCGCTACTGGGGTATGAGAAAGCAAGCATCCTGGGGAGCAAATTAGAGAGATAACGACTTTGGTAAAACTCGACTTGAAATGGCAGTTAGAAGGGGCTGCTGCTAATAGCTTGTCACTGCCTTTGTTGGAGGAGCTGAGCAAAGACAGAAGAGGGAACAGGCCAGCATGCTCACTGCCTAGCTGGGAGTACAGCCCTGTGCTGTATGAAAGTGGCTCTTAAGGATTCAGGGAAATTTTCCCTGGATGAGCTAACCCAGTGCCATGACCTGCAGCTTCATTTATAAACGAATGACCCTCAGACCTTGAACTCCAGCCTTTACCCCTTGTTGTAACTCCCCACTCCTCTCTCTGAGCATCTATTGGCTTTTCCAGTTCACTTTTGTATTTCAAGAGCCCAGCAGCAAAGACATGGCATGTGTCAATCAAACAAATGCCTTCCATTGTCTGCAATTCTGGAGCTATTACATAAAAGCAATTGAGCAAGGAGGTCTGATGAACCACGGTCAGCCACCCAGGAGGCAGAGCCTGATGGAAAATAAGGAAAAGTCATTGGCAGGGTCAAATGGAATACACTGAAGACACCTGGCTTATGGGTGTTCCAAACCTACCAATCCCCAAATGGAACTCAGAGTAGGTCTCTCCCTACTCGTCCCCAAACCATTGCCTATTCCAGTCTTCCCCCTCATAGAAAGACACCTCCAGCCACCCAGGTTACCCAGACCTCAAATTTAGGAGCTGCCCTGAGTCCTTTCCTTTCCCTTTGTCCAACTAGCATTCTTCCAGCAAATCCTATACTTGGATTTTCCAAACACACTCTGAATATATTGCCCCAATCTCACCGTTTCCATTCTGAAACAAGTCACTTTGATCTCTATAGTGGATTATTATAGTTGTCTCCTGGTTGGTCCCCCTGCTTCTACTTCTCTAAAGTCCATTACTGACTCATAGAATTAAATCCAAATTCCTTGTTCATCCCTACATAGGTCTGTGTGATGGTCCCTGCTTATCTTTCCACCGTTGTTTCTTATCACTCATCACCCTAGCAACCCTCTTCCAGCTATACTGGTCGTGCCCGGCCTTTCAAGTAGGTTGATTAAATTCCTGCATTAGGACTTTGCACCAACTATTCCTTTTGCTTGGAAACCCCTTTCTGGAAACAGCAAGCATCCTTGTGTTGGGCTTTGAATATCAAATTAAATGTCACCTTCTCAGAGATATTTTTAGACCACACAATCTAAAGTTGGCTCTGTAACCCTCTCTATCCTGTCATCCCGATTTTATTTGCTATGTGTTTATTCATTTGTTTGTTTACTTAGTTTTTTAAGTGTTGTCTGAGTTTCTCACTATAATGCAGAACCTATGAGGTCAACGGCATTTTCTCTCTCGTTTGTCTAGGAAAATAATAGGAGCTCAAAAAGATATTTCTGGTTGAACGCTTGGGAGCTGTTAACATTAATATAATTTTTAAAGTATCCAGAATAAAGGCAAAGGAGAAACAAGGGAAACATTTTAACTTTTGGATACAGATTATCTGAATTTAAATTTAGCCATGAGAAACTATGGGGAAATTACCACGTTTTTATGCCTCAGCCTTTTCACTTATTAAGTGGGGATTATAATATTACATATTTCATAGGCTTTTGTGAGGATTAAATTAAAGAAGGCGTGTAAACTTCCCAGCAAATTGCATGACAAGGAAGATATACCCTGTCAATAATAACTGTAGTTTTGTTTGAAACAAAAATTATTGGTGTTGTTAGGGTAGGAAAACAATTTACATAGAAAAGCTAAAAATATTATGTATTTCAATTTCCTTGACAAATAAACTCAATTAAGGATTATGTTTCACTCACTGCTACAGAATCAGAGTATTTGATATGTAATAGATATTCAGTTTTTGCAAATGAATAATTGATGAACAAATGAGTAGTTTAATAGTGTGACAAGCAGTGTAATAGAATGGAAAGAGGACTGGTAATCCAAACCAAATTAATATGTTTACTCAAGAAAAAAAGATTTAATGAGTACTAACTGTGTGCTGGTCATTATTCTAGGTAATGCAGAAACAGCAATGAACTGCAGAAGCATAACTCCATGAGGCTTCTGTTGGGAAAAACAATTCAGGGAAATGAGACCAGGTTTGCTGGTGGGTTGTGATTTAAAATAGGTATTAGCAATGGCATCACTGAAAAGGAGACATTTAAGAAAAGACCTGCAGGAAGTAAGGGAACCAGCTGGATGGGTGTCTGGGGAACAATGTTTTTGCTGGAGAGTGTAGACCAAGTTGGTTGTTGGCACCAAGTTAATGCCAACAGGAATTCCCAATTTTGGGTGCTGTGAAAACAGGAACTTTATGCAGAGCAAACAGCTCAGTTGTGATACCTCATGGTTGTGAGAACAGTTTGGCTGGGGAACAGCTCAGTAGTGTTACAGCTCAATTATAAAGCAGTACAGCTATGGAAGAGTATGGCTGTGAGGCGGCGCTCAGGTGAGACCCCTCTCCAGGTAGGCAGCTCTGCTTTGCTCTGGTTGGCTCCACTTGGCCCAGTTGGCTCTGCCCTGCCCTGTTCTGCACCAGCCTACTTTGCTCCAGTAAGACATCTTCAGTGTTTCAGCTCCACCTGGGGAAAATCAGTCTTTCATCTGTAGAAAGAAATACTGCACTCTCAGAGCCAGAGCGGAGCTGATTTATATAGAGGGAAGGCCCCACCTCTCGTCCCTGATTGACTTATCCATGAGAAAAAGAACTTCAAGTTCTTATAGTTTGATTGGTCCAAAGGCACTTTCCTGGTTGGTCAAAATGGAGCCTTTCTGATTGGTTGGTAGAGATGTTGATGGGAATATAGCTGCACAGCTTTGATTGGATGGGGAAAGTCTCAGACCTGTTGGTTGAATTACATTTCCAGGAACCGCTTTATAAGGGCTGGCTCAGAGGGCAGGAACACAGTGTAGGAGGCAGGCAGTTCAGTTTAGGCTTGTCCATGAAGTGCACCTTGTGAAAGATGCTCTGTTTAGAAATGGCTGCTAAGCTCCATATTTTCTTTCTTTGTTTTAATTTGAGCCCAGTTAGCTACCAGGAGTCCTTCTTGGTAGGTGTCTCCTTTCTCAGGGTCCACAAGAGAAAGCCTGAGGTCAGGTTGTGCAATCAGGAGCCTACTAGTTGGGGTAGTGAAACAGGCAAGGCAGTGTTGGGAAATGAGGGCAGAAAGGTCAATTGGAGCAGAGAATACGGGACCCCCAAAACCATCATAAAGGCTTTGGCTTCTAGGGCAGGCCAGAAACGAATCCATGGTGTGTGTGGGTGACTGATGGAGTGATAGAATCTGACTGCCTTTAGCAGGACCACTCTTGTTGCTCTGATGAAAAGTGACTGTGGAGTAAAAGGATGGAAGCAGAGACAGCAGGGAGGAAGAACTGGACCATGATGAGAGCAAAGGCAGTGGTGAAATATGTGGTCAGATTCCTAATGTCCCAGCAGACGGGATAAGAAAAAGTCCCATACGATGAGGGAGTAAGAATGCACACTTGGTTTTGTAGCCATCTTTAAGCAATCTCATTGGGTCATGTGCCCATGACCACTTTTCCATTCAAAATGCTATCGTTTGATTTTGGTTGCTATGAAACTTTTGTGAACCTAATTCTCCAGGAGAGAATCAGAATGAATATAACATGACTCCAAGGGGTCTTAGTCCAGCATGTTTGGACAGGATGGCTATACTCACAGTTTGTTCCTTGCAACATCTCCCCCACGAAATTTTAACTGATGTTATTTAAAATGACAGGTACATTTAGTAAAAACAAAAATAAATAATAGCTGTAAGCCAAAGAGATAGGCTTCAGAAGAGGACGGCCCTGCCAACAACGTGATCTCAGACGTCTACCCTCCAGAACCATGACGACATAAATTTCTCTTGCTTGAGCCACTCGGCCTGTAGTATCTCGTTATGCAGTCCTAGGAAACCAACACACAGAGTATCGGCCCCTTTCACGGAACTTTTCTAAGGCAGTGCACTAGGAGGATCTCAAGACCACTCAGAAATATCAGGGGCAATGGGAAACTGACTATTTAAGAAGGAAATCTCTGAAAGATAGCAGAAGTGAATCTCTAGATGCTAAAGGTAAAAAAGCTATCAAGAAGCAGAAAATAAAAGCATATGAAGGGGGAAACATAAAATGTCTCATAAAATGCACACGAGGGGGCGGGTCTCCTTACTCTGGGACAAAAACAGGAGGAGGATTTCGAACTAAAGCAAGAAGGCCGCACCCCACTAAGGATGCACCAGAGATCCCGAGCCACCCACGGACGGTGCTAAGCCGTGACCCAACTAGCGACTTTCTCTGTGTAGCTGCTCGGATTAGGATGAAAAACAAATTGGAATTTGGAGAGAATGAAAAATTACAGAATTAATTTTCAAGTGATAACCTAGTACTTAATATGCTTGTGACACACTCTGCCCTGTTAATTGCATTTCATTTTGACAATCTCTTGAGATACGACTGCTAGCAAAATTCTGAGGAAGTGCATGCATGTATGTGCTATGGGGATGATGGGTAATATACCATCAAAGGCTACACTTCATGAAAGTAATTCATGGGGACATTTTCAGAAGGGAGCACCATTATAGGTATTTCTTGGAAAAAAAATGTTTAAATGAGTTTTCTACTATTTCTGTTATTCAATTCAGTTGACCCACTGCTCTTTAAGGGTTTCCCATAATTTACCAAGAAGAATTAAATACTCTTCCCAAAGTGTTTTTCTTTTTAGGTAACTGGCATGGGCTTCAGAGATAATTATTTTCTTCCCTGCAGACTTGTCCTCAATACCTGATGAGGTCTTACAAAAAGAAATTGCATGTCTCATACCAACATTTTCAGACTAAGCACGAAACAGGTCACAAGATAGAAACAAATTCGTAACTAGCAGGAGGTTTCTGCGAAGTATTTGGCTAAAACTTGCAGGTATTGAATCCCTTTAAAACAAAGCTGAACCACTAGATGGGAGCTGGTTTCCAATGGAACCAACTGCCAAGTGACAAGAGGATTGGACCTTTCGGACCCATCTCCTGCCAGTGGGCAGGGAAGAGGGGCTGGAGGTGGAATTGATCATCGCCGATGCGCGATGATTTCAGTGATCGTTGTCTATGTAGTAAAGCCTCCATAAAACCCCAAAGGACAGGGGTCAGGTTGTTTCTGGGTGGTGGACACATGGAGATCCAGGGCGGGTAGTGGGCCTGCAGGGCAGAGAAGGTCTGTGCTCCTTCCCACATCTCCTGCTGTGAGAACACCTCATCTCTTCCATCTAGTGCAGGGGTGTCAAACTCGTTTTCACCGGGGGCCACATTTGCCTCGCAGTTGCCTTCAAAGGGCCGAATGTCATGTTAGGACTGTATAAATGCAACTACTCCTTAGTAGTTAAGCAAGAGCTCAGTGCTGCCACCGGGTAGAAACAAGGTGCCAGTCCGGATAAAACAAGGTGGAGGGCCGGATTCGGCCTGCGGGCTTTGTATTTGTCACCTGTGTTCTAGTGCTTGCTGAGTTGTATTTTTTCATAATAAACCTGTAAATAGTAAGTAAACTCTTTCTCTGAGTTCTGTGAGCCACTCTAACAAATATTGAACCAGAGGAAGGGGTATTGAAAACCTCTGATTTGTGGCTGGCTGGTCAGAAGCCCGTCGACTTGGAATTGGTGTCTGGAGTTGGGAAGAGGGCAGTCCTGTGGGACTGAGCTCTGATCTTAACTCCCCGGTAGCCTCAGAATCGAGTTAAACTGCAGGACATCCAGATGGTGACTGGAGACTTAGAGAATTTGCTTGGTGAGGAAAACCCCAACGGCACTTCTCAGAAGCAAAGTGCTGTGGGTAGCAGAGTAGAAGTGGAGAAAAAACACAGAAACACAGAGTTTTCCCTTTTTGTGTAATGTCAGGTGTTCAACTCAGTTCAGATTCAAACAAGGGCAATAACAGCAAAGCAAATCAAGAAACAAAGCTGTGTTTCAGTCCTGGAAGAAGCAGCTCTTCGAGAAGAAATGTAACCAAAGCCCTAAACAAAACAGTTATGGATAAAAGTTTTCATAGGCAAAATACTGTAAATGCCATGTACTGGCTTATCCAAAACAGCACACTTGAAACTATGTGATCTTATTAACCAATGCCATCCCAATAAATTTAATTTAAAATAAAAATGAGATAAACCTATGAAGGTGAGGGAGATTTATGTCTCAAGTTGGGGCTAGCCATAACCTTTCATCTCTCATGGTCGGACACAAATACAGAATATTAAAGGCCAAAAATCAAATCACGGAAAGCCTGTTCTGCTTCAACATATGCCCCAATGGAAACTGGGTTTTCCACATTTGTGGTACATGTATGTGGAGATCTGGTGGGTTCATGGATGATTTCTTTCAGCATCTATTTAGAAGCTATCAAAGGCAAGCTTCTCAGAATTTAAGAGAAGAGCATTAGCATCATATAAAGATTATAAGAAAAATGAATCTGGAAAATTTTATAGCAAGGTCTTCCTTTGAAGCAAACAATGACATTTTAGTGGCTTTAAAATTCATTATAATTTTCATTAACTGAAGGGGTATGGGGCACTGAGGAAATGTTATTGAAAAAGCTGCATCTCTCTGTGTTAGGAAAAGAAAAGATTGATAATGAAGTCTACAACCTGGGAAAGATTTTTAATTTTGGTCTCTTTTAGAAGCAGGCGCCCTTGAGTGTGGGCATTTTGGGGGAGAGAGTTTGAGCCTCAGGACATGAGGCTGCTGAGGTTCCAGGAATGCTGGGTTGGGCACAAGTGCCACTGGGGATTTGGCTGTGTGACTCTCTACTAAGCTTGTTATTGTGTTATTGATGGTCTGCACTTTGACAACCATGGGACTGGGGTGGTGTGCCCTTAATCCCAATTTTCTTGTCAATCTCTCTCTCTCTTTCTCTCTCTTTGCTTTTGTGGTAATACCTTTGACATTTTAGCAGAAATGGCTATGCTTAAAAATACAGAGATAAATGCCAGAAGAAACAACTAAATATATGAAATTATGGCCTTTGGAGAGTAGCGCTCAAGGGAAGGGAAGCATGAGCGGAGAGCATTTCACTCTCTTTATAAGCCTACTCTGCACAACATGAATAAAAATCAACTTCAACCACATTAATAATCTTCAGTAAAAGACTTCAACAAAGTTATATATCTAAACAAGATAAGAGACTAGTTATATGTTAAGCAAGTTAACACATTAGTTAAGCAATTAGTTAAGAAATGTTAAGCCATTTAACAGGTTAGTTATGTATTATTCAAGTTACAGGTCTAGCAATATAACATACTAGATAGCCTGACATGTACTGATCACATGCCACTCGTACATACCAGATAGGTCATAACAAGCAACTTTTGAACACATAGTTGAGTGCTTAAGAAATTAAGCCAGGGACTAAACATACATAAAGAATAAAAAACCGGGGAACCAAGATGGCGGTGTAGGTAGACACACTGCGCCTCCTCGCACAACCAGAACTGACAGAGAATCGAACAGCAAGGGGGACCGACACCAAGGAAATAGAAAATAAACATTCATCCAGACTGGTAGGAGGGGCGGAGACGGGCACCGGGGTGGAGAGGACTCGCGTGGCTGTGGCGGGACTGAGACTGGCGGAGTGTGGGACAAATGGCGCAGGCAGTCCAAGCACTAGCAGACCCTGCGGCCCTACATTTGCACAGATAAACCCAGAGGGCCGGACTCAGAGTGGCGGAGAACGGGGCAGGCAGAGTGGCGGGTAGCACCCTGCGGCACCACATTCGCCCACAGATAAACCAGACGAACAGCGGGCAGTGAAGCAGACTGCGCAACCCAGGGCTCCAGCTCGGGGAAATAAAGCCTCAAACCTTTGATTGAAAACACCCGTGGGGGTTGGGGTGGCAGCAGGAGAGACTCCCAGCCTCACAGGAGAGGTTGTTGGAGAGACCCACAGGGGCCTAGAGTGTGCACAGGCCCACTTACTCAGGAACCAGCACCAGAGTGGCCCAGTTTGATTGTGGGTATCGGAGTGAAGGATTGAAATCCGGAGGAGGGTGAGACGGGCGCCATTGCTCCCACTGGGCCCCTCCCCCAAGTACAGAGTCACAGCGCAGCGACCAGCATTACCCTGCCCCGGTGAACACCTAAGGCTCCACCCCTTAAAGTAACAGATGCACCAAGACAAACAAACAAACAAAAAAAATGGCCCAAATGACAGAACACTTCAAAGCTCCAGAAAAAATACAACTAAGCGAGGAAGAGACAGCCAACCTATCGGATGCACAGTTCAAAGCACTGGTTATCAATATGCTCACAGACTTGGTTGAATCTGTTCGAAAAACAGATGAAAAAATGAAGCCTATGCTAAGAGAAACAAAGGAAAATGTACAGGGAACCAATAGTGATGCGAAGGAAACTGGGACTCAAATCAATGGTGTGGACCAGAAGGAAGAAACAAACATCCAACCAGAAAAGAATGAAGAAACAAGAACTTGGAAAAATGAGGAGAGGCTTAGGAACCTCCAGGACACCTTGAAACGTTCCAACATCCGAATTATAGGGGTGCCAGAAGGAGAAGAGGAAGAACAAAAAATTGAAAACTTATTTGAACAAATAATGGAGAACTTCCCCGATCTGGCAAAGGAAATAGACTTCCGGGAAGTCCAGGAAGCTCAGAGAGTCCCAAAGAAGCTGGACCCAAGGAGGAACACAACAAGGCACATCATAATTACATTACCCAAGATTAAACGCAAGGACCTACATCCAAGATTACTGTATCCAGCAAAGCTATCATTTAGAATGGAAGGGAAGATAAAGTGCTTCTCAGATAAGGTCAAGTTAAAGAAGCTCATCATCACCAAGCCCTTATTATATGAAATGTTAAAGGGAGTTACCTAAGAAAAAGAAAATCAAAAATAGGAACAGTAAAAATGACAGCAAACTCACAGTTATTAACGACCATACCTAAAACAAAAACGAGAGCAAACTAGGCAAACGACTAGAACATGAGGGTTGTCAATAAGGGAGTGGGAGGGGGAGGGGGGGGAAAGGTACAGAGAATAAGTAGCATAGATGATAGGTGGAAAATAGACAGGGGGAGGGTAAAAATAGTGTAGGAAGTGTAGAAGCCAAAGAACTTATAAGTATGACCCATGGACATGAACTATGGGGGGGAATGTGGGAGGGAGGGGTGGACAGGATGGAGTGGAGTGGGGGGGGAATGGGACAACTGTAATAGCATAATCAATAAATATATTTTTTTAAAAAAGAATAAAAAACCAAGGAATCAGGTACTGTGGAGAGGGAAAGAGAGACAGACAGACAGACAGAGACGGAGAGAGCCTTTGACACCAGAGAGTGTTTTAAAAGCTTGTCTGTCTTTGCCTGGACACAACATGGAAACAAACAACAAAAACAAATCTCTTTTGAGATTTTGTTAGCACAGCTCTCATGCAAGTTGGAGGGTTAAACTTGTACTATCTTTTTAAGCTAATAAATTAAACTAAAAGCTGTTCCTGGGCTGACATCCTGGAGCACTGGACTAAAGCAAACATGAAACACACCCTTTACTGAGCCACTCGGGGCATCCACATATACCACTCAACTGAGCATGACTCACAGACCAAAATTACAAAACCCACAGATGAACTGTCCAATATTTAGTCATTCGACACCTATTTCTCAATACCAGTTGTAAGTCAGACATTGATCTAGGCACTGCAGAAAGAGCAAAGAGGGAAAAAAGCAAAGGCTCCTGGAGAAGGAACATTCAGGTCAAGGAAACTGAGTTCAAACCCACCAAGGCTGCATCAGAATTAGATCCCCCCCAATGTCAAACAAGGGAGCAATTGAATAGCCTATAGACTACAAACATTGCTAAAATCACTAAAATTAATACCAGGGTGATATAATAAAATAAATAAATACAAACCAAAATGAAAAATATAGCCACTGAAATAAAAAATAAAATAAAATAAAAACCCAAATCAACCCATGGTTTAAATGGCTGATTCAACAGAGCTGACGAATTAATGAGTTGACATAAATCTGAAAAAATACTCAGGATGCACTAAAGACAAAATGAAGAGAAGAAAATGAAAGGTTGTCATGTGGAGAGACAATGAAAAGGTCCACTTACTATAGAAAGAATGGGAGGGAGGCAATATTGAAAATCCATGGGGTATTGACGATTTTTCAGAATTAATGAATGTTTATGTTAGGAACAAACTCTGACATTTTTTTCCTGAGTTGATAAATCTATATCATTCCGTGCATCCTCATACCATTACAGTATTCATATTCTATTATTATTTTCTGTTGTAATAACTTTTTTCTTGCTCCCTCTTTTCCTCCCTTCATTTCTTCCTTCTTTCTCTCTTCTTTCCTTCTTACCAACGTCCCTGAGTACCTGCCACCCACACACACTATGGAGAAGGCAATGCTGAGCTTTGAAGGGTTCTACCACCCAGTGCACAGAACTGCCATGTCCCTCAGTGGGTTCTGGAGAGCAGAGCTGAGAAAAGGGATGGTCCTTGAACACACGCAGATCTAAGTTCAAGTCCAGGATCCTGTAAGGAGTCTATGATTTGGGATCTGTGAACATCCATTTCTTTATCATCAAATTAAGATATTAAGTCTATCAGTGCCACTAAGAATTCAGACAGGAGATGGATTCTCCACTAGAGAATTCAACACAGAGAAGTTAATAGAAAGAAGTGTTAACTAGGTGTTACGCAAGTAAAATTCACAAAGGGGAAGAATAAGTTGTGGAGGTGGATGGACAAAGGGAAGGGGTTGGAATTATGGAACGTACAGCTTGCTGTAGGCTCTGGCTGAGTGGAAGCCTTGGCCCCTTGGGAAAGGGCACCATCTTGGGCTGGCATTCTCAGGGCTCAAGAGAGGACCTGTGACTCTAAGGCCTAGGCCTCTTTCTGTGTGCGTAGGGGAGCTGGGAGGGGAGGACACCATGAAGCAGCTTTTTTAGTACATTTGGGAAACTAGAGACTAGAAAATCAGAACCAACTGCTGCTACTAGAACAAACTGCTGGAACAAACTACCTCCATCAGAGTGAAGACATTTTGTTAGGGTGAGGCTGACTGGAAGGGGGAACCCATCGAAGGAGCACATCTCTCCTTTTGTCTTCCTATCTGCCTTAGCACCTCCCACTGGCAGAGCCCCACAGGCTGCCCCTGGCAGAAGGAGGTATGTCTTGCAGAGTCCCAGTCCCATTGTCCAGAGCACGAAGTCACAGACCAGCAGGATTTCCAAGGCAAGAGCTTACTCATGGGCTGGTTCAGCCAGTGGCTAACTCAGCATCCACATACACATACACGTATTTACACTGTATAGGACAACAGAAAGAGTGTTATAATTCTGCTAAGAAGGTGCTATTTTTTTTTTGTACAAATAAAGACATTTCCATCTGCTCCCCAAAATGAGGAGATAGGAAGTCCTACTGGTCATTGTATCCATGTCTTGGGGAGAGTCATAGCTAACACTCTCTGGACTATGTTAATTATTTTGTAAATTTAGTCATGATCTCATCTGAATATTTTGTTACCTGAAGAGTCCATTGTAGATGGAGAAAGAGACTTCCGGCCAAGATGGAGGTGTAGGTAGGTACGCTGTGCCTCCTCACACAACCAAAAGAACAACAACACATTTTAAAACAAAAAACAACCAGAACTGACAGAAAATTGAACTGTATGGAAGTCCGACAACCAAGCAGTTAAAAAACAAAAATCATCCAGACCTGTAGGAAGGGCAGAGATGGGCAGCCAGGGTGGAGAGGACTTGCAGCAAGGTGGCAGCTGGCAGATGGAGTGGTCCCACATTTATGTGCAGATAAACCCAGAGGAACAACTGGGGAGTGAGACAGACCACACAACCCAGGGTTCCAGCATGGGGAAATAAAACCTCAAAACCTCTGACTGACAAAACCTGTGAGGGTTTTTGAGGTGTCAGGAGAAGCTCCCGGCCTCACAGGAGACTTCATTGGAGAGACCCACAGGGTCCTAGAACGTACACAAAACCACCAACCCAGGAATCAGCACCAGAAGGGCCCAATTTGCATGTGGGTAGCGGATGAAGTAACTGAAAGCCTTCCAAGAGCTGAGCAAGTGGCACTGCTCCCTCTCAGACCCCTCCCCCACATATAGCCCTACAACACAGTGATGTGGGTTACCCTGCCCTGGTGAACACCTAAGGCTCCCTTAGGTGTGACAGGTGTGCTGAGACAAAAAAAAAAAATGTGCCCCAAATGAAATGAGGAAGAGATGACCAACTTATCAGATGCACAGTTCAAAACACTGGTAATCAGGATGCTCATAGAAGTGATTGAGTATGGTCACAAAATAGAGGGAAAAGTGAAAGCTATGAAATGTGAAATAAAGGAAAACGTACAGGGAACCAACAGTGATGGGAAGGGAACCAGTACTCAATTCAATAGTTTGGACAAGAAGGAAGAAATGAACATTCAACCAGAACAGAATGAAGAAACAAGAATTCACAAAATGAGAAGAGGCTTATGAACCTATGGAGCAACTTTAAACATCCCAACATCCAAATCATAGGGGTGCCAGAAGGAGAATAGGAAGAACAAGAAATGGAAAACTTATTTGAAAACATAATGAAAGAGAATTTCCCCAATCTAGCAAAAGCAATAGACTTTCAGGAAGTCCAGGAAGCTCAGAGAGCCCCTAACAAGTTGGACCCAAGGAAGCACACACCAAGGCACATCCTAATTACATTACCCAAGATTAAAGAGAAGGAGAGAATCTTAAAAGCAGCAAGAAAAAAGGAGAGACTTACTACAAAGGAGTTCCCATAAGACTCTCAGCTGATTTCTCAAAAGAAATCTTACAGGCAAGAAGTATTCGAAGTCGTGAAAGGCAAGGACCTATATCCAAAATTACTCTATCCAGCAAAGCTATCATTTAGAATGGAAAGGCAGATGAAGTGCTTCCCAGATAAGGTTAAGTTAAAAGAATTCATCCTTACCAAGCCCTTATTATATGAAATGTTAAAGGGACTTATCTAAGAAAAAGAAGATGATCAAAACTATGAACAGTAAAATGGCAACAAACTCACAACTATAAACAACTGAACCTAAAAACAAAAACAAACACAAGCTAAGCAAACAACTAGAACAGGAACAGAATCACAGAGATCATGGGGAGGGTTATCAGTGAGGAGGAGGAGGGGAGAGAGGGGGGAAAGGTACAGGGAATAAGAGGCATAAATGGTAGGTACAAAATAGACAGGGGGAGGTTAAGAAAAGTATAGAAAATGTAGAAGCCAAAGAACTTATATATATGACCCAGGGACATGAGCTAAGGGGGAGTGGAAGGCAGGTGGGAGGGGTTATGCAAGGCTGAGGGGAATAAAGGGGAGGAAATGGGGCAACTATAATAGCATATTCAATAAAACATATTTTTTAGTTTTTTTAAGCTTTCTTTTTTAAAAATTGTTATTGTTATTCAATTGCAGTTGTATGCCTTTTCTCCCCATCCCTCCACCCCACCCCAGCTGAACCCACCTCCTTCCCCCACCTCTACCCTCCCCCTTGATTTTGTCCATGTGTCCTTTATAGTAGTTCCTATAATCCCCTCTCCTCACTGTCCCCTTCCCACTCCCCCCTGGCTATTGTTAGATTGTTCTTAACTCCAATGTCGCTGGTTATATTTTGTTTGCTTTTCTCTTCTGTTGATTACGTTCCAGTTAAAGGTGAGATCATATGGTATTTGTCCCTCACCATCTGGCTTATTTCACTTAGCATAGTGCTCTCCAGTTCCATCCATGCCATTGCAAAGGGCATAAGCTCCTTCTTTCTCTCTGCTGCATAGAATTCCATTGTGTAAATATACCATAGTTTTTGGATCCACTCATTTGCTGATGGGCACTTAGGTGGCTTCTAGTACTTGGCTATTGTCAATTGTGCTGCTAGGAACATTGGGGTGCATAGGTTCTTTTGAATTGGTGTTTCAGGGTTCTTAGGGTATAATCCCAGCATTGGAATTGCTGGGTCAAAGGGCAGTTCCATTTTTAGTTTTCTGAGGAAATTCCATACTGTTTTCCACAGTGGCCTCACCAGTCTGCATTCCCACCAACAGTGCACCAGGGTTCCCTTTTCTCTGCATCCTCTCCAACATTTGTTTGTTGATTTGTCTATGTTGGCCACTCTGACCGGTGTGAGATGGTACCTCATTGTGGTTTTAATTTGCATCTCTCTGATGGCTAGTGATGCTGAGCATCTTTTCATATGTCTCTGGACCCTCTGTATGTCTTCCTTGGAGAAGTGTCTGTTCAAGTCCTTTGTCCATTTTTTAATTGGGTTGTTTGTCTTCCTGGAGTGCAGTCATGTGAGTTCTTTATATATTTTGGAGATCAGGCCCTTGTCTGAGGTATCATTGGCCAATGTGTTTTCCCATACTGTTGGTTCTCTTTTTAATAAAATACAGTTTTTAAAGAAGAGTCCATTATATTAGCTTCCAATGAGATTGGTTAAATAAATATATAATGATAAACTTAACTTCCAATAAAATGTGTATAAAGTGATAAGGTAAAAGAGAAGAGAGCAGAAAAATTAGGTTATGTGTTTGTATACACTTACATTTGTAGACACATTCACATACACATACCACCAAAGAACAACATACACTTAGCTTCTAAACCCTTTGTTTCTGTAACTGGTTACAAAGTCATGGTTAATATTTATAGCTGTTTTCTTTTTTACCCATTCAGAATATCCCTTGACCTCAGCCAGGACCTTAGCTGATCAGCATTTTTTAACTTGCAGAGTGATCCAAACCTTCGTTCCTGGGGGGTCAGAATCCTCACAAGCCTGCCCCTTTTGGTAGTTCTCACTGCAGTTTCTGCTCCCTTTACCACTGGGCATGGGAGCAGGAAGAGGAACTCCTGGGAGTTAATTCCTCCTGGTTGTAGACATGGCTCTTTACGGCCACTTCTTGCTAACAGAGATCAGTCATCCCGGCCGGTAGGTTCACCCCAGGCTTCCTAACCTGCCTCAGCAGAGCAGGGTCAGGATGAGTGGAGATGAGCCTGGACACCAAGTGTCCAGTGGCAGCAGGGTCTCTACAAATGTGAGCTCCTCCCCTGAGCTCTCCTTCAGAGGCCGCTTGTTTATTTCACTGAGGGTTATTGTCTGGGCTCTTCTGAAGAGGTGTCCAATAAATATACCTCTTTATTTTTGCCTGAGTTCTGAGCAGTTTGAGGAATAATATTTTTTAAACAGAGACTACATGATCCCCTTCATTAATTATTGACCCCAGGCTGAAAGACGGTAGATCTCTGAGGGTGAGTCGGTCTTGCCTGCCGACTGAGCTCCAGGATGCGGTGGTAGGTTGGTCCACCTGGTTGCTGCAGCCCAGGCAGCAGCTGAGCCAGGTGAGACTGGCAGCATAGGGCGCCGAAGGGGCCATGTGCTCCTGGGCAGCTGGCTCCCAAGACAAGAGTAGAGGTTGGAACCAGGCATGGCCCACTGATTTTTCCCAAATTTCCCAGTTAGGTAATTTAGTCAGCTCTCCCCTTCTCTTGACCCAGGAGAGTAGGGAGAGGAAAGGCTGGAGGCAGAGATGGTATTTGCAGGGACACTGGGGAGGCCCAGCTTCCACAACTCCAGCAACTATCAATAAACATTTAGGATGGGCCAGATTTGTTCCCTGCTCCTGAGTGTGCAGTAGCGGATGCTATACATCCAACTTTTCAGTAAGACATGGCCAGCCTGCCTTCCTCAGGAAAGGGGAACAGGAAACACCAAACAAAGGTGAGGATGCCACATCTGGGGCACTCAAGAGTCAGGAATCCTGCTGAATGGGAATTAGTGCCTTTCAACACTGTGCTATCCAAGGTCAGATGAATTGTCTGTTCAATACTGTTTTCTGAAAACTTCATACATTATGTACATAGCATTCTGTTGGGATAAAGTCCAACTCTGGGCAGGATTAAAATAAAGCATAGATTCAATTATATTTTTAGTCACTTGATGGGGAAAATTACATATCGTTTTATGTGTCTATACCCAAAAAGAGTTTGGATACGTCCTGTGTTATGAACAAAACAAACACAAGTTATTCTCTCATTCTTTCTTTAAAGCCCCAGATCCCTATTTCTGCCAGGTAGGAGGGTGATTTCATTTCCGTAATGAATGCACAATGGCACCACTTCTTAGAAATCCTAGACCGAAGACAGCGTTATCGCCCCAGCTATCCATTTCTGCAAACAACCTCCTCTCACCTGTCCCCTCCCTTCCTCTCATCTCAAACGTGGCCCATCCTGTCTTCCCAGGGTGCCAAAGTTGGAGAGCTATCCTCTTCTCACACAATCGGAGGGTCTGTTTTAGCGACAATTGTGCTGTGTCCTCTGAAGGAGGCCATCTGTTCACTTGGCGGATGTGAGTGTCTCATTACCTGTCAAGATTTCGAAGTTGGCTCCTGTTAGTGGACTAGAATCCACACCTTTTGATTCATCTGCTCAGGTCCTGTTGCTGCTGGAATCTGCTTCAGGGGAGATGGTTTCACAGGCTCTAGGTGGCCCCTTGGAGCAGGTCGGCCAGGGTTTGGGTTGCTTGGACGGTTTTCGGCGTCTGTGCCCGTCAGCAGTCAATTCATTCCTCAGTGGCTCCGTGCAGGGAAAGAGCTGTTAATCACAGAATGTTGACACCATTTCCCAATTATTTGCTGTATTCCAAATACTGCAGAGGGTGAAATAATGAAAAAAACAGTGTGAGTTCACATTACCAAACACTCTGCGAAATAGACTCATTATATGCAAACCAAATTAACTTTACCGTAGACCACTAATGCCAGATTAGTTAGTAAAGAGATTCACCTAGCTGGCCAGGACACAGTAATCCTGATTGAAATAATGAAAATAATTATAAACTGTCCAATGCCCTTATTTATAGTTGTCAATCCCACAATTTCCCTTTCTTGCCCAAACTGAGAAAATACATTAGGAAGTAACAAGATCCCTGTTCATGCCTCCACCAGAACAAACCAGCTGAAGGCCAGTTTGCTGGGAATTAGCATTAGTTGGGAAAATATCAGGGTGAGGGGATGAGCATTTATTGGAAACCAATTATGTATCAGTTATTTTTTTAGGGGCCTTCTTTACCTTTTTTTAATCTCCATCAACACCTAATGAGGCAAAGGCTAGAAGTTGCACTTTATCGATGAGGAAGGGAGTGTTTGCAGACTTTAACTAAGTCCAAGGTCACCAACCTAGAGAATTGCTAAGAGCATAGATTTTAGATTTGTGTGTTCTCTTCACACACACAAATGGTAACTACAAGAGGAGAGGAACATGTTAATTAATGTGACTGGAGGAATCATTTCTCTATGTATATGTATATCAAAACATCATGTCATTCACCTTAAATATGTAATGATTTGTTTTAAAATAACATAGTAAAAAATAACAAAGTTACTCAAAGAGATAGAAACTAAACCTAACTTGGCCTGAGTGCATAGTCATTCCATTCTGACATACATGTGGGACACACACACACACACACACAACAAGCATTATAGTCTTTTAAGGGTGAGAATTCATGAATTCATTCAACATATATTAAGCTCCTACTATGTGTGGCACACTTTATAAGTCCTGGGGATAGAGCCCTAACAAAATCCCTGCTTTCATGGAGCCTCCTTTCCAGTGAGGGAGCCAACATTGAGCAATAACCATAGAGATATAATGAAAGGCTTCCAGTTTCTGGTCTGGTGGGTAGAGAACTTGGAAACCTTAACTGCTATCCTCATAACAATGAAACAGGCTAAGTCAACTGAAAATCAACAACTCTTCTTAGATCCAACAGATAATCAAGCTAGTAGGGAAATCACTTCCTTCCCCTGAACTACAGAGACCAGCCAATACCAAGAGCAGAAGCCGCTGGTCTAGCTTGGTGGGAACCCTTTACACTGTGATTGAGGGATTTCTGGAGGCTGAGCTTCAGAGAAAACATCCTTGGCTGGGGGAACATGTCCATAGATTTTACTCCAGGAGTAGCTGAATCCATGGTAAACCACAGTCCCCTCTAGCCTTCCTGTCTCACCTATGGGGAGAGGGGAGCTATGAAGCAGGGGGAAGGGCACAGCTCTAGGACATGGGCTCACTGAAGGCCTGACACCAAATCATAGGACCACAGAATGTTTCACATCATCCCACCCCATCAATAACATTCCTGTACAAATCACAGGGGATTATAGCTGATGTGTAATTGAAATCCCATAGCCCCATCTATCTCTGAAATGTATCCCAAAGTCAGCCATCCCCCCTTTCCTTTCCTACTGTTAGGACTTTAGTGCAGATTTTCAGCATCCCTTCCCTGAACTAATGAAATACCTTCCTAGCAAGCCGGTCTTCCTTACCCCAGCACCTCCTGTCTTTTCTCTGCATTACCTCACAGGAACCCCTCTAGAGAAGGGAGCTGGCCACTGTTAATGGTTCCCTCCATGTGTCTGGTAGGACAGTGATGAAGAAGCTGTGTAGCCTAGCGGCTGAGCATAGACTCTGCAATCACAATGCCTTGTCCAGATCTTGGTCCCACTTCTCTGCAGCTGTGACTGAAACCCAGGGAATGGTACCCCAACTATCAGTGCCAAGATTCTGCATCTCTAATAGGGAGAAGTAATAGCACTAGTGTATCATCTTCAAACAGCACTTCTGCTCACTTATTTATTGCCTCCTGCATACCAGGCAGTGTTTCAGGTGCTGGAGATGAGACAATGGTTCTTTAAACCAATGAGACCATCTGGAATAGGATGGAGAAAATATGGAAAGAATGAACTTGTCATTCATACAAGGAGAGATAAGAAGACACGTTGGATATAGGAGGCAGGGGAGTGAGAGCCCAGCAGAGCCATGGGTTACAGCAAAGCTCCTGCTGATTCCTGACACCAAGCCCTGTGAGAGAACATGTTCTCACCAGTTCAGACATTGAATAGAGGCTTAGAATCAAGGTTTATTATGATTTAAAGGAAAAGCAAATAAATATGACATTATTATAGACCTGAAGTTGTATAATGAGATACTTATCAACCACTGTGCAAATGTGGGATTCGAACCAATGAGTAGATTCTTTTGGCTGCAGCAGAAGGTGCAAAGAGTGTTGGGGAAAGGAAGGGAGGGCACGTGTTCCAACAGGTGGATTGGAATGCTGGTGTGCCAGAATCCATTCTCGGCATTCAACCACCCCCAGGAGATGTTCTGTAATCAGCCACACTTTATAGCTGCTGTCTTGGCTCTGTCCCCAGACCTGGTGTAAACAATCTGAACTTGACATTTAATGTTAGGTCTAAACTGGAGGGATAAATGAAGCCATTCTACAGACTGGATAGGGCACCTGGAACAAATACACTATCCATTGATGGGCAGGGCTCTCTTTGTAAAGTCTTGCGCAGGGGCTGTAGACTTCTCAAAGTGCAACATTGAGCTGGTGCAGGGAAAGGAAGTCATTGTGTCTTAGAGATGAGAAATGCCAGGGGCAGCCTGTGCACATTAAATTATTAGCCAGCACCATTTGATTTTGATGACCAGGAGTCACATTGCCAAATCGCATTGTTTGAGGCAGTTCCCCACATGGAGATGCCTTCCTTAGAAGCACTCCCACAATCTCAGATGCAGGGTATGTCAGACTGATGTTGTTCCAAAATTTCTGCCATTCACTGAAAAGCAGTGTCAGAGGGAGCGTGTGATTAGTGGTGGGAAAGAGCTTTGAAGCTAGAGTCAGGACACTGAGGTCGAGACCTGCTCTACACTCCAGTCACTTTCTTAGTTAACAGTGTGCGTAGCTGGTAAGGTATTTGTGAGAAGCAGATAGAATATGGCAGTCCAGAGAATTTGTCAACTGAAAAGAATAGATACTGGATAATGTTATTCCTTTGTAAATAGCATTGACATCATTTAACTTCTTTAAACAATGTAAATGAAATAACTCACACAGTGCTTACTACTGACAGAAAATATATTATGTCCTAAAACTTCTACACATTTTAACTTATCCCCACGTGAACCCTATACAGTAGGAGATTTTATTATCCTCATTTTACAGAAGGGGAAACTGAGGCACAGGGGAGTGAGGTAACTCAGCCTGGGTCACACAATCTTTAAGGGGTGAAATGAAAATGATAATTAGTTTGGTTCTAGAGTTCTTAGTTTTGCCCCTGGACTATGCTGCTGGCTTGAATTTGGTCTCGAAGTGTGCTCCCACCTTACTGTGCTTGTCATTCCTTACTGAGGTGCTCATTCCACTCAGCTTTCTCCCAAAGACCATTTATTTCAATTTCAGGGCCAGGCCCAGTGTGCCATTGAGGTGGTGATGACAAGGCATGAATGTCTTCCCAATGGCTGAGAGGTGGGAAAGGATCCGATCTAAATGAACACAAGCTATGGGCTAACAAGGGCCATGTGAGGGGTTGCCACCAAGCACGTGCCCATAGGGAAATGTGTTCCAGAAAGTCAAGGGACTTTCACAGAGCACCCTCCTCCATCTTGTTTGTGCTCCTAAAGTTTTTCTCAGCCCTGAAGTTTATCGTAGACACCGTGCAGAATGATGTCCCCACAGGGGACTGTGGTATCAGGGGAATGAGGCACAGGGCAGATTCAGGGAAGGGACAGGGGTGGTAAGCACATGGTCCCTGTGGCAGAGTACAGGAAAGCTTTCTCAAGCTTAGCAACAGTGACCTCACAGGAGGCAGAGCAGTTGCCTGGAGGTGGGAACAACCTTCAGTGCAGAAGGTTCCAAAGGAAACAAGAGGTGAGAAAGTTGAGAAAATATGGATTGGTCTTTCCATTAACTTAGCACAAGAACACAGGGTCTCTGTCTCCCTCCCTTCCTCCCTTCCTTCTTTCTTTATTTTCTTTAGTTTTAGACATACAAAAAAAAGCTATTGGAGCATATTTCTAGTCTCAGAAGAAAAAGGCCACAGAGATGGGGAAGTTCAAGTAGCAGGATAATTGATGGGACTACCTGATTTGAAGAAGCTTCTCTCTTCCGTGGGGGACGGCATCAGTGCCAAATCTCCAGTGAGCATTTTAGATGCAGAGTAAAGGGGTTGGGCAGGTGAGACGGCATCTGGGACACAGCAAACAGCCCAAGACAAGGCAAGAGCATGGCTGATCAGAGAATAGTAAGATCTAATGGTGATGGCGGTCAAAGGGACACTGGGGCAAACATTTCTCCAGGCTAGTGGGCTTGAATTTTAATCATTCAGATGCAGTAAATCAGTGGGTTTTAATAACAAGAATGTTAGGATCAGTTCTTTGCCTTACGTCATCGATTGACAACAATGAGACAAAGGTCAGCCCCACTGCCACCAGGACATGCTGAATGCCCTCCCTGCCTTCTCTCAGCTGGACTAGGAACCCAGAGTAGGTGCCTAGTTCTACTTTTTCAAGTGTGTATTTCTGTGTGTTGTGTTTCTAGGCAATCACCCCAACAGTGTTCCCTAAAGGTATCCGTGTAGTTTATTTTTATGTCTTTTAATTCGGTAAATTGCCCTGTGAGGTGGACACATACGCTCATGCGGTGTCTTTCTTTTTGCTGTTCCTTTGCTATTTATTTCTTTGGGTAACTATCTTGCAGAACTTCTAATTAACATACAATTAAATATGAAAGCAATCAGCCCAGGAAGATGCCTCCTATAATTTGTTGCAGTCTTGCCTGGGCCCTGCATCCTTTTCACTATTTGATAATTCAAGCCTAGGTAGCACAACATTCAATTATGAGCATTCTCAATATTGAAGGAGTACCTGGATACAATGTAAAATCAAACCAATTAGGGCAATCTTGTTTTCTTCACAGCCTACAGAAACCGGGCCTCAGCAGGTGGCAAAATACACACATCGACCCACATGAGGTCCCAGGTAGTCACAAATGAAGGCAACCTGGCTAAGCAACATTGGAAATAATCAGGGAAGCTTTTCATCTTAGATTTCTTTGCTTTGCTGTTAAAGCATTTACTTAGGGGAGAAATGCTGTATTTCCAGACCAGGTCGGTGTGACAAACACAGTTCCTAGGGCCACATGAGTCGTTTGGTGAAAGAGGCAGCTAGGAGCCATTGTCAAAGCTTGTTCTGCGCCAAGCACCTTAGGAGTAATGCTGCTGATTCCCATGATAATCCTGCCAGTGAGTCTAGTATCCTTATTATAGACTTGAACCCTGAAGACTTGGGAAGTTTACTAGAAACTTTTTGTGGTGGATGGGTCAAGAAGAAAGGGATATTTTAGACTTTCTGGTGAAGGACATTGTAACGTGATGGGATGTTTCCTGAACTCATCAAATAACTGCTTCAACACAAACAGAAGAAAGCAAAACTGGGTTTGACCTTCCCATCCTGCAGGGCCGGCAGGAGATAGGTCCTATATTCCTTGGGTCAGAGTTTACAAAGTACAGAGGACATCTCTGTAGAATTCCAGGCCCAGAAGTTTAAGCAGAATCTCTTGAGGTCCCCATGATGTTCCAGTTTATCCAAATGGTGCGTGGCTGAGAAAAGACTGAGAAATACTGCATTACACCACATGTCCTCGTACACGGTTATCAATCAATTTAAGGTTCATCAAAACATGTATCAATTTTCTCTTTATTGAACAACTACAATGTGATAGCATTGTACTGGATAATGAAGTATAATGGTGGACAAATCAGAGTTTCTGCCTCCATTGTCTTCTATTTGGGAACAGATAATAAGTAATAAACAATAATAACAGGGAATGAGTGCTATGAAGAAATATGTAAAGCAAAGAAGGGGGACAAAAATGAAATCGAGGATGAGAAGGGGCGTTCCCTAGGGTAGAAGGAGTGGGTTGCCATAAGATGCTCAAGGTAGACATTTGAAGAAGCAATATTTGGGCCAAGACCTAAGTGAAGCAACAAGAAAGCCCTGCAGAGAAAGCCTGTGACAGGCATGCTCCCATGTGCCACATGGCCCAGGAATGGAAAAGAGACCATGTGGCTGCTGGTCGGTAAGGGACGCAGCCAGAGGGAGGCAATGCAAGGTCCCGTAGATCATGGTGAGGCCTTTGAATAGCAAACATACAGATAACTAACAGTAATAGCGAACATCTATGTGCCCGACGATGCTGAGTCATTTCTGTGGACAGCCTTATGCAATTCTCCCAACAGCCCTGCTCTGTGGGTGAAATATCAGAATTGGTTCAAGGTCTCATAGCTGGTGCATAAGGAGCCGGGGTCTGACAGCAGGCAGCGGGGCTCCTGGGTCTGCCCTCGCAGTCACCACACGTCAACGCCATTCTAAATCATGTTTGCAATAATCGAGCAGGGTCCCTGAATAGAGGGTGACTGAGGAGCTGCTTCGCTCTGCAAGGCTCAAGGCTTTTCAGGTTGGTCATATGTACTTTGTCCAGCTGCGTGCCCTTCAGGCTGCTAAGAGATGAATTCACTAATTACTGCGCTAGTGCCAATCAATAATGGCCTTTTACAGAAGTGCATAAGCTATTGAGTCTTATTATTTCAACAAGTCCTTAATGGAGGGAGGGGTTAGGATCAATCGTGAGTCAGACACAGTTTCCCAGCAGGACTGGGTACTGATCCCAATGAGACCAGTCATCATTGTCTTAAGATTGACACAGTGTGGGACGGATGTCCTTGTCATGTGCCACGTCTCCAGGCCAGAAGGAAAGAAGTACAGAAAATCCAGTAAAGGAAAAAGGGAACTCAGAAACACTGCCTCAGGAGACTTGGGTTTTGGTCCTGTCTTCTTCACTAACTTGCTATAATTTCAGAGGTGTGACATCTTCATACATTTCAGTTTCTCACCAACCAGATGGAGATAATACCTATCTCAAAGGATTTGGGGGAACAATAAAGGATGCTAAAAGATATGACCATTGCTCCTGTGATTGGCCCAGGAGCTGAAAGGTGACATTCTCACTATTCCCGGGGTGGAAATGGGACAGGAGTGACCCGTGACTGGGGACTAATTATAAGGGCCTGGAACTGAGAAGTATTGGTTAGTATGGGAAAGGCAGGAGGCCAATTGTAGGAGAAATTATAGGTTCACATAACAGAAATTCCAAACACATGTGGCATCAATCCAAAATGGCTCAGACAAGGTCAGGACAGGTATCAAGACCCAGTGTGGACATACAAGGGGAGCCCGGAGGATAGCGGGACAAAAATAGAACATGGGACTATTCACAGTATCGCTGCTCATTGCACAGCCAGAAGGTGTGCCTGGCAGAAGTAACAGGACTTTCTCTCAGTTTCCAGGTGTCTGAGTGAGGCATTCATTCATTCATTCATTCATTTATTTCCTAATTTTCTCACTTCACTTTCTTTCATTTATTCAACAGTGGTCACATGCCTACCTATAGTGTGCTACTGCTTTTTCTAGCTGCTAGCGTTGGAGCAAGGAACGAAACGGGCCTGGTCCCTCTCTCATCCACGTTGGGCAACCTTAAAGGAATAGATGATTAGCACATGAACAGAACAATTAAAAATTGTTCTAATAAGTAACATAAAAATAAAATGGGGGAATTGTTCAGTGACTGGCCGGGAGTGGCTTTGGAGAGTGTGGTCAGAGAAGCCGTCTTTTCTTCCCTCATTTTATTTTGCAAATTTTAAAACTGCCGAGAGTTAGAAAGAGCAAAACACATGTCAACTCCTCATGTAGATTCACAAGCTGCTCACATTTTGTCACACTTGCTTTTTCTTTGCTGAACCATCTAAAATTAAACTGCAGACATCATGACACTTTATCCCTAAATAGTTTAACTTAGCTTGTGGAAGCAAAGTACCTCTTCTATGTACTTCAGTATGGTTTCTCACAACCAAGAAATTGAACACATTCAACAATATCAGGTCGTAATAGATGTTAGGTTTTGTGGGCCTTACGCTTTACGGGTTAAGATTTTTCAATTGAGGATATTATTACATTCTTATGTAACAAAAGAAAAGGCAAATTACCAAAAATTTTATATTGATGAAATTCAAAATGCAGTAATAATTGGATACAATTTTGTTTTGCACTATAAAGAGGTCTCCTAATGAGAATGAAATTTGGGGATTGGGGAAGGGTAACAGTCCACTTAATTGGGATTCAAAGTTTATGTTCCCAGTCACCAAATCAATTGCAAACATTCACCTGTTACTGCTGATTTGTGATGAGGTCTTACCCATTTCATCTTTTTGAATGTCTTTAATAATTTGGTACTGACAAATGCTGATATCAATCTACAAGCTTACGTTTGAGCATATTTACCATTTGAATGGCAGTCATAGAATTTTATTAGGTTCTTTTCTACATCTGCCTTTTAACATGTTATTACATTAAAGATTAATCACTTTCAATTGAAGGTTGGGGAACACTCCTCATCGGAACATTTAAATAGGTTTCAAATCTGAGAATTTTCTTTACATTTGCATCAGGGTCTGGAAAACACTGTTGGAACTATAGTTAGAACTCAAAAAATCTGCCTGCAAGTTTGTGTGGGAGGAAATCTTGCCTCTTCTTTAGTTTCTGGTGACAGCAGCAGTCATACAGCGGGTCAGCATTACTTGTGATTTAACAGCATTAAGCATCATGGAAATGACTTCATCACGGTCTAAGTTTTGCATATCACTGTTTCACCTAGAAATTTCGCGTTAATTTCACTGCACAACATTTTTAAGGCTGCTGCAAAATTTACCGTCTAGATTTATTTGAAGTTGTATATTAATGGTTAAGGGTGAATTTTTTTGATCAGAAACATTTTAATCTTTTCCCAGCATTCAAACAATTATGACAAAACTTTAAGCCAATGAACTGCTGTGTGGTAAATTCAGGATATTCAGTTTTTATTGTTACTAAAAAATCATGGAACTAATAATCACAAGAACAAATAAAATACCCCACTAAGTTTAATTTTTAGAATGTCCTTCACCTTGGCTTCATTTGACACTTATTCATGATTTTGATTGTGCATTTTTGAACAGAATATCATAGAATCAATACTTTCTTCTTCTTAAAATTAAGACATAACATTGTAGGAAGTTATTTTGAGATTGTTGCATTTTTTCACTAAACTATTTTGATTGATATATTATGTGCATATTTTATCAGTATGTCCTCATAGTTTGCTAGTTCATTCAATGAGTTATAATCTTTTACTATTATTACCATTTTGAATGCTCATTTTTTTCCAGGTGTGGCCAGTGAGATCCCCATCAACCTGTTTTCTCTGTCTTTTAATATGTGCCTATCACTCTCCGATTCCTCTTCTACTTCCTTGGTCCAACCATGAAATCAGATATTTTCCAAGAAGCACTGGTTGCTTTCTTATGAAATGTTAATTAGAGACTAAGATCTGGGTAGTCCACCCAGAAACTGAGGGTGGAGTGAGCTAATGATCCCTGGCCCTTATAATGGACAGAGCTAAAGGATGTATCTTTATTCACACACACACATGGACATCTATTTTTCTGCTCATATTTAAAAGCATAAGTTCAATACAAAAACTCCAGTCCCAATGCAACACCACAGGGTTCAATTTAGTTTTCTCTCTTTTCTTGTTTGTCATTCCCTTCTCCATTAGAGAGAAACCTATCTCCCATTATCCTTAATGCATTTATTTATTCGATCAATTTTCCTGTATGTAGCTGATATTATGGCCATGACCCTTACCTGGTACAGAGCTAATGCTATCATCAAAACCTCACGGAGCACCTACTATGCTCCATTCAAGGTACTAGACATTCGGGAAGCAATCCCAAATAAAAGCAGCATAGAAATAATCACACAAGCCTGTTAAAAATAATCACATACGTGAAGGTGTAGTTGGAACTGGAAAACACACTTGGAAGGTGTAAAGCTCGTGGTGCAACCAGAGCTTACAATAATGGCACCTAACCTGGGCTCCGAGAGCAGGTGTCCTGAAGAAGTGGGGGTTTTAGTGAGAGCTAAAGAGAGCCTGGCTGGATCTCTGTGAGCAGGAGCAGTGGATGTGAGAAGTCTAAGAAAAGCAGCAGCCAGCTAGTGGAGAGTATTTCATCATATGGGGGTTGGGGCACAAGTGTCAAATGGGGAGGTCATTATAAAATTTTCATTATCTAAAGGTCCCGGTGATTATAAGCCAGAGAGGTAAGCTTTGTACGCCTGTTCAGGAGCAATTGCAAAAGCTCAGCTACAACAGGAAGACAGCTTGAACCAAGGAGATCATTGCAATGCTCAGTAAAACTGGCATGAATGATGAGTAGACCCATAACACCTTCCGCTGATCACACCACTTTCCTTCTAGCACATTCCAACACACCTCTCATGATGACATGTAATTCCTCCAGGACTCTCAGTGTGTGCCCACACACTGACCTACGCAGTGGACTGGACCACTGCAGCCCTGCGCACAATCTCCAGTTCCACATTTTGCGATAACGTTGACCACAAGGTGTAGAAACTGTATTTCTTTGTCTTTGTCCACCACTGCACTCTGTCTTCTTCAAGGTCAGACACCACATACCCAGATCTAGCTCGGATGGAGATGGGTTTATTTTGGAGATGAAGGATTCTCTGTGACTCTCATAAGGGAAAGGGTATTTCATCTGTGGGAAATGTCACAGCCACAGTGGAGAGGGGGGCTTAAAGAGTAATTATTTGGAAACCTACTTCTTAGCCTAGGTTCATCCTATAACTTGAACCTGGGGTGGGGGGAATCTCTCCCTTGCTGGACCTCAGTTTTCTCACATGCAAAATAGCAGAAACTGTTAATGCATGCGGAGTGATTCCTTTGAATACAACAATGTTATGTCGAAAGTGCATGTTCTGCTACAGCCTCACAACAACCTTTTGAAGTAGATACAAGTTTTTTTCATGTAATAAATGATGAAATTGAGGCAGAGAAAGATTTAATAACTTGCCCATTGTCTTATAGCCAGTGACAGTCAAGTTAAATCCAGGCCATCTAGACCCTGAACTGGCACTGCTCATGATTCTGTCTGAAAACCACAGTAAGACTCTGAAGATCAACTTTCTGACCCGGCATCCGGGTGAGGTACCGGTGCTGGCAATAGAGAGCTGCTCAGGGGAGATGAGGCTGGCCGGCTGAGGCTGCGTAAGTGATAGATGGACAATTGCCTTAGGTCCTGATAGGACTGTTCACATACCAGCACACTATCATCCTACTAATGTGGAGAATTGAGGGATATACTAAATAATACAAACATGTCCCAAATGTACACTTTAATTTCAGATACTGGAGTCCAGCACGCCTGAAATTCACTTAATGTACAAGCATAATAAAAAATATGCACGAGACCAGCACTTCCATCAGGGAGGGTGCTTCGTGATGATGGATGCAGTAGTTAAACTGAACAGCAGAGTGAAACAAAAAACACTTGTGCACACACATCATGCACACACACACACTAAAGTCCATTCGGTGCTCACATTCGGAACATACAGTCAGACTCAGGATCCTCTCAGATGCTTCACACTGGTCCCCAAGATGACAGAGAATGTGGTGGTTGGTGTTTCACAACTTCTCATCCTCGCTGTCAGCCTAAAACTTGATAAAATGGAATAATTCAGGTGTATCAGAGCCAAGGAGCATTCAGGTCTCCTGTGGGAGACAGTAAAAAGTTCAGCAAGCCCAGGAACTTCAAAAGGCCACTGGTTGCTAATTGCAGGTGTGAGAGAATCTGAACGGGGTGATCCTTGACGGGAGATGGGGCCCAGGAGCTGTGAAGCAGGCCATTCACCACCTCACAGCCACCAGATCTCTGAACGTAGCTCCTGCACACCTGTCCCATAAAACTATTTTCAAACTGAGGGGGATGATTTCCTCCAAAGGAGGCTACATCCTGGGGACTTCTGCGCACCAAGTAAAATGGCTTGTGCCTGAGGGAACACCGCCTTCTTCAAATGTGTGATTTGGGGAGAAAATGGACACACCCTCAGAGGCAGGACCAGACAAACGAAGGTAAGAAGAGAAGGGAGGGAAGACACCATTTGTACAAGCAGCTACAACAGTTTCGGTGATTGCGTTACTGCACCAATATTTTCCTCCAGCCTTGCGAGTTGAGTGCATTATTCTCTTCTTCCAAACGAGGACCCGAGATTAGAGAATTTAAACAATTGACCAAGCCAACACAACAGGAAGGCAAAAGCAACTCCAGTCTATTTGACTCCTAAGCTCATATAGTCATCCCCCCTTTCCACGAGGCACAAGTTCCAAGACGCCCAGTGGATGCCTGAAACCACGGACAGCACCAAACCCTGTATCTACCATGGTTTTTCTATACATACATACCTATGATAAAGTTTCATTTATGAATTAGGCACAGTAAGAGATTAGCAACAACAACTAATTATAAAATGGAATAATCATAAAAATATACTGTAATAAAATTTTTGTGAATGTGTTTTCTCTCTCTCTCAAAACATCTTATTGTACTACACATACCAGGTGGTCACATGGACAAAAGAGGATTCACATCCCAGGTGGGACAGAGTGGGATGGCATGAGATTTCATGAGCTACTCAGAATGACATGCAATTTCAAACTTATGCCTTATTTATATCTGGAATTTTCCTCTTAATGTTGTTGGACGACAGCTGACCATGGGTGACTGAAAGCACAGAGCACAGAACCATGGATGAGGAGGGACCACTATGTTTGTTCTAAAATAGATGCAGGTTCCCACGGAGATAGGAAGAGACAAGCTTCCTTTCTCTTCTTCCATAGGTTCCATTGTCTGTTTTCTAATATTAATTATCACTCATCTCAGGTTTGCAAACCAGCTTTGATTCACAGGTACGGCCTTAGGAATTCCTATTTCATTCAGAATATGCGTGTTTCACAAGATTTCCCAATCTTATCCTTTTGCTTCCCTTTAGCAGGTAATGGATGTCTAAAAGTGTGTCCTGTAGGATAAGTACCGAGCTAAAAAAAACCCTCCCAAGATTGTGCCTTCAGAAACCAGAACTTTCCCAGGAAGTGCATGGAGACTATTTCCTGGCAGAGAAAAGTCCTCGCCAGCCTTTTCAGTAATGCTGACACACCTCCACGCCTTTGTGGACCTGGGTAAGCACCAGACCTCGGCTAAGTGGCTTATTATCAAGAGGAAGTCGATTAAGCAGATAGCTTCATTTTACGGCAGGGGCATGGCAAGGTTTCTATTGGTTGAAGACCAAGGGACCAATTGCCTGGCATTTGCTTGTCCGTCTTCTTCCTCAAAGGAACTGGGTTGCATGCTGGCTGCAGGTAGTAAGGCTGCCTTGGACAGGCTCCTTACTCACTGTAGTTGTTTTGACAAAGGGACTTTGATTCACACTAATTATCACTTATTTAAGTGGAATTCCTTTCTCCTCATTGAGAGTCCTTTGAGGGAAAGAGTCATGTGGGAAGAGACTCTGAAGGTTAATGGTCTCCCACTACCCTGACACTTAGTGCACTTGGTTCTCCTTTGTTCGATGCATGACTGAGCATCACCTTTGGTTTCCATGAGGGGAGGGGTTGCCTCCACCTGCACATCACTACATCCCAGTGTCTAACCAGGTGTGGAGAATACTGCAGCTTCTTAAAAAGACCTGCTGAGTGAATGCAGGCAAGCATTAACATACTTGCAGTAGAGAGATTCCTACCCAGTCTTTTTAAAAAGAAGAAAGAAGGCTATTAACTATACATCTACTATGTGCTGAACACTATACTGAATGCTTAATAGGCATCATTTCATGAGAATTCACGTGATCATTTTCATATGAAGAAAAAGAAGCTCAAGGTTGTCAAGTAGCTTTCCCAGGGTCACACAGCTAGCACACCACGGACAGAGCTGGGATTCAGACCCATGTACAGCTGATCTTGATAGTCAAGGCTTACTTCTGTTTAGTTTTCATTTTCTGCTGTATTTCTTCGCATCCCTAACACTTTTGAAGCCCCTCAAGTAGGAAAGTGTGAGCCGAGGAGATGTGGAAAGAAGAATAGATGACCCAATTTAGATGGATCTGCGGGCATAGCAAGGTGTCCAAAATATACTCAGAAGGAAAGAATTCAAAAACACGAAGGCTAGGGGTCCCAGTTAGTAAAGTTTGCCCTTGCTAGTAGGTCACATAAGACAATTTGAGGTTTCCTATGGTTAGCTAGGCTATTATTTCAAGGAAAAATGGATCACTACTCATTGCTTCTGGGAGTAGACACAATCTCTTCACCTATATCATTACTTTCAAAGCAGAGCCTCAATCATTTTTTTCTATGCAGTGGGGAAGCATGGAGACAGTCGTTCTTTCATTCATTCATTCAATCAACACTTCTTGCATACTCGCCAAGTTCAAGGTTCTGCACTAGACTCTGGAGATGCAGAAACACCCAAGCCATGGTCTCTCCCTTCCAAGATTTTCACAGGAAACTGATATTGAGACAATAAACAATCGGGTTCAGCTTTTGTAGTCAGATCATCTGTGTGTGGCCAGGCATCCTTGGAGATGCACTCCTAGGCTGGACGAAATCAGATCTTGAAAAATAAAGGAATGAGGTCATATTCCCGGAACCAGCTAAGCTGATCAACATCATATACAAGAAAAAGCTTGATCCGCTACTCTGCTGTGATACACAGGGGTTTTTAAGGAAAGATGTGGCCTCTTAACCTTCCTGAGCCCCACAGTTCTTAGTCTATCTCATGAGCATTTTGGGGGTAATTCACTGTGCGTTCTCAGGCACACAGAGTGTCTGGGGTGGCGGTGGAAATAAAAGCCAGGACGAAAGTAATAGGATGCCTGATTCGTACAGGTGTGCTGTACTAACCCATCACTAAAGAGAATGAAAGAAAATTGGCGAAGTGTGGCCCAATGAAAGTGTAAGGTCTGAGCAGATCAAATGGCGGTGTCAGAGTCAAGGAATGTGACAGAGAAGCCCAGCCAGGACCAGGCAGGACCTCCCCACAGGGACAAGATGGCTTTTCAATCACTTCCCACGTGAGCCTGAGATGCTGGGACTTGGTGATTTGCACAGATGCCAAATACTTGGAATGTCCAGTCACTAGGGTCTGAAGGGCAGGTAAACATGGCCATCCCTTTCCAGTTTTCTTGGGAGGCAAATGTCATTAAGTCAGATCTGTTTAGAACAAATAAATAAATACATAAAGCAGGCTAAGGTCTTGCCATCTGGTCCCTACATACCAGAGAGGCAGGTGGGCTGGCAGTGTGTTTAGAGGACTAGTGTGGCATTCTCTGATCTGCCTTCAGCCAGTAACATTTAAGAGCAAACAGTGGCTGAGGCAACATGAACTTGCCTTAAACCAGCCATGGACCATTACTATGGAAATTCTGATAGTTTCCAAATGCCAGAAGGCCCACCAATGGGTTGAGGCAGGATGCAAACAGCTTCTCTCCTTTAGAAACTTGGTAAAGTGTGGGACTCTTGTTCTCACAAGAGAGATTCCAGGGAGAATCTCCCAATTTGTGACTTCATAAGAAAATATCCCCAAAGAAGATGGCCTTGGAGATCTTCTGCAGGGTCCTGAAGATTTGTTCTTGCCCTTTTGTGTCCCTTCATGTCCCAACACCGACCTGTGGAGCAGCCAGTTGGACCATCCTACTGGATGGGTCTCCTTTTTGAATCAGTCAGATCCAGCTCACTGTGCATGTCAACTCTGCCTTCTACTAATGGCTCAACCTGGGGAAAAGAGTTTTACTTCTTTGAGCCTCCATTTCCCTATTGTCAGAATGGAAATGCTTATGAAACCCATCTCAAAGGGCCATCACAAGGGTTAAAAGAGATTATACCTGCAAATGTTCATACAGAGAAGACAGAGGTCACCCTTGGGCCTTTACTTCTCCTCATGTTTTAGTTCCAAAATATACACGCTTATATGGAATATTATACTGAGATTCTAAGGTATGATTCTCATCTCATTAGCAAATATTCATTCTTCAAAATCCAGCCCAAAATTTCCTTTATCTCAGCATATTTTCCCTACACTTTCCCTTAGAAGTAAATTACTGCCTCTTCTATGCTTTGATTGCACTTGGCATCTCTGTTATAATAATTACCATGCTGTTTGATAATCACACATACATACACTCATTTATTTAACAAAAATTTATTCTGCATCTTCTGTTCCCCAGGACCTGGGATGAGGCTGGGTATAGGGAGAACATGAGAACAAGATGTGCTTGGTCCTCCCTCATGGAGCTGACCATCAGCCTCTGCCTCTTGGACGTGACCAAGAACCATGCACTTGTCTAACCATGATGCTGCAGAGTATGAGTTGAATTCTATCTGAAGACTCACAGGTGACTGCAAGTCAAGGCTTGCACCTGTCCATGATTCGCTAGGACCTGTGACTGTCCGGGAGCTCCCGCCTCCACGTGTGGATCTGGGGCAGAAGCATAGAGTGCAGGTGTAAGGTATCAGGGGTCTCAAAGATGCGTGTGGGGGGAAAAGGCTTTTCCACCTGCCCTCCAAGGTTCAATGGCTGGGTCTCTGAAATAAACTAACCACAGGTACATTGAGGAAAAATAGGGTAAATGCATTAATTTTTAATGTTACATACATGGAGGCATCACAGGAAAAATTAAATACTCAAAATGGTGTGACTGGAGAGTTTAAATACCATAATAATATGGGAAGGGGAGGAGGGTTGTGGGCCATGTGGAGGAGAGAAATGATTTTTAGGAAAGGTGAATGGACCCTTACAAGAAGAGATGGGGATATCAGAGTTTGTGGCAGCATATCTGGGTGTGGTGTCCACTTCCAGTGACCCTCCTGTGACCAAGGTCCATTGCCCTGGTTGGTGAATCTCCCAGGAAGAGGACTTATGACCATAGAGCTCCTCTTCATGTATCTATCTTTAGGTAGATAAGAGGAGTTCAGAGAAAGCCTCTCCTGGTACTTGCTGTTTTTCAAGTGTCTTCAGCTCAAATAATGAGTACACTGAGGCAGCATATTTGGGACAGCGCATCTTAAAACTCCTTTAGGTGCAAAGAAATGTGGCTTTTGTCCCCCTAACCTCAGTAGATCTGGAGCAGGAGCAGGCAGATCTACTGGTGAGGAGGTGATGCTTCTGTGCATTTGGGAGGGATGAGTGAGGACCAACCGGGGTCGTGAGAAGAGGTGCTTGTCACACAAACATCTTCCTCCCACAACCCCTCTCCTGGGCTCTACTGGGCTTGCTTGATTGACACTTTGTCTTTTGTTTCTCCTCATCTTACCAGGTGGCCCATAGTCCTATCTTTGGGACATCTGACCCACCCTGTCCCCTTAAGATTGTACCCAAGTGGCTGTTGTTCCTTACCTTGTCTCCAGCATCAACCTCTCCTAATAGGTAGCATCAATTCCAGTTTGTTGGGCATTTAAAGTGAAATTTATATGATCCCTTAAGATAGACCGATTTCATGATATGTATTTCCTCCGGCTCAGTAACTTCTAATTTCCTGTTTTATTTATGGGGCCGCCATTGCCTTGGTCATGCAGACAGCCCACCCTGATGCCTGCCACCCTCCCACACGGGCCATAGCTCCCTGCTCCCAAACAGCCTGCAAATGTCACAGTTTCTTCCTCCGCCATGACGTCTGCACCCCGCATCCGTGCCCACCACGGCAGCCCTTTCTCCACCCCTCACTACTGAGGGTCACTGTCAGGACCACAGTAGTCACCTTGGAACATGTCCTTCTATGTCTGGCCTCTTGCAACCCCAATCCATCATGACCAAATTTTTATATACCTGCAGTCTCCCCAGCGTCTGCTTGGTGTGGCCTTCAAGGCCCTCTCCTGCCGGCTCTTTATTCTAATCTCTTTCTTCCCTTCACTCAGTGCCTTGAATCCTTTCACAGAATCAGTGCTGATTCTAAAGAGGAGGCTGGTGTGGTGGAACTGTTGCACACTGGAGGAAAAGAACCTTCATTTTGGTATCATCTCTGCCAGCAATTACTAAATGACCAAGGGCACGTTCGTTCAACTCACTGAGCTGTGGTGGTTTTACGTGTATATATATTTACATAGATAAAACACAAGTCAGTAACTATGGCCCATGCTCCACATCCAGCCCACTGCCTAGTTTTGTCAATAGTTTTATTGGGGCACAGTCATGTTCGGTCACTAATACGTTGTCTGTGGCTGCCTTGGCATGACAACAGCAGTAGTGAGTAGCTGTGACAAAGGTAGCCTGCCCCCCAAAGCCTATAATATAGGGTCTGGCACAATAATGCCCCATTTGTATTACAAACTCTTTTACTACAAAATCATAAGTATGTAATTCTGTAACATAACAATGTCACACTTAAGCACACCATAGGACATTTTAGGTGAAATGTTCAAATTAAAACTATAAATTATTATACCCATATTATTACCCTATCAACCACACGCCAGTAGGCATTACTTCTGCAAGACCCTGTATTTATTATCTGGCTTTTCACAGGAAAAGTGTCCCAACTCCCAATCTATAGAAAAATCTGTGATGTTTCTGTAAGCATTAATGTGTTATAAGTAGCTAACCTTATTTATAATTCTTTAAACATTTTTATATAGATATAATCGCCAGTGAGAAATTAAGCTTTTTAATCCTTTGTGTATTGCAATTTACATGCAAGGGAGTTCACAGGGCTCAGGGCATGTCACCTCTTTGGGTTTCAATGTCCTCATTTTTTCAATGGTGTTAACACCTACCTCCTTCAGTGGTTGTGAGATTTAAAGATAAAAGTACTTCAGAACCACCCAGCCTCACCCCTGGCTTGTGGCAGGTACTCAACATGTGCTACTTTTCTTTTCCTGAACAAAATGTCTTTTTTATTTTACAGATCTTCAGAGGAGCTCCCAGCACTTCAGCACCAATATTCCATGACCACCTTGCCATCATGGTTTACATGAATACATTTAATCCCTGTGCATTCTCTCTCCCCACCTCCCCTCACACTGCTTTGTACTTCCACGCATGTGTTTCCAAACACAACCTGATTACATAATTACTCTGTGAAGGCTGAACCATTCAGGGCAGGTGCCACTCTAGAGGGTCTAGGACAAGAATCACCTTGAGATGCATCAATAGGACCAGAGCTCCACTGTGAAAGGACAAGAGCAGCTTAGCCTCTGGTCATCTGCACTGGCTTCTGTGCAGTTCTGAAGGTGGAATCTCCCCGCATTTTAGGAGTGAGTGGTGTGGTAAGATAGAACGGCCAGTCCAAGGACAGATGAGGCATCCATGAAAACGTACTGCTCAGCTCGTGTGCTTGGGGAAGAAATGTTGAATGACAACCCCAGCCGGTGCACCTCTGGATCCATCTCAATGTTTGTGCCGAGGCCACGCTTCCCAGGGCTACTCGCAGCCAATGACAGGGCACAGTGAGGACACTTGTGCTGCATGTGGAATGTGAGATGCCTCCAATGGGCAACATTGGCTGGAAGATGCCCCACAGGCCCAGTTGAAACTTTCATAGACTGGTGCTCAAGTCTGAGCCTCCTCCTACCCAATCTCCTTCCTTCCCCTCTCCCATCACAGGTGTCAAACCTGCATCACAGTCTGAAGGCTCTCCCTGGCCACTCCTCCTTCCTCTGCTTTACCCTTTCACTGATAAATATCTTGGTCCTGCCTTGGTGCTACCTCTCGGAGGACTTGAACTATCCCCAGTAGACCATAAATTGACCAAGAGGGTAGGTGGAGAGATGGGGACCAGTGACTGCGGCTGGCTCAGAGCATGCATCCTTATCGGTGTGTGGACACAGGTAGTCCCTGGTGCAATGTGACAGCCCAGTTGCTGAAAACTCCACTGCTGAAGATGTAGGAAAAAGAGTTGGATACTTCTCTGGGGGAACTTTAAAAGACAAGTCCCAAAATACGGAGCTTGGCAATACTCTAAATGTGAAGACTCAAATTAAATTCAACCATGTTAAGAAATGTGTTAGGATTAAGGAGGATTTGGTTGGGTAAATTGCCTCAGGTCTCTTTAGAAATTTTCCTCTTGATGAGCAAGGGTTTTAATTTTGGAAAAGTCTATTTACCAAGCCTATTAAAGATCTGCTTCTACCACCTGAATAAATAAATAATAAATGTAGAGATACCAAGCCAAGGTGTGAGGAGAGGAGGAGGTTTGTGGTGAATTTTCCAATGAGTCAATTGTTGAAAATTTGAGGGTATATAAAACCTCTCATAATAGCCACACGAACCCATATGTATTGAATCTGTTATATCCTTTATGGAAATATGTCCATTTCGTGATGCCCACGTGGCCATTTTTAGTGCTACGGACTGTGATGTAAATCTCATGGGGAGGGATGTCTCAACCAAGGACCACAGTTGAGAAGCAGGTTATCAGCTTCCTTGCTAGTTTCGAATGTAAATACTGAGCTAGCAGCAAATAATCATTTAGAATAATCTCAGTAATTGGTACATGTGAGAGTCAATACACTTCCAAGCAGCTCACATCCAGTCCTTTGGTTGGGTCTCAAGACATTACACAGATTCCATCCCTGATGGGTACACAGGGGGAGCTGCAGTGAGAGAATCTTAGGGTGGAACAGTGACCAGACCCAGGTATTCTGACACTATGTCCTCGACTGGTGTCACCGCCATACATTTCTATACTGTTTTCATGTCATACATACATGTACATGCTGATTTCACCATAACAAATGTGTCCATTTGTGTCCCTAGGAAATGTCCAAATAATTTGCATTTAGTGAATGCTATTATGAGGAATTCAGTCATCCTTTCTAAAGATACGGAGAAAGTAAAGGCTTTTTGCACATTTTTTGTTATGGGTGTGCAGATCCACTTTCATGATGTGAAACCTTGCCTTTGGAAATGTCCGCTGCAAATCAAGGCTTCCTATTTCAGCTGCACACTCTCCCTGACCAACTTAAATGTATAATTCTTGGAGGGGGATTACCCCAAAAGACCCATGCAAATCTGATCAAAGCCCTTGAAGTTGAAGAGGGCTTGTGTTCAGGATTCTGCTGGGCACCCAGAGCTGTGTGCTCTGCCAGCTGCCAGCGTGGAGCTGGAGGAGGAAGCAGTCGTTTTCGTGCAACCCAGCGGGGCTTCCATTCTGGATTCCTTGGGGAGGGCTGTAGATCTCCAGTTTCCACATCAGCCACTCTCCAAGGCTCTTCTGTGATATGCAGGCATTGTTCTCAACCCCTGGAAGCTGGCAGTGGAAGCTTAGCTCATCTGGGAAGGAGGCAGCCTGAGCTTTGGGGACATGAAAAGAAGCTCATCAATCTTTCTGGGGTGACAGTGTACAGGTCCATGGGCTCCTTCTCCTGCAGCTTTCCCAACCCCTGGTGGGGAAGTTACACAGAGAAAAGAATGGGATCCAGCCAGCTACTCCCATCTCACCAATGGGATCTCATGGAAATGGGACTGCAAAGGCTTTCTCGTTCTTTGAGTCGCTGAGGCTGATGATGTCGGGTATTTATTCTCCTAATGGATGCCACTCAATGGCCACAGCCCCTGGGGAAAGCAAGTCTCCCAACTCTGAGACCAGAGTAAAACCCTTAAAATGTATGGAAGGCTTCAAAGAGCAAAAGCAATGTGTGATGGTTAAGAATGCATGCCCACTTCGTTGGTAGGACTGTGGAGGTGGACGCAGACACGACTGAGAACAGTAACAACCACAATAATAACTACAAGGCTAGAAGCTGACTTACTGAGTCCTTACATGTGTTAGGCACAGTTCTAAGGGCTTATGTAACGGATCCAGTGTAATTATTGAATCTTCACAATGGAACTGAAAGAGAGGAGCTGAGAAGCTAGTGCACAGAGAGGTGAAGCTGGCCACACAGCCAGGGTGGAGCCGAGCCAGAGAGCATCCAGGACCCTGGTCTTTCCAAACCTTTTCTAATCACCACCAGAAAATGAGAACGACCCTGGCCATGGGAAGAGCCCTTGCGTTCTACCCTCTCGGACAGAACGGCATTCTTTCTCCAGCATCCTCCTGTACCGGCAGAATTCTCAGAAGCAAATAAATACGTTTGAATTCTGACTCCTTTCCCCAGCTGAGAAAAGAGAGGCTCACAAAACGTCGTCCTTTTGCTCAGTTCCAGACAGAAGTGACAGGGCAGGGGCGTGAAGCCTGGCTCACGGACTGTGCCACATCTCCTCAATCGCATGCCCTCCCAAGAATAGGACCTAGGCATAATGCAGTTTTTGTAAACTAGCCTCCTGTTGGAAAGAGGCTATTTTTCATGGAGAGCTATGAAATTCCCAAAAACCAGCACAGCGAGGAAAGGGGTAACGAGGCGACTGGCATGGCCTGAGCCAGCCAGGATTTATGTGACAGTTAACTCTCGCCTTTGTCCTTTCAGGAAAATAAGTCACACTCTAGGGGTTCCACAGCACAGTTTAAATTTCTAAAAGTGCACGTTTTCTCCTGTTAAGAGTCTCCCTTTGGGAGAATCCTTTCCGGGATTAATTGGCTCTCCTCTGCATATTTATAGCCGTAATCGTTTGAATTGAGACCTTTATATGCTCCACACATATAAATATGAAGAAACGCTGACAAAACACGAACCGAATTCTCATTTCTACCATCTGCCAGACCAAAAAAAACACGTCAATAATGTGTCTGTCAAGTTATTTCAAAAAGTGTTTGAGGTTGGGGACAGACATTCTTCTCCGCCAAAGAACAAGCCTGGATAACTCAATCTTGAAACACTGACGGCAATAGAAAATACCAACGTTTATTGAGCATTTTCTTCAAACCAGACAATAATCTCAGCAATTTGTATGTTTGACTTCTTTGAATTCTCATATCAGCTCTATCAGATAATTATTTTAATTGTATGGGTCACACCCATGGTTCTCAAACACAGTGGTTTTCCCCTCAGGGGACATTTGACAATGTCTGGAGACATTTTTTCATTGTAACAATGGAGGGTAGGGACTTGGAGGTGCTACTGGCTGGTTCGATTCCCAGTCAGGGCACATGCCTGGGTTGTGGGCCAGGTCCCTAGTAGGAGACATGCAAGGGGCAGCCACACATTGATATTTCTCTCCCTCTCTTTCTTCCTCCCTCCCCTCTCTAAAAATAAGTAAATAAAATCTTTTTAAAAAACTTTTAGTAGAGATCATGCATAATGATGCCATTCAGAAGCTTTTAAATTAATGGAATAAGAATTCTGAAAGGTACCACTTATATTTAGAAGTGGAACACATACCTAATGTAGAAAATAAAAAAAGACGTATGAGTGACAAAAATTGGAAATGATCAGATTATATCAAAGAAAACACAGGTAAAGATACAAACTATTAAAGCTAATAAAATGGTGCATCCAGGTTACTGTAAACAAGATTAGCATATAAAAATCAGTGGCATTTCTATACTTTGTAATAATTAATTAAGGACTATAATGGAAAGAATACATTCACCACAACAACAAATTATTAAAAGATCCTCAACAAAACAATGTAGCAAAAAGTATATTCCTTTGCAGATAAAATTGTGATACATTATTGAATGACACTGAAAAATACATTACTAAATCAAGAGATATAAGAAGTTCATAGATATAAGATTCAATATTATAAAAATTAATTATTAATTATTAATCCAGTATAATTTCAACAGTGTTTAATGGAAGTTATCAAATCATCACTATTATTTATATGTAAAAATATAGGGCTAAAATTGTTAGAAGTGCCCTATACAATAAGATTTCCGAAACCACAGTATTTAAAATGATTGGTATTTACAGACAAATGAGTGGAAAGGAATTAACAGAGATCCCTAAAACAGCCCTAACCGCGACGCCGATGTGGCCTGGGATGCGCATGGCGATGCACTGTGCCGGCACTGGGGGGCATCACTAAATCCCTATCTCACGGCAAAAACAGAAAGTCGATACCGCGCACATTTCTGAAGGGCCAATACTGTAATAGTTTTGGAAGAAAATACGGGAGAAAAGCTTTAAGACTTGGAGGTAGGGAAGATTTATTTTCTTTAATGCATACAATAGAAGAATTTGCCTACCTCAAAATCAAGACTTTCAGTTTAATTAAGACTGCGAGAAGAAACTGACAACTCATATAACTATCAAATGATTAGTTCCCTACATTCAAGTAAAGCCCTTAGGAATCCAAAAGACAATGATTTTTTAAAAAACTAATAAAAAGGGGTAAAAATGCAAATAGATAATATACAGAAAGGACGCCTTAATGGTCACTAAGTAAGCATATGAACAAGACGGTTAACCTTTCTGTGACTAGGGCAAATGAAAAGAAAACCTCACTAACAAACCACTTCACATACACACCAGATTGGCAGAAACTTACGGAATTCTGGTAATTCCCACTATTGTCAAGGGCGCTGGGGAGTGGAAAGAGCCACTCACTGCCCGAAGACTGGTGGGTTCTTGCAGCTGCTTTTGAGAGCACCGTGGTAGCATCAGGTAACCGAAGAGAGGGGTAGGATCGACCCAGCAAGTGCCTGCATAGGTGCGAACCCTAAAGAAGCTTGGGAACCTGTGCACGGCATGACATACCCGAGAAGTAAATAGCAGAAAAGGCTGGTTCTGTAGTTGGAAGAGATTTACAAGCCAGAAGGTGGACGGAGGTCTACGGTCCCACGAGGAGCAGACCGTGGGGGAAATGGAGACCTCAGAGGGCAGTGGGGACTGTTCACCCGAGGGAGGCTGGGCAGGCTCCCAGCCCCAGGAAAGACCCCCAGGGCCTACACTTGGCACAGAAGCAGCAGAGACATAACCTTGAAAAGATGTTCAGGCCTTGGACAATGCACATATGTGCAGAGGCCAGCGCGGACCAGAGAGCCCAGGACACAGAGACACGTCCCTGGCATCTAGTTTCCTGTAAGACCGGCTGAGTGTGTCCAGCGGCCTGGTGAGGAGTTGACCAGACGACTCCATGACATTTTCCATCAGCCTGGCAAGGAAGGTGCTTACTATCAGATTGTATTTGATTTTAGAAAGAAAATAGTAACAGCCAATTTTGGCAAACCTAAGTTGGGAGAAAAATATTCATCCATGGAAGTCCTGATGAATTTTTAGCCTGAAAGTTTGGGCTAAATATTCTTCTCATACTCTTTTTCCTCTGCACTCCCCCTGTTAGAGCAATTCCCACATTATGCATAATTGCTGCGATTATTTTTATCTCCTCGGTCGCAGGGCCTGGCAGGCCTGGCACGTAATAGCCACTTTGGAAAATTGAATGTCTTCTTTCTGGCAGGTCTGAAGTCACACGGCTGCTGTGACTCCCGTGTCACCAACAGCCAAGCCTAAGTCTCACGCAGGACAACGATATTTAGAAATAGCATCTTGATGTTTGGGGTTTTTTTCCCCGAAGCACCAAACATCTTTCATCCCACCCTGTGGCATACTGAAGTCAGTCATTCCTCTATCAAGTTTCTTCTGGGCTGAGTGCTAAAAATACTGTGTCAATCAAAACAAAACAGAAGCCCCTCCTTCCTTCAATGGCCTAATTTTGAAATGAATGCAGGAATCTGTCAGAGCCTTTACTCCGGACCTTTCTCTCCTGCCGCCTGCCGCTCCTCACAGGCTATTAGGCTAATAAGCTTTATTGTCCATCCTATAACCACCGGTAGTTACAGCTCAATGGCCATTGCAGAAGAAAAACATAATGAAAAGAGAACAAGGTAAACTTAATAAAGTGTTCTTCGCTATCCTGGTAGATGCAGGATAATGGGCGATTTCTCCTTGTTTATCGTTCGTAGAGTCAGATGAGAGGCAGGTCTGGAAGCGGCCGCACACGCCAGGCTTGTCCACATGTGTAGTCTCTTCGACGCTGGCCCAGAGCTCTTTCTATAATCTGGGGGTGCAGGGGGCATTACCCCTCGGGACACCCTGAGGTGAGGAGAAGGTCACCAGTGTGAAAGTGACCTTTCCAAGGTCAAAGAGAGCCAGCTGTCTCATTCACACCCAGAATCCCTTGCATGTTGAAAGGCATGGCCTTCTCTATCTCTATTCCAAATCCTCCTAAGCTTTCACCACCCCAAGTGCATGTCACCTCCTCTGAGAAGCCTTCTGTGACTATCCTAACAGTCCATAGTAATTTCATTTTGCACCACACAGGTCATCTCTGAAAATAGATGTTCCTTTACCCACTCATTCTTCTTCTGAGGGAATATATCTTAATTCTTCTAGTGTGAAATAAATCTCTGTTCTTTGGGAGATGCATGGTACTTCTCGAAAAACCCTGCTGAGGCTGTTTTCTCATGCGTTGGACCATAGGGATCTGTAGATTTGACCTTTCCCCTACCAGAAAATTAGGTGGGTCGTTTTGGTTTAGACCATGGATTCTGTGTATTTTTAGACCACTTTGGACTTAAGCAATTCAAAAGACCTGAGGGTTCACCCATCTGCTGGGTTCTCAGTTGCCAAAGGGAAAAGAACTCCTAGTCACAATGACATAGCACGTTGAGGGCAGGGAGAGGTAAATATTGTTTCATCAATTAAACTGCAAAACGCATTTATTTAGCAAACATTATATAAAGCTTACTACATGCCAGTTTCTGTTCTAAGAATTTTACCAAGGTTGAATTATTTAATGCTCCTAATATTCATTATCCCCATTATACGGAAAATGGAGGTACAGAGAGTTTAAGTCGCTTGCCCAAGGCCCCAGCGTCATTTGCCCAAATGCTGAAACTAAGGTTCAAACCCAGGCAACTGGCTTGTAATCAACATGATGAAATTATGGGTCACAGATACTACTGGTGAAAATGAGCATCTCTGCAGCGTTAACCAAATGATCCACAATAAATCTTTATAGATAATTATGATGCACAACTCACAGAATATCTAATAAAAAGAAAAGAAGGAATAAATATTTATTGAACATCTAATTTATACCTAGAAGTCAAAATGCTCCCTCATATGCTGACATCCAAATAAAAATAATTTAGGATTCCCCTACTACAGAGGAGGAATCAAGGCTTCTAAAGATTAAAAGACATACCACACACCCACGATCCCCGTTACTTAGCAGTAGAGCTGTGACTGGAACCCATGACTGTCCGAATTAGCAGTTGGGGTCCAGCACCTTCAAGGGAGGCAGAACGATGCCAGAATTTTCATCATTCTCCTGCAGAACCGTCAGTGCAGTCAGTAACTGCTTGCTTGTTACTAGGTGCTTTCATTCAAACATCACTAAATCAATCTAAAAGTATGTTTGTGGAGCAGAATGTGTTTTCCTCTTGTATCACAATTCCCCCATTTACCATGGTTCATATTATCGTGCAGTGCTTTGCAATGCTCTCAGGGCAATGTTGGATTCCTGGTCATTGTCTCCGTCTACTCTCCTACTTTTCGTTCTGCCGCGGGACTAGCGTGATTTGCAACAAAGGCACTGTGTAATTCTATCCCTTCAGAAGCTGCTGAAAAGCCGGTATTCACTGCCTTCTCTGCCTCTCCCTTTGTGATCGGCCTTCCTGCCCTTCTCTGTTAATAATTAGAGAGATAGCACCTCTCTCTTTCCTTTGCTTAGAATAATCAGAGAAGCATCCCATCTTTTTTCCCAGGTTCCTTTCTTGCCAGCCAAGTATTCTGAGCTGATCAAAAGTAGTTTATTCAAGTGTCAAAAGTGTTTCCAGGAGTGTTAACCTGCAGAAATTCAATGTCACACAGGTACAATATATGTATAACTTAGAGATAAGCAGAAGGAGGTTGGCAGGTCCTTTTGGTGAATACTGGGACAGTTTTACATTCTATGCTCCCAGTTCAAGCATCCATGGGTTTACTCAAAGGCCAATTTCCAGGGACCGGGTGACTGCAAAGAGTGGTGCTGTATCTGCCTCTAATTCCAGAATATAATCACAGCAAGGGCAACATTATCACATAAACAACATCAAAAATGACACAGAGACATTTATTTCTGTGAGATACACTCCCATGGACTTGAAAGTTCATTTTCTTTTTTTTTTTTTCAAAAGTAGTTTCTTTCCACCTGTCACCTGTCACCTCTTTTTATGGAAGTGCTCTGTAGGAGGAACCCTCAGAGGGACAGTCCTATGTCACAAAATGAATATAAAAGAGATGCGTTTCGGCGGGGTGTTTTCTTTGGTCCCTGCGGAGGCCGTGGGAGAAGGTCTCTTCCGTGCCCCTCCCCAGCTTCCCGTGCTGGGCCGGCAATCCCAGCGCTCCTCGGCTGGCGGAAGCACCACTTTGACCTTACCCTTCAACGTTACATGGCATTCCCCTTGTGCGTGTAAAATATTGTGCAGGCTACTGTATTCAAGGAAATTGTGACAAGACTCTTCTCTTATGACCTGGGTCACCTTTTCCCCGGGGTGTCACAAAGCTCCCAGGGTTCTGGGTGTGTAGGAGGGGAGGGGGAGGGAGGGTCTGGAGGACAGCCCAGACCTCGGAATATGGCCAGTTCAATTTGGGACAGGCAAGACCTCTTTTATAGGATTCAAAAATATGATTTGGCCAGGGTGAGCCCTAATCTGATTCTGTGCCTGTTGACAAAGAGAAGAATGAAAACAGCATTAGACAGCTTCTCTAAACTTTCAGCGTCACGGTAACAAAACACCACTGCTGACTGCCAGGCCCACGCCCCAGGGATCAGAGGGTGTGGCGGTAAAGAGGCTCAGTGAGACAGGAGATGCAGCGTATTTCTTTTTTTTCTCAGTATTGCTATCCTGCCAGAAACTGCTATAAAAATGTCCCAAGTTCTGAAATGGAAGGGGTGGATTTTCCAAACAGTGCCAAGTGCTGAAGAAGCCCCGGGCTTGTCTGTGGTCCATTTAGGCCGTTGGCACAGGCGTCACCATCTCCACCAAGATACTTATTAAGGGCCCAGCTGTCCTGACTGCCATACAAGATGCTGTGCAAACGACCAGACACCGCAGCAGCCCCGCTCTCCAGGCTCGGTCGGCATGAGCCGACAGTCCAGGTCGAGCACCCAGGCATGTCATGGCGGGTGGGTGCCACTCAGCACAGCTGTCCCAGTGCATGCTCCTCCCTTTAAGGCAAAGTATCCCCTGCGTGACCCACAGAACAGGACGCATTATCCGGCATTTCCTCGGGAGTTCACGTGGCCTCCTCAGGGTTCTGCAACTTGTGGGCAGCAGAGTCGAGTCAGCATTGAAACCCAATCTCTGGAGTGAGTCCTCCATCCTGTGTTCTTTCTAATTCACCCACTGCCTTTGCCACAAGCTTTAAACTTAAAATGTTTTACATAAATATGCACCTAAGGTGCAAATCTTAAAATGGCAGGCACCTCATAGCCAGAGACAATGCCTTCATTTTATTTATGAGTATATAGAGCAAGAGCAGAGCGGATTTTTTTGACACCTTCGACAGTCCACTATGGAGTCACTTGTCAGCTGTGACAATTATGTCAATGCTATGTCAAGACTGAAGTAATAAGGTATATGGCAATGACCTTGGGAGGGGCTTAGACCATCCCAAACCACAAGTCTGGACATTGGGATATGGAGTCCATCTGGACACGGATATGAGTGGGGCTGCCACCCTTGGTGGACTACAAGAACTCAGAGCTCTGACCACCCTACGCTTGAGCCTGGCTGTGCCCCAGGTCAGGCTTAGCCCTGCCAGACTTCCCCTCCACCGGAGTGTGGCCACCACTTGCAGCCACCTCACTTGAGACTGATGCCTGCCTCTCCACCTGCAGATGCTTCCAGTGACTGGGACTTTGTGCTGGACGCTCGCTCTGCCCACACCCATAGCATAAGCTCCCCCTCTCTGCGTGTAACCCGCATGTGACTCTATTGGCTTACTGGAGAGTCTCCCTTAAGAAACCTGGCATTGTGGAAAGACACAAACGTGTGTGAGTGACTCCATTCGGAGATGCTCCCTTGCTCACGACAAAGAGGGACCTGAGCCTCCTTGAACCTTCCCACGAGTCCTCAGGACAGTAGACTCCTCGTAGGCCTAAGCCTAGAACCCAAGGGGGCTGAAGTTTTCCTGCACGTTATTTGCATTCACTTTGAGACTAGCTTGGGGTTAGATCTCTCATTTTAGGGAGGTTGTTTTTCTGGTTCAGCTTCTTCTCATTACCCAATCTTGCTTCCCTTGATGAAACTGAAGTATTGATTGCCCTGTGAGACACAAAATTGTCCTGGAAGAGATGGAAGAGAGGAAGTGTTGAGATGTTGGGAACAGAAGGGGGGAGGATGAAGTCAGGCTGAGGTTTCCAGGTGAGAAATCGGCTTCATTCCTCCCGGTACTGGAAAGCCAGCCCGAAACTTGGAGGACGGTCTGGACACAGACAGCATGTCACGCGGCAGAGCGCTGAGTGCACTGGAGCCAGACACACTCTGCCTGAAGCCGGGGAGGAAGACGCGGAGGGAACAGGAATGTCAAGAAACTAGAATTCGCAGTTTCAGGCACAAGGTGTAAAACTCTGGAACGACTAAAATTAGATCTGCAGAGCATTGATCCATGTTGAATTAAAATTGACTTTTTGTCATCCTCCATGGAAATGAACCGAACTGAAATGCAATGTCCTAGAAACTTCTCTTTCCAGCTCCCTCACTGACGAAAAAAATGTCACAAATGCACACACGTGCGTGTACATTCACGATGCATTCATCCTTTTAAAATCGATCAGCAAGATAAATAAAATGATGTTATTTATTTTTAATAAATAAGTCCATATGCATTTATTGTGAGTTATAAGGATAATATAACAAGATCAATTAGAGACATTCCCTGCCTTCAAAAAAGTCTTAGTGTAGCCAACACAATAGACAGGGCATCACAGTCAAAGCACAAAGAAGAGGCTCAAACATAGGGCGCTGGAGGGAACTTTGACTTTGGGCGGTAAACACAAGGCAATATACACATGATATATTATAGAATTATACACTTAAAGCCTATGTAATTTTATTAACCAATGTCTCCCTGATAAATTTAATTAAAAAAACACAACATAGAAAGAGATAAAAAAGCTTTACCTAAAAATTATCCCAGGGGCTGAGGCCAGAATCCCGCAGAAGCTGACCAGGGGCTGCTGGTCAGGGAAGACAGAGGAGGTGACAGTGACCAAGCAGAAAGACGAGAACGACATTCCGGAAAGAAGAGGATGGGGAATAACAGTGCAGTCAGGAGGAAGCGTGAAAGGAACAGAGAACTAACCGATATATCCAGGTAGAACAAAAGTCCCGTCGTCAAGCCCACGTGGGTGTGCTGGAAAATACAAAAAGATCGCTAACTCTTTCAAGCTGGAACCTCTCTGCTATGGATCGCGAGTTTGGGTCCCCAAAATGTACGCGTTGAAGCCTTAATCCCCAGTGTGATAGTACTGGGAGGTGGGGCCTGTGGGAGGACTAAGTCATGAGGGTGAATTCCTCAGAGTGCCTTTGTGAGAACAGACAGGAGGGAGAAGAGCTCTCTCTCCCTTACTGTAACCAAGCAGAGTTTGTCCACGCGGCTCCTGCAGATAGAAAAGCACGCGGACACCAGGGTGCAGTAAAAGAAAGCGGTGATTACTGCACAGCTTGTGCTGGAAAACCCCTAATCCAGCCTTAGGGGCGGTTTGTAAGGACTTCGGGGAAACAGGTTTGTGGAAGTGCTGGTGGGGCAAGTTGCACATGGAGTACCTTGGAGCTTGGCCATTTACAGCAAGGCGTGCCAGCAAGGCTCTTTCTGGGAAACGACCCTTCACTTCTGAACGATCTCCAGTGTTCAAGTTCCGGTTCCCGATCCTTTGGTTCCATCTGTGTTTTTTTTTGGGGGGGGGGGGGGCTGGGGGAGCGATACTCTGGTTCTGGTGCAGCTGCAGGTCAAAGTTCTCTCCTCTGCATGAGCTGTGGCTGCATGACTTTCGGTTTTGGTCTGATGTCTCTGAAAAGCGACTCAATAACTTGTTAAACAAGATAGGATCATTTTGAGCTGGCTCTGGGTTATACCAGCGCATGGGAAACTTCAAGGAGATGGCCCTCACCAAGAACCCTGCCATGCTGACACCTTGACCTTGGATTTCCAGCCTCCAGCACTATGAGAAGAAATACTTGCTGTTTAAGCCATCGGCCTGTGTGTTTCTTTGTAGCTGTCTGAGCTGACTAAGAACGCTGATAGTATAAATTGACAGAGGTGTTTTGGAAAGCACATTATTAGAAAAATACATGCAGTCATACACCTTGAAGCAGCAGTCCCACTTCGGAGAATTTAAATGAAGAAAAGCACCCCAAAACCAAAAGAACTGTATATTTAAAGGTGTTGTTACAGCATCATTTGTAACGGCCAGAGAAGAACAACAGCAGCATCCAACAACAACCCAGTTCTAAGTACATTGTAGCACAATGAGTGAATGAGATGTGAAGCACTGATTGAACAGCCACGGAAACACAAAAGTTTAGTTAACGTGATGTTTAAAATACAAACATATGTGCACATTATTATTCCTGCTATGCAAAATTATATGCATGTAGCAGTGAAAACGGAAAGAGAACAAAGACAAATGAACATTATATAATGTGTTTGGAAGGTAGAATTTTTCTCATTATATTTAGAGTTGCAGTAATGTTTTTATAATGATGTTTGTGTAAAAAACAGCATTGAAATGGCTATCATTTATTAAATGTCTATATTATGCTAAGCACTATACATGTTTTATCTCACTTAATTCTCACAAGGTCCTATAAGGACGGTACTGTTATAACCCATTTTAATTGAATTTTAATTATTTCAAATTGATACAAATATATACTTTGAAAATACAAAGCATTATGATTAATTACATTAAGAATAAAAGCAATCTCCTGACCCTTCAACTTCAATTCCTTTCAATATTTTAGCAGCTTTTTATATGATTCACCCATATTTCCAAATCATGTGATGTTCCTTTTTATACATTTCAGCTTTAAATGTTATTTATTAGAATTCAGAAATTCTTTCAAAATGTGCCTTTGAAGAGAAAAATAACACTGATAAACTCTGAGCAAGGCTCATCAAGAAAAATAAGATTTGTCTTGGACACATTTTTGTAGAAAAAATATAGAAATATAAGAAATTGGTATACGTGATCTATTAATGATAAAATGTAACAGGGAACCATGCTTTATCGGTCAGGTAGCATCGAGGTAGCTTGCAGTTGTTACATGTTTGCCATATACCAGGGACCGGTCTATGGACTTAACCTGCATTAAGTCACTTAATGCCCACAACCAATGAAAAGGTACCTTTCTTATTCCCATTTCACAGATGGTGGCACCAAGGCACAGCACGGAACTCTTAGTGACTGGGCCCAAGATCACACAGCTAGGAATTGGGTAGCTGGGACTTGAACAAATGGTTAGACTTCAAAGTCTCCCCCACCCCCATGCACAGTCCTTGATCGCCAGGTAAAACTCCAGGTGGCTGCAGGAGTTTTGAAGGAGGGGTACATGTGTGTGAGACAGGCAGAGACAGAGAGACACAGAGACACCGGTCGGGACTCGGGCCACAGTACCTGGGGAGAAACAGAGAGGAGGGATTAGAAAGCCTGGAAGCTTTGGCATCTTTTGTAGGAAGTGTCACTGTCATGTATTTGTTATAACCCCCTTTTTGTGTCTTCTTGGTGCTTTCGTAGAGATATACCTTGCTTTACAAACTTTCCCGTCTGAGACTGTGTTTCTCTTAGAGAGTTTCCACGCAAGACTGGGAAGGTCTGCTCTGGGCGGGTACAACGCACAAAATCGCTCCCATAATTTCAGGCCATCTCAAGTGTCTCCAGGGCCAAATTTCACAGCTCTTCGCATTATTATTATCATTGCAATAATGAAGGAGAAATAAAAGGAGAGCAAAATGAGTCTGCCTGGGGGAATGATTCTTCCAGCACTGTTAACCTGGGAGACAGGCACGCCCCAAGTCTCTCCCCTGTGCTGGGCTCACACAGCGCAGCTGTAACTGCCCTTACTGGGCGCCTGGGAACACTTCGGAGGGAATCACTCACGCCTCCGTATTAGGTGGAATAATCCTCCTATTCTTGGGACCCGCAGGAGAGTAAGTCAATTAGCATGTGGGAGATGTTAATCTATAACACGAGCCTACATGCATTTTTTGACATAGATTTATAGCATTAAAAAATGCACCGTCTTCATTTTCCTGATAATTTATAAGTAATTTAATAAAAATCAGTTCTTCTTTGTAATTTTTCAAAGGAAATGATAAGTAGAAACACTGTTAACGTGTCCAGTTTGATATATTTTTATGGAGAAATTTCCTTCCCTTTCTTCCCCTTCAAATTCCTATTTTTGCACCCAACTATCTTTTCCTCCATACTTCCCACAACACCCAAGTTCATGTACAGATTGGTTAAGAGCGTGGGCCGTGGGGCAGGTGTTCAGTCAAGGCTCTGCAATGGGTCGTGTGTTACCCAGCCAGTAAATGACATTCGGAGCCTCCGCCTCCTCATATGTGAAGTGCAGAGACTAGTGTGTTCTCCTCCCAGAGGAAATTCCTATACAACACTTGTCATGGGCACGCCCACCCACTGAACGTTCATAAATATTGTCACCACCCTCCCATCATCATATCACTGGCCAAGCCTCTGCCTGCACTTCTCTGAAATTCATCTTCCCCTGTCTTTCCCAAAGTGAGAGAATGAACAAGGTCCCTCAAGTCTCTGGGAGTCGAGCCTCTGGGAGTCAAGCCTCTGGCCACTTCCTGGAGCCCATGTATCACAGTTTAAATATATATATTCCTTTGACATCTCTTTCTTTATCAATTAACTTTTATTCCACTTTTTTCTTCTGATATTTTTTAACAAAATTAAGGGGGGGTTGTAATTTGTTTTATTTATTATGACCCTAATTCATTCAAAGTTTAACAAGCACACAGATGCTGTGCCTACCCACTGCTCTCATTCGCTCTTAGCCAACCTTGATGGCAGAGCTGAGATTCATGGAGATTCATTGGAATCTGACTAGTTATCTTAAATACCACCATTCACATGAAAGCTTGACCTATTTATTTGTTTTAAATTCAGGAAATCCTGCAAGAATCGAAAGATGAAGGACTTGAAAGTACTGTGGGCAAGGATTTCTTAATAACCAGGACACAGGGATATATAGAAACTAGAACGTCTATAATCATACTTTTTTTGGAACGAGACTTTACTTTTACACAAAGTGAGGGCAAAAATAAATTTTAGTAATCAGCTGTCTGACTTAGATTTCACTTGCTCTTGACAATTTCTAATGCGAAATAAATGCATTCTGACCAAAACGAGTGTCATTTGGAGGCTAAAAAACAAGCTCCAAACACACAGTTCTTTGAGTAGCTTCACATGGAGCCCCTCAGAATCACAGTAGCAATGATAATAAACAGGTCAGCTGGCCGGCCAAGGGCACAGAGCTGCTCTCGAAATTTTGTTCCCTTGTCCAGAAATGTGATAGGTACTGAAGTCACCAAGGAAAAGAAAACATTTTTTTCTTCACCAGTCTGATAAACTGACAGGTAATGACCACCCGATGGGCTCAATGCAGTGATAGACGTATGTGCAGAAAGAGGGGTGGCTAGCCCAGTCTGGGGGTGCGTAGGACATCTCCGAACAAGCCATTTCTGAGAAGACAAAGGATGGAGGAATGAGGGAGGAAAGACTCACAGAGACACAAGAAAAAGTCATTAGCGAAGTGCGGAAGAGAAAAGTGTTTGCCACGGAGAAACTTCAAGTTCTTCAGGGTTTCCAAAGCTCAAGCAACATGTGTGAGAGCTCAGAGAGGAAGCTGTCAAGGTGGACTGAGGCCAGATCTTAAAGGACCTTGAAAGGTCTCTTCAGTCACTTATTCAGAGTGCAATGGGAGGTCTGACATGATTTTAAGACACAAAATGTTAATATTGATCATTGCTGGTTGATGAACTTAGTTTTTCAGATTTCTTATTCATAATTCCCTCTAATTTCTACTGTTTTCAAATAGTTATTTTTTATTTAAAATAGTTTTTAAAAAGGACTGCTCTCCCAAAGAAACTATTGACTTCTTATGGCAAAATGGGGCAATACCCGTATTTTTGTTACCTCTCCTCCTTCTTTCTGTTTTGTTTATTGACAAAATCTAGCCTTGGATTTTAGGCTGATAGTCTTTCCAGTGACCGTTACTATTTGCTGTTACATATTTCATCTTCCATGAAGAAGTGACCTTTGCATTCTTCTGGAACTGCCTCTATAACCATTATGTAGGTGACATTGTAAATAGAGGCACCACGTGGCCTGGCTTCAGGAGGCACCATTTGGCTGTACCTGAGTTTTTGTGACTTGGTTGCCCTGGGTTGTCGAGGTGGCATGCAAAACAGCTCTGATTGAGTGGTTCTGATGGCCATTCTTCACCCTAGCGTACAGTTCTGTTTACATTCTCAAGGTCTTCATTTGTATTCTTCTCTAGAAGTTTTAGGTATTCTTTGAGTAGGTAGTACCATCTCCTTTGGAAGGGTGGTATAATTTCTATAAGTTGCCTACCTTAAATGATTTTTTCCTAAATTTTATACATACAAATGCAAATCTAAGACATAAAGTCTTAGGTAACATTCATCATTCCTTGAATTCAAATATTTTTTTTTCAGGTTTTTTTGCATCTTCTTAGAGAAGAGTATAGAACTGGTAGGATTTTTGTTGTTGTAGTTAAGTAATTTTTTTACTTTTCTTTTGAATTGAAGCTCAAAACATTTTTTAGATTTGGATATTTCAATATTTATTTCATGGTACTAGGTGAATTTTCTAATTTACAGAGTCATTGCTCTTCGCCTTAGGGAATCTTTCTTCTCTTGAACCTTGCCTTTAGTGCATTTGTCAGGGGCCACAAAGAAAGGGGCCACTCCCATTCAGAAATAGAGGTTGATTGTCTTATTTGCTGAGCATGGGAGAGCCGTTCCTGGAAAGCACAGTGTCTCAACAATGCAGAGCTGGGACTTTACACACGGTTTTCGGAGACATGGGGTTAAGGATTAGAGCACTTGAAGAAGTAGAAGCATGAGGGACTGGCTGTAGAAGCCGGCTAGTAGAGTGTGGCTGCTGATGGTGGGCTGGATTTCAGAAGTGTGGTCATGGCTAGACTTGAGTTTATAGAAGACAAAGATTTTATATAATCTAATAAATTACTAGATTACCAATGTGCACAGAAATCTCAGCTACTAGAGTGTGTGATATGCTGAATATGCTAAGACAAAAGTTCAAATAATGACTCTCTTATGGTGGAAATTTAATACCACTTGGAGTCACATTGAAGTGGCCCTTGGCATGGCCCATCCTTTCTTCCTAAGGTTTCTCAGGTGTCATTTAGACATCGAGGTGTCCTCCACTATTACAATATTTATCGATGGGTGCTCTTAACCATGGAAGGAAACATAGTCACAAGAGAAAGATCAATTCAAATCACATTGACTTCGAGCTCACTCATGTGTGCTTATAAAGTTCAGTTTGGGGACTTTCTTAACTTTTTAGATTATTTGTCATAACAGGTCACTATTGTTAAAAAAAAATAGTATTTGTTTTTCTCTTCTATAGTACACATTTTGTTCAACAAAGAAGAACCATCTTAGGTTAGGTTCTTATAAAAATATAATTTTGAAATGAACTTAAAAATTCAAATAAAAATTTAAATTACATTATAATTAAAATATAAAATTAAATTAAAATATGAAATAATTTGTTGGGTGTTTAGCAATTAAATATATAAAACCTGCTTTAGAAAAAATTACAAGGATGAAATTACCAATATTTGTGATTATAAGTGTTAAATTAATAAAAATCCAGTTTTCTTTATTTGATGTCCATTTAGCATTATAGATTGGGAGGCGCCTAGAAAGGAACTCACAGAAAACCAGTAACATTTTAACCAAGGCTGAAGACTGAATGAAAACTTGCCATTGGATGGACAGCAACAAATACATGAATGAATTAGACAATGGGGACCCAAAAATGGAATTTGTTTACAAAAAAAATGTGTATTTATTCTTACATGTCTAAACTTCAGTTGTGTTCAAAGTACTCTCCATTTGATACAATACACCTATTGAGCTGTTTTTTCCATTGCTCAAAATAGTTTTTGAACTCACTTATTTTGATGCCTTTTATTGCTTCTGCCATTTTTTGCTTCACCTCTTCCACATTGGCAAAACATTTCCCTTTAAGGACTTTTTCATCAGGGAAACAAGAAAAAGTCACTCAGGATAAGATCAGGTGAACAGGGAGGGTGGGGAACAAGGGTCATGCCATTTTTGGTCAAAAACTGCTGAACACTTCGTGCAGTACAGGAAGATGAGCTCATAAATCACTCATCATGAAAAGGACAAATGCATTGAAAGAGTCTTCAAAAAAAATTTCACTGAAGCCGAACGCAGCCTCTCACAGCAATGCCAGGTGGCACGCTGAAACAGATGGGTTCCTAGAACACTCACCTAGATGGGGAAGCCTGTACTTCCCAGCCTTCAAGAAGATAATTCCAGGTTTTAGGGTCCCCCCTTGTATGTAATATAAATCTTGCAAGAACACCGGCTCTTATGTCCCTGCCAGATACAAACATGAAGCAGCTCACATCTTAGTGGGAATGTGTCAGAAATAAGAAACAAGATCATCTTAAATCTCACACTCGATCCGGGGCTTATACCTTGTGACATTGGCTAAGTCCCGGCTGAAAGGCTGGTCTGCTTTCACAAGCACCTCCCTCTGGAACAGCTTGGAAACTCACAGGCCAACGTGCATGGATGTCCTGACTACACTCCCAGGAGCTCTCTAGCATGGTGCGTGAAAAGGGTTTCTGAGTTGCTGTTCCCTGCCCGATTGGGAGTGCTATAGAGCTTACCAGGGAACCTGAGGCCTAAATTTAGAGTGACCCACCCTCCTGGTTCACCCAGGATTGAAGGGCTTCCCAGATGCAAGGCTTGCAGTGTCTAAAGTGAGGATGTCCAGTTAGGCTACCAAAATGAGTTGTTCGCTCTACTAAAATACAATCCAGATTTGTTTAAAGGATCTTTTCCTCCCTCCCTCCCTCTCTTCCTTCCTTCCTTCCTTCCTTCTTTCCTTCCTTCCTTCCTTCCTTCCTTCCTTTTTTTACCCCTGGCCATGCTGGATGAATTTTCAGGGGACTCAAAGTTTTTTTTAGAAATTGCTTACATTCTCCAATTCAGTTGAGAGAAACCCAGGCTTGATTCAGTGATTCCATCTCTTGCATTTTGCCAATTAGTTTTTATTCTTCGAGTGCTTAAAATTATTTCATTGTGGTGAGTGATGAGGGAGACTTTAACCACTATGTGCTTATGAACATGAATAAACAGCCCAGGAGACTGATGATTATGAACCAGAGGGAACATGGGGATCCCAGCCCCTCAACTGAATTGTTTTTATAATGATTCCATTGTTCAAATTAAAGAATATATTTGTAAAAGATTTAATGGCAGGGAGAGCTACACTATAATATTTTAGAATTGTCAGGACATTTGAAGATCAACTAGAAGATAATATTTCTAATTTTTTCCCAGAGATCACAGACTTTTGTGGAAGGTTCAACTTTGGGGGTGAGAATTTAACAGAACAGGTAGGATATTTAAGCTTCCATTTTCATTTTACTCGGAAAAGCCCTGATTTAACCCGGTGAATGCAATAAAGTTCTATACTGGGTGATATCTCATTGTCATTTAGATTTGCTTTTCTCCAATGATTGATGATGTTAAGCACCTTTTTTGTATACCTGTTGGACATCTGTAGGTCTTCTTTACAGAAAAGTGTATTCAAGTTGTTTACATATTTTTAAATTGGATTATTATTTCCTTGTTATTAAGTTGTTTGAGTTCCTTGTATTCGAGTGAAGTAAGCCAGACACAAACAGACAAATACTGCATGGGCTCACACGTGGAATCTAACAAATCCCACCCCATAAGAGCAGAGAACAAAATAGTGGTTGCCAGGGGCTGAGGGGTGGAGAAAATGGGGAGATGATCACCAAAGGACACAAACTCCAAGTTACGCAGAATGACTAAGTTCTGAAAGTCTACCGTATAGCATGATGACTATTGTAGCCATGAAATTTCCTAAGAGAGTGGAAGTTAACTGTTCTCACCACACACACACAAAGGGTGGCTAACTGTATGAGGTGACTGAATGCCCATCATCTTGATGTATACGTATATCCAAAGAATCACATTGTACACCTTAAATATATACAATTTTTAGTTGTCATGTAGATCTCATTACACCTGGAACAAAGTTCTGTGTGGATAGTGAATTCTCCCAACCCACTCACATTACAGAAGCAGGAGTTAAGGCTCAACAGGCAGTTGAGTTTGGGAGAAGCAGAGGAGGGCGGCTGCACTGGGGAGTGTTGCTCTGGGCACATCGCTTGAACTCTAAGTTTCTCCTCCTTTCCCCAAGCCCTCTCCTCCTCTGTGACAGAGAGAGAGAGAGAGCAGAAAGCTCCCATTCTGCAACTCTTACAAGGGTCTCCATGCTACATGTGAACATTCCTTGCAAAGCACAAGGACTTAATAGAGGGAATTCAGCACAGACTCCCAGGCATTTGAGGCTATTGGTCCATCACTCTCTTTCTTTCTAGGATCTTTGTTTTTTGCTAGAGCTCATACTCCTTGGAGGTTAAGGGGTGGGGAACAGTAGAGTATGGGATTCTCAGCCTCCTTGGAGGAAGAACCTATCACTTCCTCCCTCATTGATCAAATGTCACCACATTAATCGTGCAGCTGAAAACAGTTCTGGCATTTTTTGATGGTGCGTAGCTCTGCAGCTCCTGTCAAATGAATTTCTGCTTTGCTCTTTTAGTCTCCTCATCTCTGGAGATTTTGGTTAATTTGCTCCTGGGCTGAGTTAAGAGTCATCCTGCAGCTCTGTCCTGTTCCCAGCTCCCCTTCTCAAAACACAACCTTCTTCTTCTTTTTTTTTTTAATTTTTATTCAGTTACAATTGTCTGCATTTTCTCCCCATCCCTCCACCCCACCCCAGCTGAACCCACCTCCTTCCCCCACCTCTACCCTCCCCCTTGATTTTGTCCATGTGTCCTTTATAGTAGTTCCTATAATCCCCTCTCCTCACTGTCCCCTCCCCACTCCCCCCTGGCTATTGTTAGATTGTTCTTAACTCCAATGTCTCTGGTTATATTTTGTTTGCTTTTCTCTTCTGTTGATTACATTCCAGTTAAAGGTGAGATCATATGGTATTTGTCCCTCACCATCTGGCTTATTTCACTTAGCATAGTGCTCTCCAGTTCCATCCATGCCATTGCAAAGGGCATAAGCTCCTTCTTTCTCTCTGCTGCATAGAATTCCATTGTGTAAATATACCATAGTTTTTGGATCCACTCATTTGCTGATGGGCACTTAGTTGCTTCCAGTACTTGGCTATTGTAAATTGTGCTGCTATGAACATTGGGGTGCATAGGTTCTTTTGGATTGGTGTTTCAGGGCTCTTAGGGTATAATCCCAGCAGCGAACATTTTCATAGATAGACCACATGATAGGACACAAAACAAGCCTAAACAAATTCAAGAAAATTGAAATCATATCAAGCATTTTCTCTGACCATAAGGGACTGAAACTGTAAACCTTCTTCTTCTTTATTGATCATTTAGTGGGTTCTGGTGGGGAAGGACAGGAGCAAGGTGTTTCTCCTTTCCTCTGCAAAAGGTTGTCCACACACTGTGGCCTCTCTGTCCTAACAAGTATCATCATGCAATTTTGGGCAATCCACAGATTTCATTAAAGGGCTATTTCCTCCCTTTTCCAGGCCATTAAGGAAGAGCTGAGCCAGTTGGGAAGTGCCATATTCCAAAGCCTCCTTCTAGCCTCACAATGGGCTGTCCATCTCTCTTCTTGGTCTATATTTCCCCAGTCACTTTTCAATCTGTGGATTCAGAAACAGTTTCTATGAGGGTGGGAGAGAGGCTAGTGCTTGAATTCCTGAGAACGTGGAAAAATCAGGGGGTTTGGGTCCCTTCAAATGGACCCTTATCCTGTCTGGACTTCACTGTGTGATCCCATCGAGGAATGTTAAGGGCTCTGGAAATATGAGCATAAAACAGAATATTGATGACACCTGTGAAGAATTATTGTGCAGATTAAATGGCAGCAGACAGTATACGAAGCACTGACACGGTTCTACTTCATATCGGAGATCAATACAAGTTCTTTCCTTGTGATAATTTATGACCAGTTCATGAGGATTTGTGACCAATACCACTGCAGCCAGCCCATACCCCCTCGCCTGACCATTTCAGTGTATGCCAGCCCAGCTTCCGAGGTCAGCACCTTCTGGTCATCACCCAAGTGCTTCCTCCAGGGCAGGCAGTGGATAAGGGAAGGAACACCCACCAGGCGGCTACTTGTGACCCATGAACAAGGAGTGGGTGATACATGCTCCAGCTCTGCCCCCCTTTTCCACATAACTTGGAAGCGTCTGCTTCACATTGGTTCAGACTTTTCCAACAGATGTAAGGGCCAGTTGCCCACAGTGATGAGTGGCTTGCTAACACACCTGTTATCACCTACCTTTCCTTTCCCGCCCCAACTAAGATCACACAGTCTAAGAAATACATCTAGTGCAATGTGAAGTTCTTGATTTAAAAACATTTCCTCTATATTTTTCCTGCCCCTGGAAGTGTTCAGACCCAGGCCAGGCAACCACTTGGTGGGTTTGTACCTATGGTAGGATCTTACATCAGTGGAAAGATTTAAAACAACTTCTAAGAAGTCTTAATATCTGGAAAGTTTTGATTGGCTTCTGCACCGTGCACTATGAAAAATATTCAAAGTTCCTTTGTCATTACCAATCTGTACAAATATTTGTGACTTATTGTTTACCTGTCTTAATTACCTCCCAGCAGACAATTGTGTCCCAAGGAGAGTCTAATACGGGGGAAACCAGGGTGGTCCATGCTGGAAGAGGATGCAGGTAGATTCATCCAAGCCATAGATGACAACAGAGGACAAAAGTGGGTGATTGCAGGGGTGCATAATCTAAGAATTTGGAAGGAGAGTCATCTTGGACAGATGCAGCCTAGAGTAAAGGACCAAACCTGGACCAAACAGGATGAAGGAGTGATGTGGTTCCAGGAGAGTTCCAAGCTGGTCTTCCCAGCTCGCCCCTCAGCACCACCAAAGGTACAATTGCACAACTTTGCAAGAGTGGCCAAAACTGAGCGCTGAGTATGAGCTGGAGGAGAGTCAAGACCAACAACCCCATTGGGATTCAATAAGTAGGACAGTGGTAGTCCTCAGCGTGGGAGCGTCCCTGCCCTTGAACTATCCACTTCACACAGCTGCCTTTTCCTTTTGTCATAATGGCTTCGTTGATGACTGAACTCCCTTCCTACACAGGCATCACCACTGTTTCTGGGCCAGATCGTCCATTGTTGGCTGACCTGGAGCGGAAAATAGGTCGCTTAATAAATAGGCCCAGCATTTGTACAATACAGGCTCTTTCTAGGCCAGCTGTACCTGGTGGGGAGGGAATAATGGTCTCGTGGTTAAAAGGGAATCCGCTGCCCTATTAGGAGTATCGTCCCTTAGATGGTTAATTAGCCAGAGACCTGGGAGCCCAACTCAGAAAGCATTTTCTGAAGATGAGAGAGAAGGGTCTGAGAGCTATAGGAAATAACCTTGGATGTCCTGTAAAGAGCTGGCCACACAAAATGCTCTGTGGAGGAGGACTGATTGAGCATTTACACAGTACACAGCATTGTAGTTTCTCTATGCTGTGGACCTTTGGAGCAGGGGCTGTTTAATCCAGTAGAACTTTCAATCACATCCTTTTGAAAGCTTCTGCTCCTACATGCTCCCATTACCCAAGCAGGTCACCTCCCCCCAGGCCCTGACCAGGCAGTCTGTGCCACATAATAGCAGCCCCGGTGCCCTTGCCTACATCCCAACTCCCCTGGGCCTTGCTGCCTTGACCCTTCACACACTGCACTTCCTGATGATTTCCTGGTCTCAACGCCTTCCAACTGGACCATTGATCAAATCCACTGTTTATCAAGTATCGTCCATGAAAAATCCAGCACAAATGGAAGCAGAGAGTATGAGCTCCTGAGTAAAGAGACATGAACTTGAATCTTAATATTGTTGATCTTGACTGGTGATGGGATTTTGAGCACGTTAGCTCACCTTTTTAAGCCACAGCTGATGTCTCACTAAAGCGAAGATACAATCACATAAGTGCCCAATAAATATTGGCTCATATTACTGTCATTAGCTGTTGCTTTTATTCTTTTTTCTCCTATTAATTTTTTTCCTTTTTATTGAACTTATTGGGGTGACACTGGTTCACAAAATAATACAGATTTCAGGTGCACAATTCCACCACACAGTGTCTGTACACTGTGCTGTGTGCTCACCACCCCAAGTCAAGTCTCGGTCCATCACCCCCGCACCCTCCTCCAGCTCCTCCACCCCCTCCCTCCGGCAATCACCATACTGCTGTCTGTGTCCATGAGTTTTTTCTCTTTTTTTTCTTTTTTGCTTAATCCCTCCACTCCTTTACTCAGCACTCCCAGCCCCCATGTTGCTTTTATTCCATTAGTATATAATTATATTAAATAGACTAATAAATATGTAATTATGTAAATATAGATGTGAAATATTAGATATTAGATGTGTATATAATTATATGGTACTATTAATAACTAATGTTATTACTACTTTAACTTGTCTGCTATATTTATATCCATGTTATCTTATGTGAATACTAAATGCTATTAGGCATATGTAATTAATCTCACTTTATAAATGGGGAAATTCAGGTTTAGGAAGATTTCATAGTTTTTCCATGGTGACAATGCTAGTGATAACTGGTGGGACAAGAATTAGAGACCTTGGCTCCAAAATCTGCTTTCTTTCACATTCTATTCTTTTGTTTTGTTTTTCTCTGTTTAAAAACATTACTCTCTTCCTATCAATATTCTTTCTTTCTCTCTCTCTCTCTCCCCCCCCAACCCCCTGCCTCTTTATTTTTTTCATCCAAGTCATCCAGAGTTTGGAGAGAGCTTGGAGACAGCTGCCTAACATCTGATATTTATAGACAGGACTTTGAAGAGTAGATATGTTCTGCCTTGGATTAAATTGTAATGCACCACAGT